>NW_027529433.1:8184114-8339202 GCF_008692635.1 Crocuta crocuta
GATAAGCTTAAAAATCACATCTGATGATTGCAGAGACAGAAGTTGGAAGGTACCTGGGTCACCAAGTCACTTCTTTCAAGAGAGCCATCTACCAATGAGGAATGCTTGTTTTAAAATATATTTGGACTAGAGAGAAACTCTCATGAGTAGAGTCACTGTAAGTAAGGGGTGAATCTAGTACAGCAACAAGAGTTATCCTGTTATTACATAGATTTTTCTGCGGATATTCTTGGTTTCTCTAAGTCCTCGAGGACTAGCATCCTGCATTGCCCTTACCAGTTGTCTTCTCATCTTGAATCGCTTCTCTGATCCTCAGCTGGAATACCTGAGCCCCCACATCTCCTGTCTCCATGCTAAACTCCCATCTGGCCTGCTGAGGACCTCCTGCCTTCGGATTTCTTCATGACAGGACTGAGCTGCCCTGGCAGGGTGATAGCTCAGTGCTTCTTTGCCTTCTGTTCAGCTTTCCTGCCCCATCTCACCACCAATAAACCTGAACTCTCACTTCAGTTTGTGTCCCCTCATTTCGCTGGCATGTCTGAGTCCTGGCTCTGCCCCTCCCAGTCTGCTTTCTTTGTCCACTGACAGATACCTCCTGTCCAAGCTCTAGGCCAGTGGTTCTCAAAGTGTGGCTCCTGGACCCACAGCATCAGTATAACCTTGGAGTTTGGTAGAAATTCAAATTCTCAGGCCTCAGCCTCTCTCTGTGTTCACCAGTATTCTTGTCTAATCACTCGTTAACAAGTTGGCTCTGTTTGGACTACAATGATCCCTGACAACTATTGATCATTTTACTGTCTCCATAGTTTTGCCTTTTCCCCAATGATTTAAAGTTGGAATTATGGGGTGCCTGGGTGGCTCAGTCGGTTGAGCGTCTGACTTTGGCTCAGGTCATGATCTCACGGTTTGTGGGTTTGAGCCCCGAGTCGGGCTCTGTACTGACAGCTCAGAGCCTGCAGCCTGTTTCAGATTCTATGTCTCGCTCTCTCTCTGACCCTCCCCTGCTCGCACTCTCTCTCTCTCTCTCTCTCAGAAATAAAAATTTAAAAAAAAATTATAAAGTTGGGATTATATACTATGTAGCCTTTTCAGGTTACCTTCTTTCACTTAGTAATCTGTACTTAATATGCATTTCTTTTTATAGATAGTTCATTTCCTTTTAGCACTAAATAATATTTCATCATCTGGATGTGCAATAGCTTTTTTTGTCCATTTATTCACTGAAGGACATCTTGGTTGCTTTTAAGTTTTAGCAATTACGAATAATGCTGCTATAAACATCTGTGTGCAGGTTTCTTGGCCTTGACAAGTGATTCTTAATCATTTTTCTGATGTGATACACATAACAGATGGCATTCATAATGAGCTATGAGCAGGTACATAAGGTAGAATCCACTGTAACGGGAAACCCAAAGTAACAAAGGCTTAACAGGGAGAATGTCTTTCTCTCCATCATGATCTACATCTCTGCACCTAGTTCTAGAGTTCAGGGTTGGAAGAAAGCTCCACGGCCATCACTAACCCAACGTCCATCTATCTTTACACTCTACCATCCTGGAGTGTGTTTTCTATTCTAAGGTCATCTCATGATGAGGTGAAGATCTAACCACTGCATCCACAGTGTAGACAAGAGGAAGAAAGAATCCAAAGTAAAATCCAAGTGTTCCCTCCCAGATAAGCCAGCTCCCTTTAAGTAACCTTTTCGCAAGTCCCAGACACTATTTAGTTCCTATTTCATCAGCTGGAACTTAGTCATAAGGCCATACTTAGCTGGAAGAAAGGCTGGGCATCCTGCTACCCCAAGTAAGACAGAAGTTTTGCCAGAAGGAGAGATTGGAAGAAAGCAATTAGGCTTGTTTCAGCTTGGGTTATTTGGGCAACCTGGCTTTAATGCACTTTACTGTGCTTTGTAGATACTGTATTTTTTATAAATTGAAGGTTTATGCTTTGAGCAATCTCTCAGTACCATTTTTACAATAGCATTTTCTCACTCATGTCTCCTTATCACATATTTTGGTAATTGTCACAATATTTAAAACTCTTTTATTTCTCTGATACTTGTTATGGTGATCTGTGATGTTACTATTGTAATTGTCTTGAGGTACCATGAGCCACGCCCGCAGAAAATTAATCAATAAATGTGTGTGTTCTGACCGCTCCACCAACTGGCCATTCCCCATCTCTCTCCCTTTCCTCAAGGTCTCCCAATTCCCTGAGACACAACAATGTTGAAATTAAGCCAGTGAATAACGCTACAGTGGCCTACAGTGTTCAAGTGAAGGGAAGAGTTAGGTTTCTTACTTTAAATCAAAAGCTAGGAATGATTAAGCATAGTGAGGAAGGCATGTCAAAAGCCAAGAAAGGCTGAAAACTAGGCCTCTTTCATGAAACAGATAGCCAAACTGTGAATGCAAAGGAAAAGTTCTTAAAGGAAATGAAAAGTGCTCCTCCAGTGAACACACAAATAATACAGTGAAACAGCCTTATTGCTGATATGGAGAAAGTTTTAGTCGTCTAGATAGAAGATCAAACCAGTCACAACACTCCCTTAATCCAAAGCCTAAACCCAGAGCAAAGCTCTCACTCTCTTCAATTTTACAAAGGCTGAGAGAGATGAGGAAGCTACAGACAAAACCTTTGAAGCCAGCAGAGGCTGATTCATGACGTTTAAGGGAAAAAAAAATCTGCCTCTGTAACATATAAGTGCAAGGTGAAGCAGCACGTGCTGGTGTAGAAGCTGCAGCAAGGTTTTCAGAAGATTCAACTAAGATAATTCATGAAGGTGGCTATACTAAATGAGAGATTTTTAGATTTTCACTTTGAAGAGCCTTCTATTGGAAGATGTCATCTAGGACTTTCATAGCTACAGAGGAGAAGTCACTCTCTGGCTTTAAAACTTCAAAGGATAGGCTGACTCTCCTATGAGGGGCTAACGCAGCTGGCGACTTTAGGTTGAAGCCAATGCTTATTTACCATTCTGAAAATCCTAGGGCTCTTTAAGAATTATGCTGAATTTACCCTGCATGCACTCTGTATATACAGCAACAAAGCCTGGATGACAGCACATCTGTTTGAAGCACGGTTTACTGAATATTTTAGGCCCACTGTCAAGACCTACTACTCAGACAAAAGATTCCTTTCAAAACATCCCCGCTTATTCACAACTCTCCGGGTCACCCAAGAGCTCTGATGGAGATGTACAAGGAGATTGCTGTTTTCATGCCAGCTAACGCCACATCCATTCTGTAGCCTGTGGATCAAGGAGTAATTTCAAATTTCAAGTCTCATCATTTAACAAATGTATTTTGTAAGGCTACAACTTCCATGGATAGTGATTCCTCTATGGATCTGATCAAAGTCCATTGAAAATCTTCTGGAAGGGATTCGCCATTCTAGATGCCATTAAGGACATTTGTGATTCATGGGAAGAGGTCAAAATATCACTGTTAACAGGAGTTTGGAAGAAGCTGATTCCAGCCCTCATGGACAACTTTGAGAGGTTCAAGACTTCAGTGAAGGAAGTCAATGCAGATGTGGTGGAAAGAGCAAGAGAACTAGAATTAGAAGTGGAGCCTGAAGGGATGCCTGGGTGGCTCAGTCGGTTAACAGTCCAACTTCAGCTCAGGTCATGATCTCATGGTTCATGGGCTCGAGCCCTGCGTCGGGCTCTGTGCTGACAGCTCAGAGCCTGGAGCCTGCTTCAGATTTTGTATCTCCCTCTCTCTCTCTCAGAAATTTTAAAAACAACATTAAAAATTAAAAACAAAAAAACAAGCGGAGCCTGAAGATGTGACTGAATTGCTGCAACCTCATGATACAACTTTGATAGATGAGGAGTTGTTTCATAAGAGTGACCAAAGAAAGTGGTTTCATGAGATGGAATCTACTCCAGGTGAAGATGCTAGGAAGACTGTTGACATGACAACAAAGGATTTAGAATACGACATAAACGTAGTTGATAAACCAGTGGCATGATTTGAAAGGACTGACTCCAATTTTGAAAGAATTTCTACTGTGGGTAAAATGCTATCAAACATCATTGTATACTATAAAGAAATCATTCATGAAAGGAAGAATTCACTAATGTAGCAAACTTATTTTGGCTTACTTAAGAAATTGCCACAGCCACCCGTCTTCAGCAACCACCACCCGAATCAGTCAGCAGCCACAACATGGAGGAAAGACCCTCCTCCATCAGCAAAAAGATTACAAGTTGCTGAATGCTCAGATGATGGTTAGCATTTTTTAGCAATCAAGTATTTTTTAGTTTAAGTATATACATTGCTTTTTTTTTTTTTAGACATTAATTCCATAGACTTCAGAGACAACAGTGGAGTGTCAGCATAACTTTTATATGCACTGAGAAACCGAAGAATTCATTTGACTTGCTTTACTGCAATGTTTGCTTTATTGTAGTGGTTGAGAACCAAACCCATAAGATCTCCAAGGTACGCCTGTGTATGTATGTAATACCGAAGTACTGACACCAACTCCTTCTCTTTCTCTTCGCCTCAGGTAAGGAGATTAATCTGAGAGGAAGAGGGCCAGCCTTGAGTCTGCTTTAGTTGCTAGTTGAAAAATAAACCATTTGCACACTTGGGGGCTTTGTATCATTCTGTGGATGCACCTCAGAACCCAGTGGGATTTGTCAAGGTGTTGAGACATTAAGACCGAGAACACGGCCTATATAAAGTAGGTAGCTGGGTCTGTAAAAAGAAAGAATGGGCTGGGATATATGAAAAAAAGTGACAGGATGGATTTTACAGATAGACATGCAGCTTTTACATGAAAAGAAATGATAATTACTTGGAGGCTTCTGGTAGGAATGTCAGCAATATGGTTGTGGTGGTTGTAATGGAGAATCTGTAGCTAAATACACTTGGTTTTGGAGGCTCTCCCGTGGATGGAATGGCACCAAATGTGGTAGCTGGTTACTTCAGCAACCCACACCAGACCAGCCTCCTGGAATTGATGCCTTTGGGTCATCCCCTCCCTTGATTGTGGGCTGCTCTGTGACCACTTTAACCAGAAGTGAAACTGTGCCAGGGGCCTGGCTAGTGTTAAGAAGGCCTGGAAGTTTCTATTTCTGCTTCTTGAATATCCTGAGCTGCCATGTAAGAAGTCTGGCTACGCTGCTAGAGAAGCCATGTGGGGAGATTCGGAGAAGAGGCCACATGGAGAATGGACAGCCCTGGGACTGCATGAACAGAGGTAGCGTGTCCAGGAGTCCCAGCCTCCAAGCAAAGGCCAGACCTGGGCCTCCCTGCCAGCTGAATGCAGCCACATGATGACCACTCGCAGGCCCATATTGAATAATTAAGGGAAATAAAATGGTTGTTGTTTTAAGTCACTATGTTTTGGGGTGGTACCCAGCAATAAGTGACTAAAACACCATCACCTCCCCAAACACATCTACGGGCTTGAGGTAGAACCCTGGCTGATGTGGCTGCCACAGCCTCTGCCCAGCCATCATGGCTGCCCAAACAGCCCTGACCGGCCTCTGTCACCACAGCCAAGGGAGTCAGTGTCCTCTGGACTCCTGCAACCTCCCATCAGAACCACTCCGTAATTCCATAGCCCTGAAATTCCCCCTCTTCCATCTCCCTCCTCCTGACTCAGTCAGAAAAAATGGAGGCATTTCTGACAGAAGCCTCCTTACCCTTCCTCCTCATCCAGTTTCCCAAAAGGAGTTCATGCCACCTCATCTTTGGAACCCCATTAACAAAGCGAGCCCAGTGTGTGTTTGTGCATGCATGCATCAGAGGCGCTTAACTGCAAATGGATCAAGTCTTATTCTAGAACTGTGGTCAGAAAAATGAGTTCCTGGCAACTCCAATTGGCATCTGGAACAGATTTTCCCATAAAAAGCAGTATTATAGGTGATTTTCGGTTCTGTGGTACTATTAGAACTATAGTTCAGCCACATTGCTGGTTAAATAGATATTTAGGAGCTGCCCTGGGAACATAATTACCTTTTATAACACTGTCCTAATGAGAACCAAGGTCCAAATGACTGTCTTAAGGATGAATTTTTGGAAGCAACCTGATTTTAAGTTGGAAACTCTCATTCTATATTGAGCACCAATTATATAGTAGATGCTGTAGAGTAAGCAGGAGGAAAAAATAATATTGTGACTTCTAAGAATTTATAGTTTTTTGGGGAGATGTAACACATGAGAAACAACAAGCAAAACAGTCTATGAGCAATTCTAAACTTATTTGAGACCGACCAGCGAGTGCCTCTTAAGGGTGCAAAATTAAGCCCAAAAGTTTTCTTTCCTGTTGTTTATTTACATCGGCTTCCAGATACCGGTTTCAGAAGGTCTTGTGGATGCATCCTGTTCATAATTGCCCCCACGCTGTTTCCTGTTAAGAGGAAAGGGATAGGCAGGTATAGGTATAGGAGGCACTTGTATTCGGCTGGCTATTTAGTAATGAAATGGGTGGATTCTGGAGCTTGGGAATTAACTATAGGAGGGCAACAGCCTGGTGGCCAGATATAAACCCAGGGCTCCTTACCATTGGCCTCACAAAGGGCCACCAAAGAGGCCCTACCACTGTGCTTCTCAATGTGTGGTCTGGGAACACCTTTATTGGNGCTGATTCTTTGGCCGCAACCCAGATCTTGCAGTGAGTCTTGGGAACCTATATTATTGATAAATTTCCTAGCTGATTCTTATGCTGATACAGATTTGAATCAAATTGAGCCACCCTAGAGATGGAAATGTCTCACCAAAATACTCAGGAGTATTCCCCTGGAAAATTATGGAGGACCCGGACACAGGTCTGAGCCCCTTCACCTTGGTAAACTTGTGGGTGCCAGCCGAGCTTCTAGAAGAAAACAAACACGTTCAAATTGCTGGGCATGGAATGGGGGCTTTTGCACACTCTTCCAGCACTTTTTGTCTCTATTTCCATCCTGGGCACAGCACTGTGCATACACTGTAAACATGTCTACGGCATGTGGACTGAAACCCAGCATCTGGTTTAAAAAAATGAGGTTTTCAAACATGATCTCTTTGGAGGGGTAAGGTGCCAAGGGAGATACGGCCTCCCAGGAAGACGCTATCACATGGAAATGTAGAAGCAAATTTCTCTGGAGCTAGAAAATGTACTTTGAATAAGATCACACAACTCATACAAGAACCAAGTGTACTCCTCGCTTGGGTCTCTTGCCATTGAGACCATCGTGCTGCCCTCCAGGACATGTGGGTTCCTTACCATCGACCTGCAGTCACGCAAATGCAAGTACCACAGCATTGTTTTTCATTATTCAGGATGAAATCATTTCAGAAATCATATTGAGAGGGAGGGACACACGCCCACGTAGCAGGCGTGTTGCATCTGTCACCTCTGGGAAGGGATGCTGCTGTCCAGGCAAGGACAACAAAGGCGCGGACTCTTGGCTTCTCCCTTGCAGAAGCCTCGGCCCAGGACTTAAACAGAAGATTTGAATATGGAATTAGAGCTACTTTCATTTTCTCCAGTACCATCCATTACCCTCAGACTAGGGAAAGTTGCTCAGACTGAAGCAAGGAAGATACTAGTCCAGTTGGGTCCCTTCCCTACCACTAGTCAATTCCCAACTGAGTTTGAGGATCTCTGTGGACATGGGACCTGTGCCCTGCACCCTGCTAAAGCCCAGAGAACACAAAGCAAGTACTGAAGGGCCTCAAACACCCCTAATATCTTCTTAGGGCCTCCAAAGAACAGCCAAGTATGTCCAGGGGCAGGAAATGACTAAGAAGTGAACTGTTCAGGCGAGTGTCAGGGGATTGGATGTCAGCCTGGGAAGATGCCTCAGTCTCACTGCTGCCTCCTCCAGTGCCTTAGAAGCGTAGCCACCTGGGACTTAGACACAGTCCTGGGAAGGTGGACAGGAAACCTGAACGGACTGAGATTTGGGTTTGGCCACTCACTGGAATGAGCTCAAAGTGGACATGAAACTCACATAGGTTCAAAAAGGTTGAACAGCCTCATCTTTCTCACACATCTACATTTCTGTGTATTATTACTAGCTTTAGAAACTGACTAATGGCACACAGATGATGCTAAATACTCCTCATGTAGTTGAAGCCCAAAGTGCTGCGGTAGGAAAACCCATCAGTCTGAGGCCCCCTAGGAGCCCTTCAGTTCAGAGCCCTAACCTGCCCATGAGGTTCTTAGAAAAATCCAGAGAAGGAGCCAGTACTGTGCCTGTCAGTCTGGATGATTCAACATCTGGTGGCAGGGCTGATTAGCTGCAGAACTTGAGATGAGGTGGACAATTGTCTCTACCTTCTCCCCACCAGAGAGGGACTCCAGGAACCTGGCTAATGTGAAGATGGAATGGCCCCACGCCACACAGAGTGCTTCTATCACTGCCTGAAAAAAGCCATCAAAGGCCTTTGAAAGTAGAAAACATTATAAATATGCTGTCAGGTGACTCACTGGAGCCCAATGTGGTCATCTTAGGAGTCCAAAGCTATTCGCCAATTAAAGCCTAGGATTTCCTATTGAAATGCAAGATTTTGATCACGACATTCACACTGACTCAAAGATCTAAATGTGTACAGTGTTAAACCATATTCTGACCAGACCTGAATGCTCAAAGATTCCTCCTGTATTTATCAAAATTACGGTTGCGTTATAGTTTCAGGACAGGACTATCAAGTTGTGTACTCTGTTTGCATTTTCCTTCTTTTCCTTTATCTTTTCTTATTTGAGTATTTCTCATTTTCACTTGACAGAATTCTTTTTCCCTCCTCTTTATTTACTCCTATTACTTCCTTTCTCCTCTTCTATTTTACTTTTCCTCTTCACTTAATTCTGTTCTTCTTCCATCCTTCCCTCAACTCCCCCCGATAATGTTTATATTTAAAAGTGTATTTATGTTTCCTCCTTTCCTTCCCTTTTTGTCCATTCTTTCAAGTTTATTTATTTTGAGAGAGAGACAGACAGGCAGAGAGAGGGAGAGAAAGAATCCCAATCAAGTTTCGCACTGTCAGCACAGAGCCCAATGTGGAGCTCCAACTCACGAACTGTGAGATCATTACCTGAGCCAAAATTAAGACCTAGCCGCTTAACTGACGCTTATCTGAGCCACCAGATACTTTTTTTTTTTGCCCATTCTTAATCCTATTACTCCTCAACAATGATTAGCATCGACTGAGTACTTATTAAGTCCCATGCCCCCTTCTACTCTACAACACACACACCTAAGATCTCCCCTTTGCCTAAATCTATCATATCCCTCCCCTATGAAGGGGGTGTCCATCAGGCACCACATATACCTCAGCTTCCCCTGTCTCCTACCACCGGCATATCTAGGGAACATGCTCAAGTCTCCATTTTCTTTCTTTTTTGTATTTTTGAGAGAGAGACAGAAATCCCAATCCCAAGCAGGCTCCACAGTGTCAGCACCGAGCCCAATGAGAGGCTTTAACTCATGAACTGTGACATCATGACCTGAGCTGAAACCAAGAGTCGGACCCTTAACCAACCAAGCCACCCAAGTGCCCCATCAAATGCTCCATTTTCACATCATCCCTTGGGCCAGTGACCTTCCTTTCTTCCCATGCTATGACATTTCTGGGCCCATAATTGCTTCAATGGTCAGAATTTTTCCACAGTGGCATTCTGATGTTTCTTCTCTCTTCTATGTATAACTGTGTGTGTGTGTGTGTGAGTGTGTGTGGTAGAGTGCACCAGTTTCCATTTTTTCTGAAAGCTTTCTTTGAAAAACAAAACACTTTGACCCTAAGTCTATCAAAACTCAATGACCTCAGTGGATGTGGGTGCCACATCCACCCACCTACCTCTCTGGCCCATGGAACCCTCCCTTCTACTGGTCACTGTGGAGGAGGCGTGTATACTCCGGCTGTGCTGACCCCCTCCCTGGGCACTTCATCCCATTTTCCCCACCTGCCCAGAGACCTTGCTTCTCCAAATCTCCCCATTTCCTGACTAGGGGGAACTCTGTCTCCCACCTCTGTACTGGTTTGGTTCCAACACCACAGAAATAAAGGATTCCAGCTTCCTCATTAAAGGAGGAAAAAAAAAAAACCTCTTAACTTCACTTACCCCCTCTAGACAGTGCCCATTTATTTCCTTATCATTGAAGCAAAAACTCCTCCAAAGACCTACTTTCATGGTCTGCAATCCCTCCACCCTCACTCCCTTTAATACCATGGAATCATCCAGTCAGGCTTGTTTCTACCCCCAATTCCATCAAAACCACTTCACCTGCAGACAATACAAATGGCCTTACATTGTTCAACACACTGGACAGTGGTCCGGAGCATCGGATGCTGCAGGTTGCTCTCCTTTGCACACATCACTGGCTTGGTTTTCCACATGCTGCAGGTTCTGGTTTTCCTCCTTCTTTCTAGTTGTTTCTGATCAGATTTCTCCTATCTCCATAATTTCTAAACCACTGGTTATCAACACTTAGCAGGAAAACAATCACCTGGAGGCCGATCACCCTCGTTAGGAAGGACCCCACCCCAGGAGTTTCTGGTTCGGTAGGTATGGGCTGGCCTAAGAATTTGCTTATCAGGTTCTCAGGTTGCTGTTGATCCGTGGAACACAGTTTTAGTGGCAGTGCCTAACTCTTCTATCATTATTCACTTCAGTGATGGTATTATATCCTTACAGTTTCAATATTTCTACATGCTGAAAACTACCCAATTTGTATTTCCAGGTTCGACCTCTGCGCTGACCTCCAGAGTCACGTATCTACCTGTCTGAGTTACCTCCTGGTCTGTGTGGCTAATAAGCAACTCCGCTTTAATACGTCCAACCTGAGCTCCTGAGAGTCCCTCCCAGACCCTGCCCCTTCCATGGCTCTCTCCTCAGTCAGCAGCAACTTCAATCTTCTTTTTTTTTAATGTTTTATTTATTTCTAGGAGAGAGAGAGAGACAGCATGAGCAGGGGAGGGTCAGAAAGAGAGGGAGTCACAGACTCTGAAACAGGCTCCAGGCTCTGAGCCGGCAGTCAGCACAGAGCCCGAAGCGGGGCTCGCAACCACGAACCGCGAGATCATGACCCAAGCGAAAGTCTTAACCGACTAAGCCACCCAGGCGCCCCGGCAACTTCAATCTTCTAATGGCTCATGTCAAAAACCTGGCAGTCCTTCAAGAGTTCTCTCTACTTTAACAGTTCGCTTCAGTCCTTCAAATAACCGTATTAGTTTTAAAATAAAATATATCTGGAATTCAGCCAGTTCTCACCAACCCCTATGCTGCAAACTTGATCCAAGCCAGCGTGATCTCCTTACTGGATTATTATAGTAATTTCTTAACTGGTCTTTCCTCTTCCACAGTCTTTACAATCTATTCTTTTTTTATGGTACTTTTAAAAATATAATTTATTGTCAAAGTGGTTTCCATACAACACCCCATGTTCATCCCAACAAGTGCCCTCCCTCAATGCCCATCACCCACTTTCCCCTCCCCTTCCCCCATCCAGCCTCAGTTTGTTCTTATTATTTACGAGTCTCTTATGGTTTGCCTCCCTCCCTCTCTGTAATTTTTTTTCCCCTTCCCCTGCCCCATGGTCTTCTGTTATGTTTCTCAAGATACACATATGAGTGAAAATATATGGTATCTGTCTTTCTCTGACTGACCTATTTCACTTACCATAATACCCTCCAGTTCCATCCATGGTGCTGCAAATGGACAGATTTCCCATTCTTTTCTCATTGCCGAATAAGATTCCACTGTATATATAAACCACATCTTCTTGATCCATTCATCAGCCGATGGACATTTAGGCTCGTTCCATGATTTGGCTGCTGTTGAAAGTGCTGCTGTGAACATTGGGGTACACGTGCCCCTATGCGTCCGCACTCCTGTATCCCTTGGGTAAATTTACAATCTATTCTTAATAAAGCAATTAGAGTGACCTGGCTGGCCCCAAACCCTGTGGCTCCAGTACAGCGTCAGCCAATGGTGCTCCTGGGATGAGAGGATGTGCTTCCTGGTGCCACCACTATGGGAAACATTCCTGGCTTAAGGTTTTCAAAACGCCATTTGCATATAGTGGTTTTTTGTTGTTTTCTTAAATTTATAGCAAGCGACTGACACATCAGTAATGTATTAGTTATAAAGTAAAAAAGCTCTATTGTAAAAGGACGACCAAAGCATAATTCCTATGTCATAGCAGTGGTACTTAAAAACTACTTTAGGCTAGTCTTCAAGTGAAGCCTCCTTACTATCACAGAATTTGAACTTGGGCCTAGTAGTTCAGAGTGTGTGCTCTAGGGGCACCTGGGTGGCTCAGTCGGTTAAGTGTCTGACTTTGGCTCAGGTCATGATCACATGGTTTGTGGGTTCGAGCCCCGTGTCGGGCTCTGTGCTGACAGCTAGCTCAGAGCCTGGAGCCTGCTTCAGATTCTGTGTCTCCCTCTCTCCCTGACCCTCCCCTGCTCACGCTGTTTCTCTCTCTCTCTCTCTCTCTCTCTCTCAGAAATAAAAAATATTAAAAAAAAAAAAGAGTGTGTGCTCTAAAGACGGACAAGAGGATTCATATCTTTCCTCTTGAGCAAGTTACCCTTAGCTTTCCTCGTCTGGTTGTAAGGCTGTGAATTAATGTAAAGGATGGAGAGGAGTACCTAGCACTTAACTGGCAGTGTTCAATTATAGTTATGATGATTAGCTACTGTTTGGTTCAGAATACTGAGACACAAAAACTAAAGGGACCCTGTGAAAAATGGCTGTCACTCCTTTTCCTGCTTCGGTTCTTGCTAGGACCTACACCCTCCTCACCTTACACACATCTTATAGAAGAGATAATGTCTGTCCTCCTGGTAAAGGTCAGGGAGTTGATTTCTTTGGAGTCTTCCAGCACAATCGATAGCTTAACTTCAATAGGGAGCAGCTGGGTGGGGTCATCATGAATATTTTCCAAGACTACTGACTCATCAAGACCCCTGACTCCAAGGCATAAGTCACTTACAGAGAAGATTGTGGAAGACCACCATCCTCAATAAAAACCCCAGACCCCAAGCAAAGATAAGACTCCCTCTCTTTTTCTTTCTGAGTCTCTCACTCTGTCTGTATCTGCATTATCTCTATGTCTTCAATAAACTCTGCTCTAGCTTCATCTCAGCTCGTGTTTGAGGTCTATCCTACGTAAAGCCAAGAATGTTCTTGGCTGGTCCTCTGGGACCCCCTCCGAGTCCTTAGACCCAGCCAGCCTGCATCAACATTGAAGAATGACTTGTGCATCTTTTTATCCTCACTGTTTGGCAGACCAGATTTTTTTTTTTTTTTTTTTTGGCCTCCTTCAGGCATAAGGGAGAATTGTAGTTGAATTTAGCCATGGAAATGTTAACTGTCTCAAAAGAGGAAGCTTACCGGCCAGAAAATTATTTTAAAATGACTTATTGGGTAGGAAAACAACCATCATATTCTCTCATGTGATACCCTTTCCTATGCATTTTCAAAGGAAGATTCCTTATGTGTCACATTTTCTTCTCTGAGAGCTCCTCTTATGCCTGCCTGGCTTCTTGATGTGGAAGACCCTCCTTCTGTCTGAGTGATAGCAGTCACTTTATATCCCGGGCCAAACACTCAAGAAGCATGTGCCAGCATTCCCAGCATATCATGACAGTGGGTATGCATCCATATGCACAGTCAGGAGAGATCCGCTTTCCTACTGGGTAATGCTGCTTAGATGATGCACATGAAAGCATAACTCACTTGCACACGGTTATGGAAAGCCTGACTCCTTCAAGGCCAGCCCTCAGACTCTGGGAGCTTTGATGGTACATGGCTAGCCCTTCACCTGGGCTCACTTTGCCTCTGGCAAAAGTTTGATTGACACTTACTGCCAAGGTGGTTGTCACCAAAGCCCATTTTTGTTCTACACACCAGTAGTTGAAAGTTACTTTGCCCTTGATGCCAAATGAAGCTGCAGACATGAATAGGAGGACACAAAAAAGGGCTTTGCTCAAGCTCTTGATTTACTAGACCTTCATCTTATCACTACTTTCCAAGAGTGAGCAGAGGTTGGACTGAATTGAGCAGCTAATTTTGGAAAACTCATTTTTCTCTACCTAAAGTAAATGTCACTTCTCTGGCGTCTCTAAAGCATATTAAAACAATTGCGGGACCTCACTGGCTGGTTGCTGGGTCAGTGTGAGGCCATCCACTCAGTGTTGGGATTAATCAAGAGCTCTGTGGGAAGTGGAGGGCCCCAACCTTCTAGGACTGAGGCTTCTTTTTATCATTGCTTTCCTAGACACCAACCTCCACATCCAAAAGCAAGCCTGAAATGTGTCGTATATCTTCTAGTCCGTATAGACCACCTACTTAACAATATTACTATTAATAATGGTAATACTATTTATTGGCTCCTGACTCTGCCCCAGGCATTATGCCAAGGGCTGGCTTCACAGGCATGTCACTAAGTGCAGTTGTTCAGGGTCTCATAATCAGAAGAGTTCTGAGGGTTTAATGACTGCTTTGAGATTTTTAATAATTTTACCTTTGAATTTTCATTTTGTAAGTGAAGTCCAATGAGATAAGGTAGCATGCACCAGGGTCTTAGAGACTCAACTCAAACATCTTTCTGCTGCCTACCATCTCCCTGCCTCCCCACTGATTGGTTCTAAGCCACCCACTCCCCTGATCCCTAGTGCCCAGGACCCTGCTCAGCCTCTCTATCCCCATATCACAACCACTGAGGCCTCCAGCCCTGGCATCAAGAGTAAGCTCAAGTGCATATGCTTCATGGCATCTTGGGAGGGGGCATGCCACCCTGGGCTCGCAGCCTCATGAGCGTCCATCAGGTGACTCTGTTAGGGAGAGTTTCTTGCCCACAGTGATCTGAATTCTAACTGAGTCTCTTGGAAGAGCTTACAGTTCTTTTAAGGGATCACCTGTCTGCCATGGGTTGGAGAGTAGGCCCAGGAGAAGGGGAGAGTCCTGGTCTCATTTCCATATTTCCAGGTGACAGCTTACAGGAAGGGCATCCAGTGGGCCATGTGCAGGTACCAAGTCATAAAAGGGGCTCTTGGATGTCTGTAAGAGCCTATAGTTACCCAAGATGTATGCTATGCTCAGAACCACAGAAGAAAAGAGAAAAATGTTATATTTTGGTAACTTTAGTGATACTGTTTCCCGGTTTGTTGAACAAGGGGCCCTGCATTTTCATTTTGCGTTGAGCCTTGCAAATTATGTGGCCAGTCCTGTTCCTTTAAATTTAATGTAACTTGTGGTCACAAAGCCACCAGTGATGGAGGCTGTATTTTTCTTATCACTTTATTTTATTTTCATCATGATGAGTGTATCCATTTATCCTCACTCCCTGTATCCCCCATCTCCCCACCCCCTCCCCTCTGGTAACTATCAGTTTGTTCTATACAGCTAAGAGTCTGTTTCTTGGCTTTGCTCTCTCTCTCTCTTTTTTTCTTTTCCTTTGCTCATTTGTTTTGTTTCTTAAATTCCATATATGAGAGAAATCATATGGCATTTGTCTTCCTCTGACTGATTTTGCTTAGCATTATCCTTCTAGCTTGATCCATGTTGTTGCAAATGGCAAGATTTCATTCTTTTTTAAAAAATGCTTATTTATTTTTGAAAGAGAGAAAGAGAGTGAGCACAAGGGGGGAGAAGCAGAGAGGGAAAAAGGAAGACACAGAATCTGAAGCAGGCTTCAGACTCTGAGCTGTCAGCATAGAGCCTGACATGGGACCCAAACCCATGAACTGTGAGATCATGAACTGAGCCGGTGCCCCAAGATTTCATTCTTTTTATTGTTGAATAATACTCTGATGGGGGTTGTATTTAAACCCAGATAGACCCTGTTAAGAACTACTGTTCTAAGAACTACTGTTAACTCCACCACCCTACTCTCAAGTCATGGCCCATTGGGTTGTACAGTTTTCCTGTCAGTTGTCTTAACCCCGACTCTTTGCAAGGCTTGAAATGTCTTCTCATTTTCACACATCATAAAATCTATTCATGTATCATTTGTAAATGGAGATTGATAAAAGTGAGCATCTGGCAAGGTGGGGAAGGAAATACACTGGCATTTAAGCCATAGGAATAGATGGGAATAGTAGAAAAGGTACCGTGATATGCAGAAAGCAAGAAAGCTGCTTGGAAGTTGTGGCTCGTTCAAACTGCACCCAAGTGCATTGCCAACTGTCAGAAGCACTGCCTGAGCAGATGGGCAGGTGCAAAGTCATGATGATGAAGAACACAATGACAATACTGTGCCAGCCACAGTTTTCTCACAAGGTGTCCTATTCATCTGTTAGATAGCTAAGCATTTTTATTAAGCATCTTCAAGTTTTTCTAATCAATTTAAAGAATTTGGATTTTACACTTCTGAACAGATGGCAAAAATGGAGTAAACGTGAATGTTGTCGGGGAGCAGGATGTGGGTGATGAAGCAGGATGTGGGTGAGGAAGCAAAGGAGATTTTACGATAATGAGAGCGTGAATGAGAAGGGGCAGCCATGATGGACCGGCTTTTCTTACTCCCTTTGTGCTTCATGGATGCTTTATCTATGTTCCAGTTCTCAACTTGGTGGGATCGATATGCAATATATAAAGTTGTGAGCTCTAAATGTGGATTAATGAAGATGTCGAGATCTCGCTCCGGAGAACAGCTGATAGAGGCAAGAACCCTACTACACGCAGATGCTTGCTTTCCACAGCCTTCCCTGGAAAAGTAGGGGGTAGAAGGAAGGACAGGAAGCAAAACGAAAGACTTGCTCAGCCTGTGCTGCCTCGTGGCAACAAGGAGAGTCTGCTTTTGGGGAGATTTTGTGAAACTGGACAAAAACTAAGTTAATGGGTAGCACTGCGTTCTCTCAGAAAGGATCAATTCAGCATGCTTTGGGCTTTTGTTTAGTAAGCATTTAACAAAATTTGACATCCATAATCAAACCTCTTAGCAAACTAAGACTAAGAGGTAAGTTTTTAATAAATCATCTACCAAAAAAATCTAGAGTTGACATCATACTTAAGAATGACATGGAATGCTTCCTTCGAAAATTCAAACCAAGGCAAAAATGTCCATGTACACGCAGAAAACCCCGAGTTATCTATGTTATCTATGAAATACCTTCTAGAACGAATAACTGAATTTAATAGATTGTAGAATATATATCAAAATGCAACAATCAATTATATTTCTACATAATCATAACAAAATAAAATTGAAATTCCATTTACAATAGCATCAAAAAATTACTTACATAAAAATTTAGCAAAAGACATACAATACCTTTATATTGAAAACTATAAAATATTGCTACAGAAATTAAAGAAGGCCTAAGTAAGTGGAGCGATTTAAAGTTTTTAGGAACTGGAGAACTCAAAAATCTGAGAACAAACTGTCCTCATAGTCCTCTATAGATTCAGTGTAGTTCAAATCAAAAGCCTACAAGACTTTTTATAAAAATGAAATGTCGTTTACAAGTCGATGTGGAAGTGGCTCAGTCGGTTAAGCGTCCGACTTGAGCTCAGGTCATGGTCTCACGGTTCGTGGGTTCGAGCCCCACATCCAGCTCTGTGCTGACGGCTGCTGGCTCGGAACCTGGAGCCTGCTTCAGACTCTGCATCTCCCTCTCTCTCTGACCCTCCCCTGCTCTCTCTCTCTCTCTCTCTCTCTCTCAGAAGTAAATAAAACACTTAAAATTTTTTTTTTAAAAAGGAAGTACAAAAGATCTAGAGTAGCCAAAGAAAGAAATCTTTTTTTTTTTAACAGCTAAAGAAATCTTAAAGAAAAACAAAATCGAAAACCTTCGCTGCCTGATTTCTAGACTTACTTTAAGTCTACAATAATCAAGATATTCTGATACTGGCTTAAGGATCGCCTAACGGATTAAAAGAACAGAATAAAGAATTTATAATTAAGCCTGCATGTATATATGTGATTTTTACAAAGTTGCCAAAACAGCTCTATGAGGAGGCTGGGTTCACAGTGATGGAAAGTCTTTAGCAAAGACATGCTAGGAACATGGAACTCAACCTTGCAGCAGTGAGGGGACTATGTGGAATCACAGTCTTTAACCATGGCCTTTCTTCTCTGTCCCTCTTTGCTTGCTCTCCCGGAGAGCCCTGGATCTGCCTGTCCAATGCTCACCAGGTCCCATTTCTAGGTCTACTCACACCACTCTCCCAGTCAAGCAGAACCAGTTTTGGTGCCTCCCTTTTCCAGCCCTAGGCACAGACTGTCCCCAGGTCACCCCTTTCTCTTTCACAAACACCTCTTCCCTCTGTCTGAGAGGACACAAGGAGAAGGCTCTGACTGGGCTTTTAATTAAAGTGTTATCACACTCCTGCAGCATTACCTCTCTTCAAAGAAAATTCTTTTTTTTTTTTTTAATGTTTACTTATGTATTTTGAGAGAAAGAAAGAGAGCACACATACAGGTGGGAGGGGAGAGAGAGAGGAAGAGAGAGAATCCCAAGCAGGCTCAGTGCTGTTAGCTCAAGAGTCTGACGCCGGACTCCATCCCATGAAGCATGAGATCACGACCTGAGCTGAGATCAAGAGTTGGCCCATTAGGGGCGCCAGCGTGGCTTAGTCGGTTAAGCGTCCGACTTTCGCTTAGGTCATGATCTCGCGGTTTGTGGGTTCGAGCCCCGCGTCGGGCTCTGTGCTGACTGCCAGCTCAGAGCCTGGAGCCTGTTTCAGTCTGTGACTCCCTCTCTCTCTGACGCTCCCCTGCTCACGCTGTCTCTCTCTCTCTCCTAGAAAAAAAAAAAAAAAAAAAAAAAGAGTTGGCCCCTTAACTGACAGAGCCACCCAGGTGCTCCTAGAGAGAGAACATTCTTCATCACCCTTCAACACTGTTTCCCTATAACGTGTATTCAAAAGCTAAAAACATGGGAGGTAGGAGGTGAAGAATGGGAAAATGTTTAAATTAAAACTTTCAACTTGAACCTTCAAGTTTACTGGCGATTCCAGGTTCAAATACAGAAGCAAAGCTTGTCCCATTTCGCCCTGATCGGTGTGCTCCTATAAGGTAGGTGAGCCATTAGCCTCCTCATCCTCAAAGGCTGCTCGGCCTCACTCAGACTTAGTTGGGTGGGAGACTATTGGCTTGTCATTCCGTGTAGGATAGGCCCAGATGGCAGTTATTGTCTTAATGCAGAATGGGGAGTTGTCATCGGCAGCTTAGTTGTATTTGCAAAGAAGTTATAGATCCTTTCTCTTTGTAAGCCCTCGTAAAAAGTCTTATACCCTGTACTACTGAGGAGGCTGATACATTCAGAAGCCAACCCCAGGGTTCTTTGCATCCCTCCTGACTGACGAAGTGCGTGCCTCTCAGCAAGTTAGGTGCTGAGGGAAGAAAATAGGTTCCCCGATGGTCTTCTTTTCCCTTTCCTTTGTCATAACTAAAACCTCAAGTTCTCAGGTTGTCAGATTAAACTGCATACTTTCTGGAAGAGTGAAGTGATTGTTTTTCATTATTTACAGGTAAATGGTTAAAAGAAATAGAATGTCATATCTGGTTTCAGAAATATTTTCAAGAAGGTTTTGTTTCCTGCCTTTCTCACAGAGTGTGTGAGCTTCTTCACTTTTGACTTTTGAGAAGTTCTGCTCTCCTCTGAGTCCCTAGGTGGCATTTAAGCTCCTGTCTGAAGTCAGTAGTATCTCCTTAAAAACAACATTGGTCAAGTTTCTTCCATGGGTGGAGTCGCCCAGGGGCCTGAAAACCAGAGAGTAGTTCTCTGAAAAATAAAGCCCATCCAGAGTTTCCTAGTTGGAATCCTTCTATGGAAATCCTGGCTCCCCTCTCTCTGCGCGTGTTGGAGGACAATTTATGGCAGTCAGTAAAGCAGCCAGAAAAAGATTCAGGTTTTCTCTCTCCCATGCACATAGCACGATCACTTGGATTAACTGAAGACTTTTTGTTTTCCTTTTTCCATTTGCCCAAACTTGAACACGTGGGAAAACTAAACAAATGTGGGGGAGGGGAAACAACCAGGACCGAGGCAGCGGAGAAAGACAGCCTTCAGGTGGCAGGTTGGCAGGCTGCCCTGTTCTGCGCGCCAAATCCGAAGGCACCGACCAGGTGGCAGCTGCCAGACTGTTTCTTAAAGTGGGATGATCTAAAGAGTGAGGTTTTGTCTTGGGGTCTGAGTTTCTTCTCTAAGCTGCAGTGCGAGGACAGTCGGGGTGGAGCTGGAAGGTGGCTTGCGGTCTGTTAATGTGCGGACCTTCCACTTTAGAATCAGCGCTCAGTACCGAACCGACTGAGAATGCACCAGCATGGCCAGTCACCATGCGTCCCACAAGTCCTTTTGAATATTAAGCAAAAGTTCCTAAGACTCTTTATGTCCTCTATCACTATCCTTTTCCATTGGGCAAGAGAGAGAAATGGTTCCTTCAGAAAGTATATTTATCCAAAGAAAATGGCATTTGTCCAGAGGCTATTGTCTCATAAGGCAAACCATCTGGCTCACTGCTGAGAAACCAGAAGTAAGAGTTTTCACTACCTCAAAATTCATATGACATAGTACATGTACTGAACTGCAGGAGGCGAGTCATGGACTAGACCTTTACCTCTGTGTTCGGAGCTTATTTACTGATGTTGTAAACATCTTTCTGCTTAGTTTTAAGTTTCATTGGTTTGGAAGATGGGAAGACGGCAAGGAAAAGAGAAAACTGGAGAAGACAGGCAGGCATTACCTGCCAGAAGACAAGCTGCAGGAAGGAAAGATGGGCTCTGTTTTATTCACTGTCAAAGTCCCAGTGCCTACAATACCAGTAGGCGTAGATTAGGTGCTTGTACATATTTGCCGAGGTGATTAATGACAGCAGTGAAACGCACTGGTTTTTAGGGACAATCTCCTAGGAAGTAATAGAAAAATGGGGAGGAAGAACTGGGGAGAGCCGAGGGCAGGGATCTTGTAAAGCACACTAGTCAAGAACTGTTTCAACAGCATCAAAACATTCTGCATTCTTCGAAAGTTCTTGAGAACATCATTGACTTACAGCTTAGAAGATGAAGATGATGATGAAATGATGGACGTTTGTTATAACGCTAAATCATCAAGACATCAAAAAAAAATAGAAATTAAAAGGCATTCATTATCCCTTTTCAAGGCACAGAAAAACAAAATATCTGAAAAATATTTTCCAAAAGTATGATTGTAATTTTTTTAATATTTAAATTTCTAAAATTTAATGTTTTCTTTAAAAAATGTTTTTAATGTTTATTTTTTAGAGAGAGAGAGACAAAGACAGAGCACAAGTGGGGGCGGGCAGAGAGAGAGGGAGACACAGAATCTGAAGCAGGCTCCAGGCTCTGAGGTGTCAGCACAGGACCTGAAGCAGGGATTCAGCTCAACAGCCATGAGATCATGACCTGAGCTGAAGTCAACTGCTTAACTGCCTGAGCCACCCAGGCACCCCTAAAATTTAATATTTCCTATATTTAAGTTAATTCATTTATTTATTTTGCAAGAGAGAGGGTGTTAAGTGAGCAAAGGGCAGAAAGTGAGGGACGGAGAGGGAACCCCACAAGGGGCAGAGGAGAGAGAAAGAAGCAGGGTTCACCTGAAGCAGGGTTGGAGCGCACCGATGCGGGGCTCAAACTCACAAACCATGAGATCATGACCTGGGCCGAAACCTGATGCTTAACTGACTAAGCCACCGAGGTGCCCCTGAGATTTTCTGAATTTTAAATTTCCTTTTTTTTTTTAGAAATTTAGAATTTTAGAAATTTTAGAAACTTCTACCTTCACAAATACAGAATACAAGTTACCACAATGACAACAGATTAACCATGCTGATAGAGAAGTTATTATATCAGCACAGCCACACAGGGTGTCTGCCACTCTGTTGTCATCTGCTTGCATAGAGCTAGAAGGATCACACCCTCTGACATTCACACCCCGCTGGCATTTTGTAGTTGTAGCTCAGTGTAATTTGACCCCTAAGAGAGGTGAACAGTGCTGTGACCCACGTGAGACTGAAGGTTTCTCTGAACTTTGCATGTATAGAGTGACTTCCCAAAAAGTTTTCTAACCAGTACGAGAAATCATGTGATTTCAAAGGCCAGAGCCCTAAAAATGGGGAAATCTACCCAAAATCAAGCCACAGATTTGGCTGGTTTTATGATTGCTTTGGGCTTTGCTTTCTCGGAGAAATGCCGAGATATTTGAAAGGAATTTCAAGAAAAATTTAATGTGAAAAAAGCTATGAATTATTCTGAACTTCTGGAAAGAGTAAGCAGAAATCCTAAGAAAAACCCAACATCTCCATAGAACACAGAGGGGCAAAAACGCTATGCGCACATTGTTATTGGTGTACCAACAAGTCTCTCTGTTGATTAAGAGTTTGGTATCTCAAAGAGAGAGACATGGGACAGAATAAAGGAAAAAGCAATATAAAAAACTAATTTTCTAAAAAGCAATTGTATATGAATTTACCCTATATATACTTATTTATAACCTAAAAATATCCTTTGGAAAATCTTAGAAGTAAAGTGCTTGCTTACTTGTGTGAAAAGGAATGAGAAGAAATGGAACTGGAAGAAGAGGGTGCTTGTGCCTATGGGTGAGCAGCCCAGCCCATCTGGGCTTCGGTATTGTTGTGATAGAGAGGCAGAGAGTGGAGACCAACTTCCTGGGAGCCATCTTTGTAGGAACCTGGGATGCTCGAACAGAAGGACAAATATGAATGCAGGGGTCTCCGGAGTGAGATCCTGTCACCTGACCCCGGGAGGGAAGAAGCAGATCCTTGGTACCAGGAGCACCAAAAGAATGGCTGGAAATACTGTAGGTCCCTGTTGCTTTGATCTGCCAGCACCTTCTTTCCTTGGTAAGAGTGTCTCTCACGTTCCACATGGAACTGGAGGGGCTAATCATGGATTCTTTCCATCTCAGTTTGAATTCCCTAGAAGCCGACCCTGATACAAGAATTCAGGCTCAAGTAGTTTATTTTGTCAGACAATACCAGCACACAATGGTAGACAGTAAGAACCTGAGACAAGAGAGGCTAGGAATCCAATAAAGGCCATGTCTTCGAGCTAGTGGACACCACCCAAATAAAGCTCACCCTTGCTGGGGAACTCTGAGGATCAGCGTAGAGCAGGAGATTCAGAATTAGCCCACACAAAAAGCAAGAGAGCTGGGGTTGTTACAGATCTGAGGGCAAATCCCGGGAACTTCTGGTCTACCTCGCATAAAGCCCAGACAAAACTTTGGATGTGTGGCAGGTGAGCCCTGAAAGAGGGAAGGCCAAGCAAATCAGGATAGGGTACTGACAGCTTCTGCTATAACTTCCTTCTTCCCCTGCTAGAAGCCAAGTCCATCAGAGCACACATGACTGGCCCACTAAGGCAGGTCCTCTGATTTCTGTGCCTGGAAAGATAGACACTCTCTTTCCACTATAGTTGTAGAGTGAGACCAGGTCAGCCTAGAGCTAACATTTAGGCACCTTTCTTGCTGCTGTAAGAAAGTTCACATACAGGAGGAAATAATGAGGCCAACATACAGAAGGAAGAAAAGGAAAATTAGAAACAGAAAGAGAGAGAGGGAAATCACTAGCAGCATTTTTCATTTGTAGTCTTGGATCCAGCTTGATCTGAAGCCAGCTTCACTTCTGGATATCCTAAATGTGAACCAATACATTCCTTGTGTGTTCTTGCTTGAACCAGTTATTATTTGTAATCAAGAGAGTTTTGTCTAATATAGGAATAAATGTCTTCTGCCATTTTCTTCTCCTGTAACACCTACGAACACAAGGAGCTTGGATTTATCACTGAATTATATACCTCCTAAACAGCTGAGCTAGTTATGTTTATGAGAGCAAAGGTCTCTCTTGTCATCTGGGAGTGGTTAAGCAGCGTATCCCAAATTGAAAATGGGGAGTGGGGGTGGGGGGGCATTGTGACAATGGGTGTCCCAGGCAAGGTAGAGGATGCCTTGGAAGGGAATCCAGAGAATGCAAAATTCCATCCTGTTTCTCCTTATAGAGTATTATACTTGAGAGCCAATGAGAAAAAAATAATTATTTCCAATTCCTGAATTCTTAGAGAACACAGCTGACGATGCCAGTATGAAGTAGTCCAGCAAGAGTAGATCAGCTTCTTGAATCAGGCAGAAGAGGTGGGGTAAGGAGGGGCTGAGGGGATTGGTGTGCTTGCTGCGTGAATGCACATTTGCAGGCTGTGGAGATTCAGAGCAGAGCTAGGCACCCAAAGCATGGGGCTACTGCCCAGTGCCCCACCCCAGGGACTGGCTGGGCATCTGAGGTACAGGGTACAGAGCCCTGTCGCTGGAAGTCGCTCCTGTGCCTATTGGTGGAGGACACCAGAGGGTCTGCAGTGGCAGAGAATCCTGACAGCATGCTCAGTTCGGGCAGGGCCCACAACACAAGCTGCAGGTAGAGACGAGTGCAGAGGTGAGGGGTCCAGGAAACACGGGTGTGCAGAAGCCAGTGCTTACCGGCTCCCAGAGGCCAAGTGCAAAATTTTCAGAAACCGTGAGACAATCATTAAATGTAGCAGTTATTAAAAATAAATGACTAACTAATGAGTTATAGCCAAGGCAAAGATAAAAATACATACTCAAAGCTCTTCATTTCCTAATTATTTTACCATCTCTTACTATTATCTATGTTCTTGAGGTCATTTCATGCCTCTGTATCTGCGTGGTGCGAACACTAACAGTGGAGCACCGTTGCCCGTCTCTTCTGAACTCCGTGTTTGACAAGCTGCATGTTGTAGCTTCAAAGGCTCCAGGATCAGAGTAGAAATTGCAAATGGTGCAGATCAGACCTTAACTTACTGTTTTGTTCATTGCGATGCGGTGAAAAATGTGATGAAAAAGGTTAATCGTGCAAACACAATGTAAACCTGTGCTGTATCTGTAGCCATTACATTGTGAATAGCACAAAACATGGAGAGGATATTCCTCCAGTGCTGAAAAGCCACGATTCAGCAAAAAAGGCTCCCATATCACTGACCAAAGCAAAGTCCAATGGGTCTTTCTCCTTCACTTTCATCATACCCCACAGAAACGAAGATCTCTGTCAACATTTGTGTAGAAGCTATTATCTGTGCATTGCAAGCAATTGAAAACTGGTTGCAACTATGGGTTTAGCATGGATACAAAAGTTCGGCAGAAAAACAAAAAGCATTCTGTGAGAATAAGTTGGCTTGATGGAATTTAGAAACAAAGATATTGTGTATTTCTCATTCTTCTTAAATCAGGCTCTGCATATCTTTTTTGTCCATAAAATGTAGAATAAGATTACCTATGTACGCACACACATGCATTTTTTTCTGCAGAGCCGATGGTTAACCATTTACCAGCAAGCCAGTGGGGTTGGGTCAGTCATCATATTCTCTCTCTGGCCCTCCCACAATGGCAGCAAAAGCAAAGGAGCTTGCTTGAAAAGGGAGCTCCATTTCTGCCCAGCCTGGAATATGTGTCTTCGTAGAGTGAGAATATTCTGAGTATTTATGACACAGTTATGAAGACCATGATGGGTGAGAGACTCCAGCAGATGCAGGACTCATTGTGGGACATATTCGTGCCCCCACCCCACATTTGCACATTCCCTATCCCCTGGATTTTCCCTTTGTGCTTTAATTCAAGTCACATGTGTAACTTGAGAACCTATAAATTACAAAGGGTCTTTCAAACAAGGTTAGTATGTAAATGTAAAATATAACATTAAATTCCCATCATTAATATTGAAGAGTAAGTCAATATTTGATAAAAATCACCTCAGGGGAGTGTGCCTTTCTGCCTGGTTTTATGCCTTGCAGACTTAATCAATTATTATTTAATTACCCGGTTAAATGTCATGGCTTACAAAGCAGGGATTATATTAATAATAACACAAGGTTTGTTTTAAACCAGCCCATACATTAGATGGAGCGGATTTTATTTTACCATCTCACAGAGCACAGAATTGACATTATTCTTCTGCACCTGGTTTTGAATGAGTTGATTCTATTTAAGCTTTTCCCTCCTCCTTCTCCCGTTTAAAAAATCATCCTCCTATATTTGTCCTATTTTTCCAGTCTTTCAGCCATTCTCCACCCCACCCCTTCTTCCCCGCTGTGGGAGTCTTAATTCCATCGTAAATCAAATACCTTAACAAAGGATTGTGCCTGAAACACAGTAACACAAAATAGATGCTGGGTCACAGAGAACAGTCTAGTTTCAAAGGAAGGTGGTGCGCCACGCAGAGCAGTTTCCGAGCCAACACCTTCTGACTGAATGGTTTGCTGTTTAATCGTCGCTATAAAGTTGCTATGGCAACCGCTCTATCAGAAGGATTTGTTGGCACCTAGATGGACTTTATTTCTCTGACATTCAAAGAGGAGGGTGAGGACAAAGTCTAATGAGAGGACTGAGTGACAATAAATCTCTCCCCTTTCAGCTTTACCATATTGGACCGACACTTGGGGTGTTGTGAGCATGGGCCTTTGTGCATGAGGGTGGTAGAGGCTCTCTCTGGAGGGGAGTAGGGAGCAGGGAAGGAGGAAACCCAGGAGGGTTGCGGAGAAAGCTAGAGGGACAGCTGAAACATGGCGGGCCACGCAGACCTTTTGTTCTTCACCATCTGTGTGCTGTGGTTTTGGGAGTGGAGCCAAAGGAACGTTACCTGTATTGTGCGTCTCGGAGCTGGGGTGCGGCTGCCAGTCCTGCCTCAGACACGGGGGCCTCATATACAATGACAGGGCCATAAGGGTCTGGCAAATAAACTACTTGAACATTTGGCTTTATGAATATTTAGTAAAATTCTTCAAATAAATTATGAAGCTGAATCTAAGCGAACAGACATCTGAATCCCATCGCAAGCCGAGGGCCACTGATTTGTAATGCTAAGTATATTGATAGTTGTATAAATGAGGAATACTTTTCAAAATAACTGGTGGGCTTGAAAGCTTGGTGCACTAAAAGGAGCAGTAATTATGATTGCTCTTAAGAACAGCAGTGCCTACGATGTCCAGCCCCAGAGTTGGATGGGACATACGCCAAACATACATAGAGATACTGAAAATAAAAACTGCGTTATGCAGCTCTGAAAAACTCTAATTTATAAAGTATCATATAGCCTTACAAGAAGTTAATCTTGCAGAGAAAATCCTTAAAATTTCGACTAAGCTTAGATTCATTAATTCCACCTCTAATAATTTGTCTTAAGGTAATAATTACAGGTATAGGTCAAGTCATAGCAATGAGAAAGTCAGTTGTAGTGTGAATAATCACTTATTCTTCTAAGTGTATAACCATGGGAAAGTGGTTAAAATACATCATGGGATATCCATGTAACAGAGTACTTTGTAGCTATTAAAAAGGAGCCTGAAGCATATTCGATAAAATGTAAATAGTAATAACATACTAGTGAAGGAAAAAATAGGTTACAATGAAATTCTATGGCTGCTTTGATTTTTAAGAATATCTATATACATTTAAAAATTGTTGCGATACAATACAATATTGATGACTGCTATCTTCATGAAGTAAAAGCATAGGTGATTTTATCTTCTTTATTATGCTCACTTATGTTTTCTGGTGTTTCAACAATAAATGTTTTCCTGCTGTACTAAAACAAAGAAAATGTACTCTTTTTACATTTCTGTCCATTAATCACTTATGTAATTCTTATCCAAGTTATTTTGGGAGAAGGAAAATTCTGGCCAGACATTCCAGCCTCGTGTGCCCTGATAAGCTCATATCCACTTTGGGAATTAATGGGACACAGATGTCCAGGTTCTCCTGAATACAGGGAGCAACTCTCCACTTAGTCTTGGTTCTGAGACCTGTAGTTCAGGGACTCCCCTATTTTCTGGAAGAAACAACTTGCTAGAGGCAGTGACCCAGGGAGGTAGGAGGAGGGAGAAATGGAAGTGTTTTTACAGGGCAGAAAGTGTTATAAATGTAGGGTTATTATGAAATAAGAAGATTGGTTTTATAGCTGGCTTGTAAAAAACAGCCTCTCCATTTTATAGCCAAACCAAATACAAGGCAGAAAGAGTGCCCCGAAACCTCACTTTAGGACAGGACTACCTTGCTTCCCCTCTTTCTGGGGTATTTCCAGTAGTCAGGAATATGATAAAGGATGCCTGTCCTCTGGTCTCATCTCTCCCCACTCCCAGAGTAGGCAGGCATCAGCAATCCATCCATCCATCCATCCATCCATCCATCCATCCATCCATCAGCTGGAGTTTGCACTTGAGCGGGGACGCTTATTACATTCCTGGTCACAACAATCTTTTCGAGGATCATTACAAAGGACCATACTTTTAACTTGCCCAGTCCTGCTCTCCACTGTGACAAACACAATACATGGAATTTGGGACACCTTTACAAATCAGATATTTCAACACTCAAGAAAGGCAATATATTCATTGTATTTCTGGTTCTGAGAATAAAAAGTCTTATAATGCGTTTATTCTAATGTCCTGTAGCTCCAGAATAAGGAAAATAATACGTACCAAGTATTTTCAGTGGTTGCTAGTTTGTTACATGTGCTTATGTTAACCTTGGCAGCACTTGCATAAACTTATTACATTAATAGAGTTATATAAATTTGATTTTAGGAAAAATAATCTATCCTTGGAAAGAGAGTGTCATCACCTTCACGTAAACAGGGTTCCTCTGCAAACAATGCCCTTTATTTTGGCAACGTCTCTTTCCTGCCATCTGCCTCCCAATGCACTTGCCAGAGTTGCAATAATAATTGAGTTACAGAGGGAATTAAGTGTAATGGAGGGGAAGGAAATTGATTGCTTAATTTTTATTAACAGAAAGGGAGAAAATTATGGCACCCTGCTATGAACCAAAATGAAACAAAGAGGGAAAATGCAGAGAGATGACTCCAGGTGGCAGGAATGTTCCTGCACAAACATTAGCAATCCTATGGGGAGGCTGAGAAGAGACCAATGCTCCTGGTTGGGCAGAGACACTGGAAAGGGAGTGAGAGGGAGCAAGTAGCCTGAGCCTGAAGTGATCCGGCTCTCCACACCAAGAAAAGAATGCAGACACCTGAGAGACCCCAAGCTTCTGCTGGAGACGTAGTTTAGCTCTTACTGCACTTGGTCTGTCCCCATGTCAAGGATATCATCATGGCCAGATTGAGGTTAAAGCCTGGAGTGTGTGTAGGCATACCTGTAAAACCTGTAAAATGTAAAAGTGATTTCCAATTCCTGCTCCCCCCAGAAGTGACTACAGCCTACAAAACACTGGATACATGTCACAGACTAGAAGTCTGGAATCCTCTCTTGTCCAGCAAGAGAGCAGATGCAAAATTGAATAGGAAAGAGGCTAATGTCCAGGAGGAGACAAGAGCCCCGAACAGGTGTTTCATCTCCATATTTACTGGGCTCTCAAGATAATACCCATGTGGTGAATGTGAAGAAAACACAAGATATTACCCACATGATGAACATAAAGAAAACTAGATTTACACAAGTGAACATGGAGAAAACAATCAGACAATAATCATTAACTTGTGTGTAAGAAGCAAAGGGTCTGGGGTGCAAGTGGAATTTGTGATCAAGTACATTGGTGCCAGGTGGAAATTAACTCCCCCCACCCCCAAGTGATAAAACAAGTTACTCGTGATCCCATTACAATAGCTTGCTAGCTAAGTTCGTGCTAGTTTTTACCCCATGGTGGCGGCTTTCCACCCTAGGCTTTTTTAAACCCATTTATATAAGTAGAACCTATTTCCCCACAGATTCGTGAGGGTCATTCAGATCTCACTGGGACTTGCCCATATCCTCTGAACAAGGGGGTTGTGGGCAGTGAGTTAGAATGAGGCTGTTGAAGTTGAGTTGTGCCCCCTTCCCAATTTTGACAGAGACCCATTCCACCTTCTTGAGAAATGCGTTTCCTTCCTCGGTCAGGGCCAGCTGCTGGGTCACTAACCTGCCTGTGACTCCCTGGAACTAACTCACATCTGGGTGTCCATTTCACATTTGGTCTGTGGACCTGTGGGAACAAAGTAGACCTTTTGGATGTCAGGTAGGAAGAGCAATTGGCTTGGGGAGAGAAGCTCAAAGGATAATATGATAGTATCATTGTAGGTAATGCATTAGTCCCCTTCATTCTATGCCAAACTGTCAACTGCACACAGGATGCAGGGGCATTTGGTTTCTCCTGTGAGATACTCAGGCTTGAGAGTGGTCAGGATAACTGAGGTATTGCATCTGCTCCCTCAGAATACCAAACTCTCACCCCTCCTCATGGCTGACATCTTGATTCTGCATAGCAAGTTCACGGGCTTTGTAACTGAGAACCCTAGGAGATGGCTTCTCACCACAGTTGTGAGCGGACATGTTTGCTAAAGAAAAAGTCACAGATCATAATTCTACCCTCCTCAGAGAAAACAGGAAAGAAAGTATGCAGCTATATTCTATACTAACAGGAGTAATTTTCATACGTTTAAATTATAATCTGGGGAGAATCTGTTAACAGTGGAACCCAGAGGGCACAAATGTAGATGATACTAACACCCGTAATATGGGATTCGGAAGAAGCTAAATAAATCTGACCCATCCATATGACAGACAAAAGTGCTACTTTTCAAGTCTAATTAAATAATGTGTAATATGTTCACAATATAAAGGCAAATTTTAAAGAGGATTTAAACTGCTTTTATCCAGTATGAACTCAATTATAGACGTGAAACCAAGATCAATGAAATTTTAACAGAGGCTAACTGCGGATCTTAGGATTATGGGTGGTTTTTTATTTTATTGTTTATACATTTCTTCACACATCCAAATTTTCTAAAATGATCATGTGTTAGTTAAGACCGAGAAAAGAATTTTTTCTAATTTTTTAAATGTTTTACTTATTTTTGAGAGAGAGACAGAGACAGCATGAGCAGGGGAGGGTCAGAGAGAGAGGAAGACAGAATCTGAAGACAGTCTCTAGGCTCTGAGCTAGCTGTTAGCACAGAGCCCAATGCGGGGCTCAAACCCACAAACTGTGAGACCATGACCTGAGCTAAAGTCAGACGCTCAACCGACTGAGCCACCCAAGAGCCCCGCTCTGTAATGCCATTACAAGCCTTCTATCTATTATCACTTTTATGAAAACACGTGGAGGCCAGGAAAGAAAGGAAAAGTTAATTTATGAAATTGCAATAATCTAATATATAGATTTCTGTTTCAGATTGCCGAGTCCATGACTCAAAGAGTTATCAGGCATCCCAGAGTCTTACTTTGCAGTGCTATTCCCAGATTCTCTGGCTCTGTCACTTTTAATCTTTCATTCTGTGCTTCCAAACACTGTCGAGTATGTAACTGGATATTTCCCAAAGACAAATGACCTTTAGAACATGGTTTATTCACATAGTTCTTACTTACAAGCTATGCCATACCTTAAAATATATTGTTTAAAATGCTGGCCATTCAAGGTTGCCTACAGCCAAGCCTTCCCTGAAACGTTTACTGCAGAGAACAACACTGAATCTGTGGTCACAGAGTTTTACCTCCAAATGTAATCTACAGATCCCAAGATCCCCATCTTCCAACTGTGTCATGAAATTTGAGTGATCTGGTCCATTAATTGTAATGTTCGTAATTGTCTCAAAGACTTTTGGTTGTAACATGGCCTTCCCTGTGGGATGGAGACCAGCAGGATTTTTGGCCAACAGAAGACTTTGGGCTCCAATGATATTTTTTGGTAGCATGTCAGGGCATGAGCTGGCCCATATTCCTTCCCACCTAGGATTGTTAACACAGTAGTTGTCTGAAATAAAGGTGGCACTGTAGCCTTCCCAGTACTCACTGACTCCACCTGCTAACCCCAAGCATCCAGAAAGCTGAACTGAGGACAAGGGTGAACACTTCAGAATCCTAATTACTTGGCACCTAGGGTGAGACTTTACAAAAGAATTTTTAAAAATTAAGGCGTATAACTACTCACACTAGCCCCCAAATGGAAAGCCCAGTGTGCATCAGTTGAAGAATAGCTAAATAAATTGTTATATCCATACGATAAAATGCTTGATAGTATCGAGAACTAATGATCTCCAGCTTCATACAACACTGCAGATTAATCTCACACACATGACACTGAGTAGGAGAAAGTGACCATAAAGGAGCACATGTAATATCAGTCTACTTGTATGCACCTATATATAGTACACTCACAAAGTACAAAACAACCAAGACTGATTTATGGTAATAGAAGTCTTTGTGCATAGGGAGCAAACATGGGTTTCTGGGTCTTACTAATGCTGTGTTTCTCAGGCTGGATGCTGATTAGGACAAGCATGTTCCATTTGTTAACAACAACAAGAAGGCTTCAAGTTGCGTACTTACAATATGTGTGTTCTAGCATATATATGTTTTTACTTCAATAAAAAGTTATGTGAAGAAAACTATGAAGCCCTATGGAAAAATTTTAAATTGAGAAAGCAGAGGCTGGACCAGAGTGGGTACAAAAAACACTGGTTAATTCTTGGATAGTGCACTTGGCCCTAACTCTGCAGGGTTTTTTCTGCCACTAGTTGTGGGGATCATTTTGGATAGTGGAGGAGTCCTTTCTACAGTGTTAGACCAGCAGCTTCATTCGCAGGTGACTTTTTCTTCTCCAGCACCGGGCAAGGTCTACGACACTTCAAATTACCTGACATAGGAGCTTGAGAAGTACTTCTGGAGGTAGTACCTAAGTGAATGAACAAACACAGCAAGGCATAGCCACATATCCTGTATAAGGACAGCAACTGTGTATAAAACAGGATTCTGCATGGTCTCTCTGGGCTGTAGAGGTTGTCTGCATGGTCAGCATCAGCTCCCAGCATTGTTTGTGAGCTGGACTCACCCTAATTTAAATTTCAGTTTTGCCACGTAAGAGCTTCGTGGTCACGACAAAGGCCGTTCTCCACGTCTCTAGTGCTCTCATCTCGGCGATGGTGATAACGATAGGCATGACTGACATATAAGATGCTCAAGCAATAGTATTCTTTTTTTTTTTTTTAATAGTTTATTGTCAAATTAGTTTCCACATAACACTCAGTGCTCATCCCCACAAGTGTCCTCCTCCATGCCCATCCCCCCCTCCCCCCACATCCATCAGTCCTCAGTTTTTGTCAGCATTCAAAAGTCCCTCATGGTTTGCCTCTCTCCCTTTCCCCCACCATTTCCGCCCTTCTTCTCCCCCTTGTTCCTCGGTCAAGTTCCTCCCAATCCTCCTATACGTGCAAACATATGATATTTGTCCTTCTCTGCCTGACTTATTTCGCTCAGCATAACACCCTCAAGGTCCATCCATGTTGCTACACATGGCCAGATTTCATTGTTTCTCATTGCCATGTAGTATTCCATGGTATAGATAAACCACATCTTCTTGATCCATTCATCTGTTGATGGACACTTAGGCTCTTTCCATGTTTTAGCTATTGTGGAGAGTCAAGCAATAGTATTCTTACAACTATTACTGTCTTCATTCCCTTTTCCCATCAGAAGCTGTTATTTCCTGTCCAAATAGCCAAGTATTTGGCCTCACAGGATTGCTGGCTGTCGAGAGGCCAGCACCTTCCTTTGGAAGGGCCGTGAGGGATAAATACCAGGCTGTGAAATCTGTGTGGAATTGCCTGGAGACTTCTCCCTCAGAAACGCAGAGCACAGGCAAAGCAGCATCTGGGACAGACCCAATGTGACAAATCACTTTCCAGAGCCTCTCCCTCATAGATGTGTTGAAGAGAAACAATGGCACACGACGAGTGGCTCTGAGAGACAACCGCAGGCATTGTCAGGTGCGTGCACTGTGCTAAGGAGGGAGAAGTGAGTCCCTGACATTTTTGGAGAGAACAATTGGGCGATTATGCTACAGTTAGATGCTACCTACGCCAGCTGTATATTCGCCTGAGAGGAGAATGCAGAGAGACCCCTGCTGAAAAGAGCTCTGGGAGCTGAACGCCGGGCCAGGCAGCCATGGCATGAGCTCACTGTCTTTGGCAACCATCAGACATAAGGTTCCAAGAGCAACGGCTGCCAGGAAGCTCTGCAGGAAGCAGCACCACCCACAGCATCTGGATAAAGGGGGTCAGGATGGACCCAAGACAGGATGCTCAACCCTGGTGTAGTCGAGATACTCTGATTGCTTGCCTTGCGCTTCCTTAGGATCCCAAATTGCCCAGCGTGGTACTCTCCTGTCACCGGCTGAGGGGTCAAAACTCGCATAATGTTATTTAATTATAAAGAAAATTCTTTTCTAATTTAATAAGATTTTAGGGTCATCAGAAGGGGCCATCTCTGCTCTCCAAAAGCATTAGCCACGGAGTGTTTGCATTGGAAGGGAATGCTGAGACTATTCCCATCTGATCCGGCACTGTATAGATGTGGGAATGAGGGCTGGAAAGTTATGTGATGCTATGTACCCAGTCACAAAGCAGCGAGGGCAGGCAAGGGCCTAAGCAGCCGAAGCTTCTACCGGTCCAGTTTATCCTCTATTATCCCCTGCTGCCTCTTTCTCAAGAAGCAAATAAAACACCTACAATTAAAACATCAATTTTAGGGAGAAAACGTCTTCAGGGCCAAAGATGCCTCCGAGGGGGTGGGCCACAGGAGAAACAGAGCTGACGCAGCCACCCCATTTCGGTCCCTGTCGGGGCACGTTCTTTCATCTCTTGGTGCCTCCGCTGGAAAACCAATATGCCCTTGAACCGTAGAGGAGTAACTCGAGGATTAATAAGCTAATGCAGAGGGTGATGAGCACTGCTGCGTGGTGTGTGGCTTTGTAAGTGAGCTAAATCAACCTCAGCAGGCACTGCAACCACGGAACATGAACCCTGATGAGATAATTTCCTTCTTCATGGAGAAGGCCCTCCAACCTAATGAAAAGCCATATATCCCTCTTGGAGACAGCACAGTCCACAAAAATGCCATAGCACTTATAAAATTTGTAGTGACTATGTACACATTTACTAAGAACATTCCTTCTCCGCCCCCACCCCCTTATTCAGAATAGCATGTCATATTTATTAAGCGCTGTTATGTGTCAGGCAGGGCCCTAAGGGAATCACGTGCATTATCTCATCTAATCCTCCTAACAGCCCTGTTAGGGAGGTAGTACTTTTACAGCCATTGTATAAATCATAAAATGGAGGGTCGGGAAGAGTAAGCAACTTCCCAAGGTCATTGAGCTGCTACATTGTGGCACGTGAACGTGGGCCCAGGTGAAGGCTGCGCTCCCCGCCATGACTTTGCACTGCTGGCTGTGCTGTTCCCTTCCAGCACCTGGAGTGTGATGGAAGACAAGCCCCATCAAATTAAAGTCCTTATCAGAGTCATGATCACCCAGCAGAAAGGCCGAGCCCCCCAATCCAACAGCAGGTGTTTGCAAATGGCCTTAAGGCTTTTATATTTTTAAGAAAAGCTGAATGGGTGATCAAGAGGGAAGATCGGCTAAATAAAATAATGACAAAACACAAGGACATGGGAGAACAGGGAAAGGGATAGTTCAGGAGTTCTGAAATTCATATCCTGTCTAAAATCAATGACTTGAAGCATATTTCATGGCATTAAAGCTACAGGACATAAAATTCAATCACTCTTGTGGACAATTGAATGAAATGAATACAAACACTGCATATTCCCTGAGCAAACATTCCCCACATGGTGTGGTTCCTGAGGAAACAATAAAAATAATCCAATTTAGTTATGCAGGGTTCACCTTCCCCTGCCTGTAATTAGTGCTGCTACAATGGGGGAAGCAGAGAAACAGAACTGGATGAACTGCCAACACAGAATCACTAGTCCCGAAGAGGCCCGACACTCTCTGTTAGTCACAATTTCCAAATCCCATTTCGTATTAGAGATATTTATCCTCCCTGCTAAGATCGCTCACGACTCTGTGGTTCTTGTTCTGTTTTCATTCCGTCATCGATACGAAATAATAGGTGCTCAAAATATATTTGTTGATTGGTCTGGCCTGTTTTTGCTTGTTTGTTAATTCATAAAGGGAATTATTCCCGTCCGGGAATAATGGTTGGGGCCTAAAGCTGAAAAAAAGAGGTTCTAAGGACTCCTACATTCTAGCGAGAGCGTCTCCTGTGGGTAGGCACCTCCCTGCAGGTTTTACTAAGAGCTAGCAGAGCGAGCCCTCCACTGCCCATGTAAAGAGACTGGAAGTGGGAGAGTTGCTGGAAAGCTAAATTTTGGGAGGGGCATGAGTGTTTGCCAGGGGCATGACCTCCCTTCCTTAACCAAAGTGGGGAACGGGGCAGCCCCAAGAGAATTGTTTGTAACGACTCTGGAGTACCTACAAGAAGGGGTGACTGGCATCTCACATCCCAAACTGGACATCGGCGTAGCCAATGGGCTGGATGGCCTGCCCCGTGCTACCATGAGAGGGATGGGAAAGTGGTGGCATTCTCTGCACTCCCACAGGTGACGTTCTGGGGGTGTCATGGACACAGAGAAAGGGGACTTGGACTTGATCTGCACTGTCCATTGCCCGCCTCTGAGGACTCTCTGCTCTCCAGGATATTCTAGCAGCAAAACTAACGGGCAGGCTGGCAGTGTTGAGAACTGGAGGAGACGGAAGGGGCCAACTAGCGCTGGACCCTCCATGTCATAGAAAGGCCCCATAGGCTTCTGTTGAACTCACTGTGAAACTCCATGACAGAGCCGGTCCCTGGACACCGGCCATGGAGGAGCTTGGTGCCCAAGCAGTTGTTCTCCTTCCACCCGAGCTGGGGTATTTTGCAATCCAATTCTATAACCACGCAGAGTAAGCATCAGACTCCACAGGTGTAAGGAAATGGGCCCCAACTAGATTGCCCTTACTTTATTTATTTATTTTTTTTAAATGTTTTATTTATTTCTAGGAGNAAAGCACTATAGTTGTGCCTGTAATCGTATAAGGGATACACTTAGAGTAAGGTTTGGGACGTGAGAGACTCTTGAATACTGAGAACAAACTGAGGGCTGGTGGAGGAGGCGAAAAGGGAAGGGGGGTGATGGGCATGGAGGAGGGCACTTGTTGGAATGAGCACTGGGTGTTATATGGAAACCAACTTGACAATAAACTAGGAAAGATAAATTAATTAATTAATTTTAAAAATTTCAAAAAAAGAGTAAAGTTTGGGAGAGACTGCACAGCCTCGATGGAATCAGGATTCTGCACAGAATCAGGATGCATCACACTATGAGTACATCAGTGTGCTCACCAATCCGCAAGCTCTGCTGAGCATTGTGTCCAGGGTTTTGACTGGGGCTTCATTACTTAGCCATGGTTGACTCAATCGTTTGCCACAGTATTTAACTTGATATCCAGCTCCTCTTTCCTCCTCAGAGGTCAGACTGGCCAAAAGTTCCAACTCTCGAATCATGGGATTGGTCTTTCAGGTGAGAAGCCTCCATCCTGAAGCTATCTAGCAACTCCTGGGATAATGGATTAACTTAACAAAGACATTCTTATTACCCAGAAAATTACATGGGTTTTTGAAGTTCTGTGCCAGGCACTAGAAACAACGATCAGATATATTCCCCATTATGCCTCACCACTGACAGCCAGAGATACAGCCACAACCACCAGGAGATGACTCTAAGTTCACATAGCTAGTTAGCAACACATTAAAAACTATGCGCCTCTTGGCTCCCCGCAAATCACAACCAGAATCTATACGAGGGAGGAGACGGTGGTCTGGAAAGAAGATAGCATGCCTCTCCACTCTACACCCAACTTGTTTGGCTGGCCTGGAGGAAGGAAAGAGATCTGAACCAGAGAGAGACTGAAATTTTAAACTTTAGCTAAATAACCAAAAAGAACCTCAAAGTTATGGGATTTTCCCAAGATGCCATTAAAGTGATGGAAAAGTAGGATTTGACTGCATGGTTGGAAACAGGGGCTAGAAAAATAAAAAAGCTTCATGATTTAAACCACACGGAGCTTAATACTCATTTTATAGCCATTTGTAGCCAGTAGGATGGCTAATATGAAAAAGATGGAAAATATCAAGTGTTGGCAAGGAAGTGGAGCCACCAGAACTCTCAGATCTTTCTAAGCATTATAAATTGCTGCAACTGCTTGGGGAAAATGTTTGGCAGCATCTATTAAAGCTAAATGTAAGCATACCATATGACCCCACGATTCTACCCAGACGGACATACTCAACAGAAATTCATTCACGTGTTTTATCAAAAGACATGTACTGTAATTTTACTAGTAGCACTACCCATAATAACTTGAAACTGAAGATTACCCAAATGACCATCAACAAATAGATTAAAAAAAAAAAAAAAAGGTGTGAAATGTTCAGAAATGGAACACTATGTAGCAAGAAGAATAAGTAGTCCCAAAATACATGCGACAATGTGGATGAGTCTCAGAAACCTAATATTGGTATAGTGATCAGTCTTGGAAGATGGAGATAATATCTCCTTTTGGAGGCAGATTTGTTTGCAGACCCCTGCAACGATCCACGTCCCTTGAGTTCAAGATTCCTCTCCTGCAACACAACCCACTAAATGTTCCATTGTAACCTGGCCCTCCTCATGTAACCCCGGTGAGATGTGGGGCTCAGAGAACTAACACAAGGAAATGATGATACTTTAGTTATAGCTGTCGCTGTTAAGTAATAACTTGTCTTTTGTCTCTGATCCAGGAGTCTCCATGTCCTTTACCAGTATCCATGAAACCGGCAGGCTAATTTGATAGCTTATAAATAGCAGAAAAGCTCAGACTCCTCACAGTTCTTGACATCATCGGGCTTCCATGAGCTTACATTTGAAAACCAATGCTTCTCAGAGTGTATCTATTGATTCAATCGAGAGATAATACTGGGGGGAGTTCGTATGGAGTTGCCAAAACCCCACGTATCAGCCTTCTTTCCTCTGGCTTAGGTACACCCACGTATTTTCAATTCTTTCCGTGTATCAGTACCTTAAATGTTTTCTAGGGTCAGCTGCTTTCATCAGATCACCACTCCCCCACCCCCTCACCCCCAGGTGAGGGCTGCATAGCCAAACTACGATTCACCCACCGCACCTTCCACACAGCCTCTGCCAGAGCTGACGAGAGCGTTCATAACGTGTTCAGCTCATGGCTCGCCATGCCTTCACACTCTCCTCCGAGCCACACCCACTGTGGCTCTGCTGTTTAATTGAATTATTCTGTCAGAAAGGCACACTGCACTCTTTCCTTGTTGGTTATCCGGCTTTGTAGCTTCTTCTGAATTCTCCCTCCAGTCAACACCGCATCACTAGCATCTCCTTGATCAGCTTTAACATTTGGCCGTGTGTTCCCATTTCTGTAGGAGGTTGTCACAAGCACAAAGCGCTGTCATAACAGCTCACATGACAGCCTGGTGTGAAGCTGTACCGATGGAAAATAGGTGCTATCTTCCATAAATCCCGGGGCCCCATTTTGTTGATGCTCCTTTTTTGTTCTACGCTATTTCCTAATAGCAATGTTTCAGATTATTTTCAAGTGTCTTGCTGATTACTGAGGTTCTTTTCCATATAATTGTTTTCTGCTCCAATTATAGTTCTGCTCTTGAACTCCCCACCCTACAAAAAAGGTAACAGTATCAGAATGGTGTCTGAGCCTTCTCTCACTAAAATGAGTAGTTCATCTAATTACATTTTGCAGGAACGGGCCTACAAGCTTCTGAAATAGTTTTGGCTTGAACATTTTCTTAGGTTGAGTCAGATATACATAATTCTCTCCTTTAACAGTCTCTTCCAATAAAAGGTAAAGATGTAATGTAATTTCTGTGTTTTAGATATGAAGTATACCCTGTCTGTGTTAAAGAAATGTGTTTATCAGATTACAAATTCTATCAGACTGCTACAGAAGATATGACCCTTCCTCTTGCCTACCCTCTCAGTAGCATTTCACTTGTATTTATTACACGACCCCCCTGCATTTGAAATTCTCCCATCAGGAAGTTAGTTTAATTAGCTGGTGGGCTTAAGAGACCTGGCTGTAGCACATGGTGGGGTTCAGGCAAGCTGAGTCTGAGCCGAGCTCTGGAATCCTATAGTCAGCATGCTGGACTAATTTATACTCAAGGGTAAAAATTAAGTCTAGTTCTTGGTAGCTGGCCAGACTGTTGCACAGGGTTAAAGCCAGGGATACAGACTGCAAAGCTAAAATGTGCTTCATACGTTCTTCCTCTTCATGCTATTTGGTATGGAAATTGCTCCCGGGGCCTCTCACCTGTGCATTTGTCTCAATTGCACTTACCCTGTGCCTTTTTTGCAAAAGGTACGTTCATGAAAACAAGTACAAGTGGCTGTTGGGTTTGGAGTTCAAATTAATACATACTTATTTCTCCACTAGATTACAGATATCAATACGACTCTATATCTTAAGTCTCTGTAAGGTCCATCTTTAACCCAAATGGCTAGTAATTGGCTTTCGCTACAACTTCACAGTACCTCAGATCCCATGAAAACATACTGAATCTCAAAGAAACCAAACATCCATCCTGAGAGGAAGGTGGAAGAATTTTCTTTTCTCAGGCTTCCTTTGGCCTTTCTTGAGTCCAGGTTTTTGGTGTCCAACATCTCCTACAAGTATCTTTTTCTCTCCATCCCCACTTGAGTTATAAGGAGGCCCTGCAAGATGTCTTTGTTGGTAAGTTCTATAGATGTGCAAAGAACCTCAGGGAAGTCAGGTTTTGTAGGTGTGATTTATGAGGAGGCAGAGTCACATGCACCAGCATGATGGGGTGATTCCCCTATCATGCAGGGACACCATTACAGTGGCATTATGTTTATCTGACTCTTCAGCTGATAGTTTAACTGGTTGGAAACTCTTGTCCATATGTAGATCCTTCTGCAACTCTGGAAAACCGTGGTGACTACTGGGGTAGGCCAGGAGAGCTGGCAATGAAAACACTGCCCCTGAGATCTGCTCAGACCACAACATCACAGACCAATGATAAGAAGGGCACTCGTGGGGATGAGCACTGGGTGTTATGTGGAAACTAATTTGACAATAAACTATTTGTAAAAAAAATAAGTAAATAAATAAAATAAAACGCTAAAAAAAAAAGAAAGGAATAAACTTGCATATCTGGGTAGAATAACAGAGGAATTATCTTATTTCTCCTTTAGGGGATAAAGATATCCCCCCAAAATATTCTTAATAAATGGATCTAATGCGTTTGAAAGAAAAAGAAAAGGTCATCCAAATGGCGATCTGATTGGGATCTATGATAGGTTCTCATGAAGTGTTTTCAGGAACAGAAGAAAACTGAGTAGTGTTAGTAGATAATGCTGTGAATAAGTACGAAGAATCTTAACTAGCCACGAGAAAGTATGTCATTATGTGAAAGATCATATACTAGCTAGCAAGGGTTGCAGAGAAAGGATTTCATTTTCCATCACTGGAAATATTGAGAAATAGTTGTGTAAGTCAGTTATTTTTTTCTGAGTGGTTTTTTATTTTAGAGAGAGAGCTAGAGGGGAAGCAGGGGAGTGACAGAGGGAGGGGGAGAGAAAGAGGGAGAGAGAGGGTGAGAGAGGGAGAGAGCGAATCTTAAGCAAGGTCCACACTTAGCATGGAGCCCTACATAGGGCTCAATTCCACAACCCTGGGATCATGACCTGAGCTACAATTGAGTTGGATATTCAACCAACTGAGCCACCCAGGTGCCCCATGAGTCAGTGATTTAAATGCCATAGCTCAGGAATTATATCTGGCCTGGAGTATACAATAAATAAATATTTATTGACTGAATCTCGAATGGGGGAAGCAAACAGATGTTATCAATTAAGACAGCAAACCACAACTATTGATCTCCTCAGGGACTAATTTCCAAACTAAACTTTTGGCCCTGCTCCTAAGATTCTCATAGAGAAGGAACACCAAGGACTTCCCCTCAAGGACTGAGCTTTGCACAATGGAGAGAAGAGGCCATTCCAAAGAATTTTTTGAGAAGCAATAGTGGCAAGTTTCAAACAGCAGAAAAATCAAGAAGAAGCTCAAGTAGAGCAGATAATTGTATTCGCACATGGTGGTTCCTTTTTTTTTCTATTTCATTTTATTTTATTTATTTTTTTTTACAAAGTTTATTGTCAAATTAGTTTCCACATAACACTCAGTGCTCATCCCCACAAGTGTCCTCCTCCATGCCCATCCCCCCTCCCCCCACATCCATCAGTCCTCAGTTTTTGTCAGCATTCAAGAGTCTCTCATGGTTTGCCTCTCTCCCTTTCCCCCACCATTTCCCCCCTTCTTCTCCCCCTTGTTCCTCCGTCAAGTTCCTCCTAATCCTCCTATACGTGCAAACATATGATATTTGTCCTTCTCTGCCTGACTTATTTCGCTCAGCATAACACCCTCAAGGTCCATCCGTGTTGCTACACATGGCCAGATTTCATTGTTTCTCATTGTCATGGAGTATTCCATGGTATAGATAAACCACATCTTCTTGATCCATTCGTCCATGGATGGACACTTAGGCTCTTTCCATGTTTTAGCTATTGTGGAGAGTGCTGCTATGAACATTGGGGTACATGTGCTCCTATGCCTCAGCATTTCTGTATCCCTTGGGTAAATTCCTAGCAGTGCTATTGCTGGGTCATATGGGAGTTCTATTGTTAGTTTCCTGAGGAACCTCCACACTGTTTTCCAGAGGGGCTGTACCAGTTTCCATTCCCACCAACAGTGTAGGAGGGTGCCCGTTTCTCCACATCCTCGCCAGCATCTAGAGTTCTCTGATTTGCTCATTTTAGCCACTCTGACTGGCGTGAGGTGGTATCTCAGTGTGGTTTTGATTTGTATATCCCTGATGAGGAGGGATGCTGAGCATCGTTTCATGTGTCTTTTGGCTATCTGGATGTCCTCTTTGGAGAAGTGTCTGTTCATATCTTCTGCCCATTTCTTCACTGGGTTGTTTGTTTTTCGGGCGTGTAGTTTGGTGAGTTCCTTATAGATTCTGGATATTAACCCTTTATCTGATATGTCATTTGCAACTATCTTTTCCCATTCCGTTGGTTGCCTATTAATTTTCTGGGTTGTTTCCTTGGCTCGCACATGGTGGTTCTGACAGTGAGTCTTGTCTGTGTGAGTTTTAGTTAGAGAGAAAGGAGTTTGTAACCAAACACTGACTTATGTCATGCCAGGAGCGTGAATCTTGGCAAACCCTGGGCATTTGTTCTTAGCTATGACTTCTACTAAAATCACATGTCAGCTTGACTTAAGTACCATAAGTCATAACCCTGTGGTTGGGACATTCTTCTCTTATGTGGACTGATTCTAGCATGTGATTTGTGGTTGTCTTATGAATTATAAGTGGACATATTGTATAGCCTTTGACATTTTATTCAAGTCAAGGATAGGAAGTATAACTATGCGAACCCTGCTAAAAATGACACCTTTCTGCTTGCAACTGTGTTTTNGGGAGTCACAGACCGAAAGAGGCTCCAGGCTCTGAGATGGCAGTCAGCACAGAGACCGACGCGGGGCTCGAACCCACGAACCGCGAGATCATGACCTAAGCGAAAGTCGGACGCTTAACCGACTAAGCCACCGAGGCGCCCCTGTGTTTTAAGTTCTTTATTCATGATGATGATGGGTTGCATAGTGATTCGTGTTCACTTTCTAACCTCGTCTTTCCTCACGATGAGTAGTTTATGCAAGGCAGATGGCTTGGCTTAAGGGTATTTTCTATGATCGTAATATATATTTGGTCATACTTGATCTCATTCTCTGGTCCTCCTTAGAACAAGGTCTAAACCAACCAAAAACCTGGGCCAATAGAAGCAGTTGCAACCTTGTGTCTACCAAAGATTCCCTGTAATAATTAACCAGCTTAGTGAAATATACAGCTCCCAATTCTCAGGGCCCAAGGATAGAGCTTGGAGAAACAACTGTCACAGTTAATTCCAAAATTCAATTCTAGTTTTAAGGGCGTCTCTTTAATCTACTGAATCAAGAACTAAGGCATCGGCCAGTAATGTGGCTCCCTGTGGTCCTCCTGCCCTTTTTTTGAAGCATCTATGAACAACCAACAGGAAGGTCTGGAATGGAGTATTGGTAAAGCCAAGAACTTGCTTTTGAGAATTATTCAAACCCTGAAGAATCCAATGTTGACTTTTCATTTGAAGAACCTACAGCAGAAGCAGTTCACATCTTTTTTTTTTTTTTAAAGTGTGATGTTTTCAGGGGTGTTGCATTCTGCTTCTACCCTTCAGTAAAGATCACACATTCAGAGCCCAGAGGGACAAAAGATGCGACTGGCTGAGATGGCTCAGGAGTGACTGGGGCAAACTCTAGAACTCACATGCCGAAGAGGCAGACTGGCTTCAGCTCCTGCTGGTGGCTGCCAGGCAGCAAGTGGGGTGACTGTAGCCAGATTTTCTGTTTACTGAGAGAAACTATAAATCTTAAGTGTTTGATTACATAAATTGATTTTGAAATGCTGGCAAAGAACTCAAAAACATTTTGAATGCTCTCTAGGCCAAGTAAAACATGAAGGCAGAAGATTCGGTGGTGGGGCCACAAGCTTGCCCCCTCTGCCTTCAACATGTCCTTGAATTTTTGCTGACACTCGTGTTTCACATTCTTTACTGTTCAGAATTGCTAGAATGTTGCTATTTAGTGTGAAGAAAATGCAATCTATTGTTACCATGGTAGCCTCAGCATTTTCAATAATGAGTACAGATGATTCATATATAAATGGTATTAGCTAATACAGAATTTTAAGAGTTAAAAATATATCATCTAATCAATACATTAAATAAAAATATATCAAATTAACATTTTTAAGGCAAAGCAAGCTATTCTGTTTTAATCCTATTCAGCAGAGAATCAATCTTAGAAACATTTTTGATTCAATAAAGTCAGAAAGCCTATCTCCAAGCATCTCCCCTTTAATTTTAAAACCTGTGTACTTCTAAAGGAAATGCAGTATATCCATTTCTGGTTCATTTACATTAAATCATTAAAATGTTGTTCATAACCCTTTTGATGTCTAAGACGCTTTTGGAAGTCATTCAAAAACTGTTCTAATCCTTTTCTCCCTGTAGTCACATTTTTGACCAAAATAAACAAGTTCAAACACCAGATGATTCTACTTCTAGGCTAGAACCCAAAACCTACAGACTCTGTAAATTCTACATAGAAAAAAATGAATGATTCTTTCCGTAATTATCACCATCTCCATTTATTCCATCCCATAGAAACAATGAAATAAACTCCTCAAAGAATTCCCGTTTTACAACTGCAAGACATAGAATCTATCCATTTTAAGTAGGACTCTGAGCTGAGGTCAAACCCTTAGATTCTTAAAATAACATGAACTTGGTCATGCAGCCCAAGGCTACTGCTTGCTATTCATCTGAATATACACATAAGAAGGGCTGAAAAGATATGCCATATGGGAAAGGAATATATATTTATGACTTGATTCTTTATGCAGAGAGGACATACATCGCTTTACTTTCACATTCAAGCAGACAGAATAGATCTTCTGTGAGAGATGGAGCTATCCCCACATTACCAAGAGCTGTCACTTAAAATACAATTTTGATTAATATCATTTGCAAATTGAATACTGACTTGGTTCCTTTCCCTCCAGCAGGAAATGCAGATCTGTAGGGATACAAGCAGAGAACATATGTAAACTCTTGGGAACGGACAATGATGAAATGACCCAAAACATGATTATTCCTTGCTACTTCCTGAAATCTGTTCCTCAAATCCCCAAACTAACAGTTCTCTGAATTTATGGTTCACAGAAGTGTTCAAGAGTTTTCAGACCACTCACCCAGCTCCACAAAAAGTGCAGAAGGGAGGGGAATTCAAAGATGTGCACAAATGGGTCAGCCAAGGTTCATTCCTTGAGATCTTCCAGATATTTATTGGGAGTTCATGGGAGGGGATGTTCTGTAGACATAGGATGGATTTCCCAAAACATAAAGTGCAGGTACTTTTAAGTCCATGGCTAGACTGAGATAAGCTTGTCTGGTGATGATGGGGCTGTTCAAACGTAGTGTGTCTAGTTTACTCAGAGGCCACCAAGCAAACCAGGAGTGGGGGTGGAAGGTACACCAGGAAGTTTTAAATTGGAGGGACTTTCCCAGACTAGAGAGGCAACGATCAGGTGAACCCAAAGTCTCTATCAGGAAAGCTGTGATGATCACTGTGAAACTGAGCACTAATCTTAGAGAGAGGCAACTCGAAGGCCAGCAGCCAGCTCGGCATCGTGGAGAGAAGTCCACTCTAGGGAATCGTGTGAAATAAGCTTGTGCAGCTCCATGCGGTCATGTTGACTTCCTCTAACGGTTAAGGGGGGGCCAGTCTCCTTGTTAAAGGCTCAGTCAGAAAATGAGCAAATGTTTATTTGCTGTTGTGTGTGTACTGCATTATACTGAGCACCAGGGCAGCCCGGCCAGTATTGTTTTCTTCTTTCTCCTTCTACCACTTGTCCTGGTGCATATGTGAGTCTCCACATGTAGCCCCATGCCTCCCCCGCCACAAAACAAAGGTGTGCTCTTCTCTTTTCCAGACTCCCTTGTTCATGGCCCTTCCCCAAGTCGGTCGGAAGTATACACATTCCTTGGAGAAGAATTAAAATTATTTTAAGAAGAGAAAAGAGAGAAGTATTTGATATTTATCTTTTAAATTTCCCAAATAGAGTCTTTTTCTCTTCTTACATGCCCACAGTAAGTGCACTCATTGCAAGTACATGATTCAGCAGATTTTTACAAACATATATATACATGTAACCACGACCCAGATCAAGATGTAAACATTCCCACAAACTCCAGAAGGCTCCCCTGGCCCCTTCCCAGTGACACCCACCATGTCTCAAGCAGTAACTTCTGTACTAACTTCTATTACCGTGACTTGTTTGCCTGTTCTTGAACTTCATACAAGTACAATCTTTGAGTATACACTCTTTTTGTTGGCTTCTTTCACTTAGCATCATGTCTTTAAGATTTATCTATGTGTCTGGTAGAACATTAGCTCATATTTACATATGTAAAATCAATTTCTTGTTCATTTGTATTAAATCATTAAAATGTTTTATATAACCATATGATGTCCTGTGATTATATATGTGTATATATGTATGTATATCTCACTATTTATTCACTCTATTATTGATGATATTTGAGTTACTTCCAGTTTCTGACTATAGTGAGCAAAGCTCCTGTTGATATTCTTGTGAATATTTTTGTGGCTGTAAACACATTTCTTTCGAGCATATTGTCTAGGAAAACAATGTGTATTTACTTTAAGTAGATATTGCCAAGTAGTTTCCAAAGTGATTGTGCCATTTTATAACCCCAGCAGCAATGTATGGGTTGCTCACAACCTTATCAACACTTGGTTTTGTCCATCTTTAAATAACTTTAGTATCCTGGAAGTTGTGTAATGGTATTTCATTGTAGTTTTAATTTGTGTTATCTTGATGACTAATAATGGTGAATGACTTTTAGTTATTGGTCTTTTTTTTTTTAGATTCTCTTTTATGTAGTGCTTGCTCAAGTCTTTATATATTTAAATTCAGTTATTTTTCTTTTCCTTATTGATTCATAGGATTCACATATATGTAATTATTTACATATTATGGATGTCAATATTCTGTCAGACATATATATTGCACATATCTTCTTCTAGTCTGGGGCTTGCCTTTTTAGTCTCTTACTTAATGAAGTTCAATTTTTTTAGCTTTTTCTTTGGCAGTTAACCCTTTTTGTGTCCTCATTTTTAAACATTGCTGCCTGTGCAAAGGTCATGAAGATACTCTGTTTTCTTATTTATGTCACACTTAAGGCTATTGTTCATCCTGAATTAGTATTTTAGGGTCAGTTAGGGGGTCAGGGTTAATTATTTCATACAGATATCTAATAGTTCTGATACAAGTTATGAAAAAGATTCTCCTTTCCTCACTGAATCATGCCTTGGTCATAAATCAAGTAACTATATATGTGTGTACATTTCTGGAAATAGTTTTAGAGAATAATATTTGATGTGCAGTTTTTGACATCCAAAGTAAGCTCTTGCAGCCCACACCAGAAATAATAGGTTTGAAAGGCAACATTTTTTATTTATTAGAGTCAGGTTTGGTCAAGAGAGGAAAGCCTTTGAGAACTGAAAGGAAATTGGGCATTGGGTTAGCTTGAAATTGGAAAGAAGATAGGGAAGGGACCCTGGCTAATGGCCCCTATCCCTAGAGGCGTCCTTTGGGCTGGGATGGGAGGAGGAAGGAGAGTGGGGTGGGACACAGGCACCTGAAGATGGGGAGACGGAACCAAAGCACTTTGTAAGGAGGAAAGAATCAGCATGAAAAGAGATCAGCACAAATTGCATGGGGATCCAGTACTTGTTTCCAGATGGCCATTCCAGAGACTATGGCCCACAACCAGAGCTTACAAGCCATGTGGGCAGTGTAGCATGAGGGCTTTCTTCTGACTGCTCGTTGCAAATCACCTAACACAAGGGACAGCTTCCCAACCCCCAAGATCTTCTAAGAATCAGACAGACATCTCCTTCATATGTACTAACTGTTTAAAAGCAATATCCTCTGTGGATGACGGGCATTGAGGAGGGTACTTGTTGGGATGAGCACTGGGTGTTGTATGGAAACCAATTTGACAATAAAATATATTAAAATAATTTTTTAGACCAATACCCTCAAATAGTATCTGTGGGAGTTTTTTTGTCATTAAGATGGTGACCAAGGGAGAACATTCAGCTCTTTTACTTGGGTGACACCTATCTCCATTAAACAATATTTAGTTTCCTGGACCCCAAGAAGAGAATCTTCCCTATCATTAGGCATTTTACAAATGAATGGGAAGAATACCATATAGTATTTATTGATATTCAGCATAGTCCCTGCTCCCTGAGCTTATTTCCTGTATCACAGAGCTGGAAGCCTAGAAACTTTTGCCCAGACTCCTTTGCTAGCAGAGTTATGGTTCAGATGCAGCCAATGAAAGGTACTGATCTGAGATCGCAATGCCAGGAGAGAATTAGCTTTGACTCTCCCTCTGGAAGCTGTAGGTAAAGGTATGGAAAGATGGGATTGTGATTTGCAGTGGCTTCCAGGTGAATTCCTGTGATTTATCTGTTGTAGAACAGCTAGAAGCACTCCATGATTTCTTAATAGTAACAGAGGTCTCTGTGACTTTCACTGTCTCAGCCCTTAAAATAATTTTACAGGCACAGAGTTCCTTGCATTCAATCCCATCTTGCTAAAAATTTTAGAATCATTTCTGACTGATTTAGGAGGTCAACTCCTGAGAAAACTTTCTTGGTGGAGCACCTGGGTGGCTCAGACAGTTAATCATCTGACTCTTGATTTCAGCTCAGGTCATGATCTTACAGTGTCGTGAGTTTGAGCCCCGCATCAGGCTCTGAGCTGACAGTGTGGAGCTTGCTGGGGATTCTCTTTCCCTCTGTCTGCCCCTCCTCTGCTCACTCTGTCTTTTTCTCCCCCAAAACAAATTTACTTTCTTGAAGTAGAAAGTTGATCCAATGCATTATTCAACTTAACAAATGTTATACATACGAGGGGTACAAGTCTTGGGGGAATGGTCATAAATCATTTTGTCTACTAGAGTCTTTTTGTTGGTGGCCTTTTCTTCATCACACCCAATTCCATTTCACCTGTTCCAATACCAGGTCAGGACTCAAAATACTTATTGAATAGGTCAATAAAAATTGAGACAGCTTGATACAACAGAAAGAGTATGAAATTTAGAGTCAAAAAGCCTTAAATTTAAGTTTTGACTCTGTACTTATAAACTCTGTGATCTTAAACACATTTTTAAAACTCCCTGAGCTTCCTCAATTAGGCTTAACAAAAACTTCTCCTTTGTCTCTTTTACACAGTTTGGTGCAGTAGTGAATATACTCCCTTAAAATTGTAAAGTGTTTGGCAAATATTAACTACTGTTAATAAACACCTTTCTTAGAAATGATAGAATGTTAATTGTGTTATGGATCAGTGCTGTGATAACTTTAGTAACAAAAATTTCAATCATACCTTTTTAGGAATGAAAATTTTAAGAGGTACTACTTACTTTACGTCAAGCAGTATTCTAAGTTCTTTATACATATTAATTCATTTAAATCACATAATCGTCCCATTATTCCCTTTTACTAGATACAAAAATTGAGGCACAGAGAGGTTAAGTCATTTGCCCAATTTTTCACAGCTTATAAAATAGTGGAGATAAGATTTGAACCCAGATAGCCTGGCTACAGTGCTTTCAGCCACTAAGAGAAATGTGGAAGGTGGAAGACTAATATAAACATAAAAAGAAGGGTGGGGACTATTCAGCTGCCCACTAATATGCTCCATTCAACAAGAAGACAAAGAGCTGGTCGGTGTCAGCTGTCAGTCCACATTCCTACTTTTGACATTGGTGTGTAAAGAGACCATGGAAACAGGCTATGAGCAGCAACAGCTGTGGCTTCCCACGTTGGCGTAAATGGGTAGCAAAAGCAAAGCATCGCCAGAGGAGCACCAGGAAGCACAGAATGTGTTCCGACTTCAAGCAGAAGGCTCGGGGCCAGCCAGCTCCAGGACCAGGTCTGAGTCAGGCTAGAAGCAAAAACCCAACATGGACATCACAGCAGCTGTGCTTGGTGACATCATCTGCGTTCTGAGTGCCCATGTGCAAGTGGCCATGCTGGCTAGAAACACTGTATCACATCCAGAAGTGGAGCACTCACATCCTGCTCCTCTGGGATGCTGGAAATGTGGGGGCCATGGTTCTAGACCGCTGACTGCATTCTGAGACAGTATCTGGCACTGGAATCCTTGCCTACTTTCCATCTCAGCCAACAGACCTGGTAGCTTGCTTCCTTCACACTTCCTCCTACAGCCGCCATGTTCATCTGCTGGTCTTTCAGCTTTGTTCCTTCCCTCAGAAGAACAATAAGAGAAATGAAACACTTCTACCTCAGTGCTAGGGGGAAAAAAAAGCCCAGTGTTTTATAAGAGCCTCCAGTGCTTTGAAAAGTATTTAAAGCCTCCCAGTCCTCTGAAAAGTTTTCATACAACAAGTAAAGTTATAAAATAGAATGACTAAAGTGAACAGGTCTGGAAAGAGACCTAGTTTGGGAACAAGGAAATGAGTGAATCTGGTTTTAGACCTTGTGTTGTAGATGAAGGGGGAAAGGACTGCCAGGTGTGGCTCTGAGAGTTACATACCCAGGGTTCAACGGAGATCAGGGCTGGATACACATGTCAAAGCACCATTTTTGTAGGGGCGTTAGATGAAACCGTGAGAGAACATGCAATCTGAAAGGCAAGATGTAGCCAGCAAAACCAAAGAATCAAAGGCAAGGTCTAGTTAACTATTTCCCCAGCTCTCTAAGTATTCTAGAAAAGCTCTCTTTGGGGGGATGTGGTGAGGCAGGAACATCACTCAAAGACTTCAACCTAAAATGTTCTGGTTTCCCACTAATTATGTTTCCAGATCTCTTGGAATGCTCTCTAAATAAAGAGTTGGGAAATTTCAGTAAACTTGAAATGAAGAGACTTTAGAAAAATACAGAGACAGGAGCACCATCTGGATGGCTCAGTTGGTTAAGTGTCTGTCTCTTGGTTTCGGCTCAGGTCATGATCTCACAGTTCCTGAAAAGTGAGGCCCACGTCAGGTTCTGGGCTGATGAGGTGGAGCCTGCTTGGGGTTCTCTCTCTTTATCTCTCTCACAAATAAATAAATAGGGGTGCCTGGGTGGTTCAGTCGGTTAAGCGTCTGACTTCAGCTCAGGTCATGATCTCACGGTCTGTGAGTATGAGCCCTGCATCAGGCTCTGTGCTGACAGCTCAGAGCCTGGAGCCTACTTTGGATTCTCTCTCTCTCTCTCTCTCTCTCTCTCTCTCTCTCTCTCTCTCTCCCCCCCCAAAAGTAAATAAACATTAAAAAATTTTTTTTAACATTTCTTAAAAAAGAAGTTTACTAAGTAGATGAACTTCTAAGGTGCATGAACTCATTGATATAGGCTGATAGAAGAAAATGCAAAAGAGAATTCAAAGAGAACAAGGGTCTTGGCTAGCTAAAATCTAAGATTAGTAAATATGTATTTGATTGTGGAATGTGCTGGATACCACCTTACCCTATTTTGTTCACATCCCACCCCATCCCCAAATGTATTTGCAGCAACTGAATAACAGAGTATGGGTGAGCTGCTTCTGAAATGAGGTCTTCCATGGGATTCAAATGTGTGTGGACATGTGTGGAACAGCGGGGTATTGGGGCATGTGTGCGCAGGCACTAGGAAAGCGCATTCCTCAAGTGAGAATTCACTATATGGAATAAAAAGCTAAATACGGCCCAGTCAGGCAGAGCCAACAACAGGGTCTGCCTGCAGCTCGGAGCGGAAGAGATGTTCGTGGAACATGCAGCAAAATTCATGGAATATGGAACCCTCCCTGGTGGCATCTGTCTATTGGTTTTGAAAAATAGGAGCTAGGTTTGTAAACTGACAGGTGTTGCAATAAACCTTGTAACAATCTGAGGCCCAAGGAACCATGCCCTGGGACCACCCCCATCCCCCTTCCAAAGGTGATATAGAGGGAGGGAGTGTTTTCCTTTCTAATTTACAGGAGACTGTGAAGCTGTCATTGTCCTGTGGTGACTGACAGCACTGGTGGTGGACAGGGTGAATTAGCTGAACCCTGACCAGGCAGAGGGCTTTTGCAAGGGGTCCAGGTCAAAGGCGGGAATGTGGCTCTGGAAGGCAGGCTCTGTAGTGCAGGGTGGTTGAGGTCAAGGCAGAAGGCAGCAGGGGTCCCGGGAGGTTGAACACGAACAGCAGAGGCAGTGAGAGGCAGTGTCCCTAAGCCGATTCACAGATGGACAGAAGGCACTCTGAGGGAAGTTCTGTATGTACGTGGGGGACCACGGAAGGTACTAAATGAACAACTGGGAGTCAGGGGTTTCAACGACATGGGCAGCAAGAGACATGGCATTTCATTCAAACCTACAGGCTGCCGTGCTGAGGGTGTTCGAGCTACAGCTGAAACCCGTGGGTCACAGAACAGATGAAAAGCAGCTGCTTCCTTACTACAGTTTCCTATATAAATATACAGAGGTCAGAAAAGCATGGCCTTGTAGATAGGTATGATACATTTTTTTAATAACTTTAAATTACTTAAGTATTAATGGGTGCGTTTAAGATGCTTGCATACAGTTTATCCTTAGGCATTTAACATTTAAACCCACACCCCTTCTCCGTCTAATCTTATTTACACTATTAATTTGCTTAGCAAATATTCTCTAGCTAATGTCATGTCTGTAAGTGCCCCTGACTTACGTAACTGAGGGGACTCAAGCTCTGCTCCAGGGTAAACACCAGACACCTGGAGACCAGAGGAACAAGGCCATTCTGGCCCCGTGGAGGGTGCCCTTTCTTGGAAGAGACATCTGACAGAAATTGGCAAGGCACTTTGTTGAATGAGGACACAGCTCCCAGTAGGTAGGGATGGGATCCTCCTAAGCATCCAAGAGCCTTTAGGCTGTAGTTGTGAGCCCTGACCACACATGGGAGCTGCTGGGAAGCACTAAGATGTCTGGTCCTGTTTTGGGAACCCTGTGATCGTCCTGGGAGGCCAGCTGCAAAGTTACAATCTGTCCTTCCTCTGTGAACACACAGCCTCGGAATCCTGCCGTCACGCGCACAAGGTACTGGGAACTGAGACCATTCTGAGACCACTAGATCATTTCAATGCAGCGAAGCAGGTAATGGAAGGAAGATGTCATATGCTCTTCACTCTGTATGTCTTGCACACCCCCGTGATAATTCTGGCCTATAATATTTCTGCTGATAAAAAGAAGCAGCCTGCCTCTCCGTGCCAAAGGGGAAGGGAGGGGCGGCAGTTGGGTGTCCTCTCTGTCAGTCATCTTCATTATTGATTGTGGAGGCTGGTCACCTTGCAGAGAGAAAAACTGTGCTGAGATTGTGTCCACAAAGCATGGCCTTAAATGACCTATTTCTCAGAGAGCCAAATTTGCTCCGACATTTGAAATTATTCAAGACAAGTTACCTTACCAGGAGGAGAGTGATCGATTTTTTTTGAGAGAGAGAAAGAGAGAGAGAGAGCAAGTGTGTGTGTGTATGTGAGAGAGAGAGAGAGAGAGAGTGAGTGCTGGGGAGGGGCAGAGAAAGAGAGAGAATCGAAGCAGTTTCCTTGTGAAGTGCAGACTCTACATGGGGCACGACCCCATCAACCATGAGATCATGACCTGAGCCGAAACCAAGAGTCGAACGCTTAACCGGCTGAGCCACCGAGGCACGTCGGAGTGATCAGTTTTACCTCACCCAGTGCCTTGAGTGGGAATGTGATCTAAGAGAGACTGTCGAGAATCCCTTCAGCCTGATACCTGTTTCTTGGAATTCTGAGTCTTTTCACTGCTACCTAATAAGAATCTATTAGTTAATTTTGGGTCTGGCAAGAACCAGGGAATGTCCCCTGATCTTCAGCCAAGTGTTCCTTTAAGACTGTGTCCTACGTTGATTCCAGTAAGTCTAGAATAATTCACTGCCCTACCTGTGAAAGGGCTGTTAAAGAATCAGCAAAGAGGGGCGCCTGGGTGGCTCAGTCGGTTGAGCATCCCGCTTCGGCTCAGGTCCTGATCTCACGGTTTGTGCATTCGAGCCCCGCGTCAGGCTCTGTGCTGACAGCTAGCGCAGAACCTGGAGCCTGTTTTGGATTCTGTGTCTCCCTCTCTTTCTGACCCTCCCCTGCTCACGCTGTCTCTCTCTCTCAAAAATAAATAAAACATTTTTAAAAATTAAAAAAAAAAAGAATCAGCAAAGGGTGGTGCTATGCTTCAGATTTGAAACTGTCTGAAGCACTTAGTTTGTGTTAAGTATTATGTGAGTGTGTTACCTGCACATCTAATTTACCCTCATTTGACCAGCTCAGAAATGTAGACTTGGAGTAGTTTGCAACGTGCCCTAGGTCACACAGCTGCAACGTGTTTAGCTGGGCGTCCCACCTAGAAGGCTGGTGCATCTCCCAGGATGCATGGGTAGCCACTCCTGAGTCACCTCATTCGCCTCCGGTCGCACCTGCCATGTACTGGGTGACTGCCAGGTTTCACCCACTGTGCTGGGCATTCCAAAAATCTTGCCTTTTTCATTCAGAGAGAAATCCTCTGCAGGGATCCCGTGGCCCATTTTAAGGGTAAGAAAAGTGAAGCAAAGCTGGCCTTGAAATGCAGGTCTTTGTAACTCTAGCATCTGCGGGTAGGGCCCTGCAAGCAGACGTCCCACTTCACAGTCCTGTGTTCCCCTCTGTCTGCATTCTATCACATGCCTTGGCTCTAAATGATATAACTGCAGAAGAAACTTCATGATCATTTAGGTCAGCAGAAGTAGCTCCATCTAGATACCCTTATGGGAGGCTCAGAACATTCTTCTAAGTGCAAACTGAGGAGACAGGATAAAAGTTATCAGTACTATATCAATACTATATATTGATGGTTAATTCTATGTGACAGCTTGAGAGCCACAGCGTACCCAGATATTTAGCCAAACATTATCCAGCCTGTGTCTGTGAGGGTGACACTTCCATATGAATTGGTTGATTGAGGACAGTAGATTGTCCTCCCTAATGTGGGTGGGCCTTGACCAATTAGTTGAAGACTGGACTAGAACAAAAAGACAGAGTAAGAGGGAACTCTGTCTGCCTACTGCTGAGACATTGGTCTTTTACTGCCTTTGGACTGAAACTGAAAAATTGGCTCTTCTTGGGTCTTGGATCTACGGCTTTCAGATTGGGATTTATATCATCAGTTCTGTCTTCAAGCCTTTGGATTCAGGACTGGAACTTATATCACTGGCTCTCCTGGGTCTCCAGTTTTCAGACTATAGATTTGGGACCTCTTAGCCTCCACAATCACGTGAGCCAATTCCACATATCTTACGGATTCTGTTTCTCTGTAGCATCCTAATACTATATGTATAGGTATGTCTGTGTATATGTACACCCATATCTCTATCCCTATTCTCTCTTCTCTTTTTTTTTTAATGTTTTATTTATTTCTGAGAGAGAGAGAGAGAGAGAGAGAGACAGCGTGAGCAGGGGAGGGTCAGAGAGAGAGGGAGACACAGAATCTGAAACAGGCTCCAGGCTCTGAGCTAGCTGTCAGCACAGAGCCCAACGCGGGGCTTGAACCCACAAACTGTGAGATCATGACCTGAGCCGAAGTCAGACGCTTATTAAGCAACTGAGCTACCCAGGCGCCCCTCTCTCTTCTCTCTTCTAAAGAGAATTTTTATTTTGTTCATAAAGATTCTTATCTCTTATGTCCTTTAAGGAAATTTTTTCTCTGCAAGGGTGGCTCTTTTGGCCTTTTATGACACCGAATTAAAAGTCACTATGGAGGAATACAAAACGGCTAGAAAGTTAAGGCTAGTGGAGGAATTGAGGGGTATTTGCATCAAGAAGGGAACAGGTATATATATGAGAAAAGAAAGAAAACAAAAGTTTTGCTTGTTTGCTTTGTTTTAAAGTGCTGTTGGATTCTGTTATCTCTTCCATTGTGTTCAAGAAATCCATGTACAGAATTAGTACCTTTTGATGGCTGGACTGTGCTTTATTGGCTACAACTGTGTATTAATACTGCTCCATTAGGGCCACTGCTTTATGGGAAGCTCCTCTGAATGTCTTCCAAGCATTCTATAGATTTCTATGTCTTTCGCATCAGTTATTTATTTCACCCTCAATGGGCGCTAAAATACGATGCAAGTAATTATTACAGACCCCTCTTTCCATGAAAGGAAGGAAGGAGGAGAGAGAAAAAAGAGAGGGAAGGAGGGAGAGAGATTGAGAGAGAAATCCAACTGTGAGACTGTGGCTTCCCTTAATCCTTGAAACAACATAGTAGCACAACCAGCAGTAAATGAGGGTTTGAGGAAAGATTTCAGCTTGAATTCCCTCAAGCATCCATTAGACATAACCAATGAACTTATATCCTATGCATCTAGTTTAGTATTAGTTATATACCATCCTCGGGAGAATTGAGGAAAGAGGCATCACACAAACCATTTTCCGCACTCTGTGGTTCAGATGAGAAAACTGCTTGAGAAAGACCAGCTCAGTCTCTCGACAGTGGCACTATTAACAAGTTGGGCCAGGGGGTTCTTTGTTGTGGGGGCTGTCCTGTGCATTGTTAGATATGGTGCAGCATTCCTGGCCTCCCCCCTTCACCACAAACACCTCTCCCACTCAGAAGTCATTATAGCGAAGCAACCAAAAATATCTCTAGACAGTGCCAGATGTCCACAGGGGGCAAAATCAGCCCCCAGCTGAGAACCAGCAGTTTAGATCCTTCCTATTCAATATGTAACAATATGGGCATCACCCAGAAGCTGGTAGAAATTGTAGGATCTCAAGGCCCATCTACACCTCATGAATGTTTGAACCTTTGTGTTTTAGGAAGATCCCCATGGGATCTGTCTCCACACGGAGGTCTGAGAAGTGCTTTGATCTACCATGAGCAAGATATTGTATCCAGCCTGGGAATAAACTGATAAATAAAATAACATAATCCAGGTCTCACTGACCACCCAGTTCATACCTGTTCCGCTACGCTACGTGTATTTTTCAATTATTCTCATACATGTCTGTACAATAATATGTGGCCAAAACTTATGATGCAGATCTATATTTATGTACATGTATTGGTGTTCACAATGTATCTTGTTAAGTAAAAAAAGCAAATTGCAAGATAGTATATGCTGTGCAGTCTCAGTTTAGTGAACACAATTAATTTAAATTACATGCACAGAAGACATCCATCAGAGTATATAAACAAGAAAATTTTTAGCATCGCTCCGAGAAAGAGATTAGGGGTGGTTTTTATCTCCTTCCTTAAAATATTTTCAGCACTTTTCTGAATTTTTACGATGAGCACACGTTATAATTAGCCACGAGAAGAATCCTTTTTTCAGTTGTGCAAAACATGACCTTACCAGCTACATCTGCTCAGCCTCACAGGCTCTCCTCACAATAAGGAAGTCCAAGATTCAGAAAACATGTCCACATTATGCCTCTTCTGGCTGAAATTCACCCATTCATTCTCCCAGAGACCACGGGAGTACTAAGGGTATACGGAACCCTATAACAGCCCCTATGCCAGGGGGACGTGGGGAGGGGTCCTCTAGAAACAGGTGTCAGGGCTGGAGCAGAGGCGAGGCAGAGACCAACCAGCTCGTGGGGCACTGGTCCGTTTCCTCTTTACCCTTTGCAGTGCTTCTTCGGATTAAAGGAGTATGAGCAGAAGTGAGACATGATGCCCCACACCTGGCCCTCAGACACCTCCCAGCTATGAGTGGCGGTGCCCTTTCTCCTAATGCTGGCTTTGTGCAGATGGGACCCGTGAGACAGGTGGCAGAGCCCCCTGGTCCTGGCATCACATATTAAGCAGGGCAGGCGGCCAACTGGGAGCCTATTTCAGACTTTATATAAGCGAGAAATAAACCTGGTTCACGTTTCAGCTGCTATGTACTTTGGGGTTTATTGTCCTAGAATCTTAACAATAGGTTTTGAACGCATGAAGTGCTATTGGCATACAGAGGAAAGAAAAGCAGTAAGGAATTCATGTGGGAGTGGAAGCGCCCTGAAGGAAGACTGGTTTGAATAAACTGAATCACTGTTGAGTCTCACATTCAGGCTTACAGGAAGCACCTCCTGGAAGAGAGGATATCAATGGAAGAGGCCAGATCGTTGGACCCTGCCCAATAACTAACTGATGAAGAGTGAATTAAAAAGTAACAGATCTTCTTCAGAAAGACAGTCCACAGCAGGAATCTGAGTTCGCTGGTCACCCAACAGAGCTGTACTGACATTATCCAAGCAAGCTGTTGGGGAAGGGCTCTCCAGCAATTCCATTAGAATTCGGAGTCTTAACTGCTTGCTTGAACTTAACAGCTCATCCATTTAAAATTGCATTAGGTTAAAACTTGGCACCAGACTCGCCAGCCCAGCTGTGAGATTTTATTGTCAAACAAACGGACCAAAAATGTTAAAAAGATTCTGGAGATCACAGGTTGTTGTGGTTTAAAGATTTTTTTTTTTTTTGATCACGCCAATAGACACTCCCATTTGAAATGTAACATTTTGCAAAGAGTTACTGCTTTAAAAAAAATTCAACTCTGTTTACTTGCAAGAGCCCTTGAAATAGCAGCCAATAGCAAAAGAGAACAAGTCACTTATTAATAAATTGTTTGAGTGGGTATGTGTGTGTTCTTTTCCTGTCTCTCCTAAAAGGAAACCCCTGATGCTCAATAACTAACCTTGACCTATGAATAACTTCTCTATTTTCCATGGTTTCCTTTCTGGGACATTTACTAGGCAACAAAGTAGCACAGTCTGGGTGATATATTGACAAGTAACACCTGCCCTTGGAGGAGAAAAACAACTGTCATTAAAACAGGAGATAACTTCTGAACACTGCCTCACCCAGTCGCAGGGCTAAAATTTGACATTACAGGTTATGATGTTAAGTAAAAGCCAGCAGAGCCAGAGAAGCTACCACTTTAGAGTAAAGGGCTACTTTGGCAGGAGGAAAGGGACACTCAGCCCATCTAACACGTTCAATAACTTCGCATTATAAAAAAAGTCGCAGGGTAAGCATGGACAATATCACAAGAGGAGACCAGAAGAAGGGCACTAAAATATGGCAAACTGCCAGAAGATGGAGTGTAAGTAAATTATAAATCACTTCTAGAGCATAAGCAGAGACAATGTTCTTGATGAAGCATGACTATTCCAGACCAACCCGGAGGCCCTCTGGAAGTTCACCAGGGAGGCCTGGACCACCCCGGGAGGACCAGTGAGTTACTGGGTAACTCTGGGAACACAGAGGCAACACTCTTTGCAGCCATAGCTCCTTTTTATTGCCTGAAAGATACAATGATACTTACAACCCATTCTGGGAGTCTGTAGGGCTTAATAGGCTCATGTGCATATGCACGGAGAAGCTGGAGAAAAGACTGAAATTATATTATTCCTGGCTGGAATGTTCCCTTTAAAATTCCTTGCAATTACAGTGCCACCCTTGTAGACACAGACCACTGTGAGGTCCTGAGCTGTATCATAAACTTATTCCCACCTAATAAACCTCCTCTCTTGGCATTTTCCTCCCTAAAACGTTTGCTTTTACCCCAAAGCCTTCTCTGTGCTGGCCTACCGACTTCAGTAGGAGTATCAGAAAGCTAAAACTGGATGGAGACCAACAGAGTCTCAAGTACAATCATGCTATGTTACAGAAGAACTGAGGTTCAGAGAACTGCGTGGAGTTTGAGTGGCAGATGCCACTCACCAAGTGGCCTGAATGACTCTCAGACTCAGCTATTTCCGGTGCTTTCTGACCCGGCTCCTTCTAAACAATGATTTTTGAAGGGCTGTGCCTGTCACGCGTGGACGGTCCATAGCAGGTATTTTTCCAATTCCATCTCTGTCTCTCTCTCCCTCTGCCCCTCCATCTCTCCCTGTCTCTGTCTCTCTCATGCGTGTGCATGTGTACCCGTACACAAAGTTAATGAGCTGAATTTCCTCCACTGTGAGGAGTTTGGGTGTACTTGTGGGTATGTGTTAAATCCTGGTGTCTGAATAGCTGTTGGGATGAGAAACCAAGATGTATATAACTTAGTAAACTCACAGTACTTAGTGACTAAGTTTAATAGATTGCTGACTCACAAGTTTCCACAAATAACACTGTGTCTCCCTAGTACTCGACCATCTGAACATGTATGAGGGTCTCTGCACTCTAGGCTTTCTCTGCCTGGATGTGGGCTCTTAGGGACAGAGTATGTGGCTGGATATGAAGGAGAGATGTATTTTTGTTGTTGTTGTTTACTTATTTATTTTTGACAAGAGGTGGTAGGGACACGGAGGGAGATTCCCGAGCTGAGCACAAAACCTGACGTGGGGCTTGATCCCACGACCGTGAGATCGTGACCTGGGCCAAAATCAAGAGTCAGACGCTTAACCTCCTGAGCCACCCATGTGCCCCATGAGAGAGAGATGTTTTGAGACTGAGGAAAATGAGTCCTACTTCACAGTCAGGCTACATAAGGACAGGGGCTGGGGGGCCTTCTCCTGAGGTCTTCACAGAAACCAGCTCAGACTGGGGTCCTGAGAGCTGGAAGCTGTGGGAGAACTGAGCCATCATCCTCATTTTCCTAAAAGCACCATGAACATCAGCAACACTGGGAGAGCCCACAAAGACTTCTCATACGGTAGAGGGTGACAACACAGAGCAGTGGCAGATGAAAGTTGAGGATGTCACATGGTGGCTATGGACTGACTCACAGATGGATTTGAGGTCTACGTAAGCTTAACTTTGAAGAATTCAAGAAGTATTTGTGCATGCATGGTGGACATGGAGCAAGTAGAGTGGTGGTTGGCTTTATGTAACCAAAGAGATGCTGAAGAGGCTGCAGATGGGCAAAAATAAGGGCTTTAGGTTGTTATTGGTAACCATTGCTTATTGGTAGTCCCTGGCTGGGTTGGTGAAGCCTGGAACATGCAAGTAACACAAAGTTAACTCTTTAAACAGGGATCATGGCTCTTGTTAGCACAGAATAGTATCTCAAGGACTAGAAGTCCTATATACATGGTTCATCACCACAGGCCCAGCTTGGAGTGAAGAGGGACTTGAGCTCCAAGAAAATTTTAGTTCAACTGATGCATGCAAAAGCAATATTTTAGTGTAATTAGAAAATCTGGGTTTGAATCCTCGTTCTTCTTGATGTGTGATTTGGCCAAGATCATAGACGGTGAATCCTCTACTCTCTGATCCTCAATTTGTGTCTTTTAAATGGGCATAATAATACCAAACTCACAGGACTGGGGGGGTGGTGAATAATTCATTCACTTAATACATGTTTACTGGGACCACCTATGATCAGGGAACAGGGACAGAATAATGAATGAAAAGACAGTCCTTCCACTTAGGGAGCTCGTCATCTGGTAGAACCTATGAAATAATGTAGAAAAAGCACATTAACCCAATGTAATAAAATGCACTGAATAGACACTTTTATCACCGGTTTCCATTCCATCAAGGCTTTCCTGCCTATAGACAGAAGCTCCTAACTAGCAAGGAATCGTATTTATTTTTGTGCATTGCCAAGTAGCACATAGTAGGCAAGCAGGAAACATCTGCTAGGTGAGCAAGTCCAAATATTTCTCATAGTTTTTAACAAGGTTTCTTAGCTTCTGGGTAAGTAAAAGTGTTTTGGACTGCAAATGCATGTATTCCCCCACACGCTGCCCAGGGCTGATTTATTAAAATGGTATTTGCGTCTGAAGTATTTTCCTTAAAACATGTTTCCTTAGAACATGCATATATATATATGTATACATATATACACACACCTATTTACATATTCACACTTAACATTCCAGTTTAGTGATTGTTAATATACATTTTCCCTGAGCTCTGAGAACCACAGTAAGCTCCCCAACAAGGCAGAACGTGCAGCACAGACTTCTACCCACTCTCAGTGGGGACATGTGCTTTCTCTCGGGCTCCTGACTTGAGGGTGTCCTGGAATGGATGTCATTTGCTCCACTATGATCTCTCTTTCAGCCATTCATCTTGTGTTCAGGAGGACACACAAGATCCCAGATGGCTGACAGAAGACACACAAGTGCTGAGCCATGGCTGCCAAGAGAAGGCAAAGAGTATTCCACCAGATGGTGAAATTCGAATTTAATGGAAGCCCATGGTGCCTTCAAGGCAATGGTGGTTAAGAACTGGAGAGAAAGAGCAGAAGGCTGTTGAAGTCCGTTACAAATTCTCAAACATTTGCAAGGGGAATAGCATAGCAGTGGGGAGGTCTGATGGACATTTGTAGACCTGGTGACTTCAGAGACCATGGCCAGAGACATGTCATGCCTTCAAGAGATGTGAAGCATGAAAGAACCATTACTGATGATGAGAAAATAATCTCCCCCTAAGAATAATTTTCTAATGGGCAATACAATAATGGTATGTATTTCCCAGTGCTCCCCTTTCCCAGAATGTAGCCCCCTGTGGGTGTGCAGGGAGTTGAGGAATGGCTCAAATTGGCTTAAACCAGGAAAGAACATATCCCACAACGTTTCCAAAAACCCAAGGGTAACCATGCAGCAGACCTCAAAGTAAAGGAGATTGTGCGGTACAAAAGCCATAAGGAATCTGACCCTTCTATCTCCTCCTCATGGTGAATCTTTTTTCTCTCTTTTTATACCCTGGCTCTCTCGACTTCCACTGACAGCACCACTGAAAGCATAACCATTAATGGGGTCTATCTATCCGTACAAGACTTTCTCCACTTCATTCCAGAAGAAATATTCCTATTGGCCCAGGATGGGCCTATTGCCCACTCTTGGACCTGGGGCCAGGGGTTAATTCATAGCCTACAAATATGTCTACCAAGAGCCATGGTAGTGGATAGGTGGGGAGTGGGGCCGGGGGAGCAGCTCCAAAAAAGAGCTGGGAGTGGAATAGGGGTGACTTGCTGTACACACAACCCATAGGTTTCCACCAAAGTTCCTGATTTAGGACCTATAAATGTGTCAACATGTAGTTTGAAATCAAGCCATAGCTTCTCGGTTGGATGCAGGATGAAGTAAAGTTGGCTTCATGGTTGGAAACCTGGGTTCTTAATGCCACTTTGTGGCCTAAGGCAAAGTCCCTCTGGACATCGGTTTTTTCTTTTGAAAAATAAAGAAACTGCATTAGACCAGTACAATATACGCAGTTATATCGAAAATGCTTTTAAAATTCTAATATTTATCACCCCTTGACAATAAGGCTGCTTAGGTTCAACTGAATTAGAGCAGTCTTTACCATTTATTAGAGTTATGGCAATTGAAGATGGAAAGTTCTAATGGGATGATATTAATATGTCTGAAAACTGAAAAGTAGGGAGAGTGAATTCACTGCTACTTCATAAACAGTTTCATTAGCTAACTCCTTCAGAACAGAATCCATTTGGAATGAATAATAACAATAACAATGATGATGGCTACCATTTTCCTGGCTTTCTGTCTGTCAGATTCTGTGCCAAGATGTCACTGGCTATTTTATTTAGTTGTCACAAGAATATTATTAGGTAGATACTCTTTCTAGTCCTCATTCTACAGAAACTGAAATCTGGCTTCAAGAGGTCTTCCAGTAAGAATAGGTCAGAGTCAAGTTCAAACCAAAAAGGTCGACAACTATCCCATTAGCTCATCTCTGGGCCTTAAGTTTAAATTAAATAAAATGTGGTAGAATGAATACATTACGTAATTGTGCAATATGAATGAGTGTGCATTGTGTATCATAGATGTTCCTTTTTATCTCTGACATTGCACACTTCGAGTGTGCATGTGTCAGAGAGGTGTAGGCTCATATGAATGTTTCAATGTTGAAATACAACCTATTCCCGTGTTCGAAAGGCATGACAGTGTTTCAATCACAGAGCCAGCCACGTGGGGAATACTTTCCAAGCACAACCACATGGGGCGCAAAGTTAAGTTTTTATTGGCCTGAGAAGGGTGATCCAAGCCTTGATGTTTTACTGCTTGGGCCATGTGGTGTGGGAGGTGCTCTTGAAGGGCGTGTGGGTTTGTGATTGCTCACGTGTGCACACGTGTGCGTGCACGGCTGGGTGTTTTCCAGAGTGGAACAAGAAGGATTAACTTTCAGCATTTGGCTTATCCTAACCTATAGCAGATGGGCACTGGCTTTAAGTTCTCATAAAGTTAACCCCAGGAGACTTGTTAAATAATTTATCCTCGACTTTGGAAAAGCAAAGGAATAAGGTGATTAAGAAAAATGGAAGCCACATGATAATGTGCCGCTGATGGAGTGGGGTTGTCTTTCACTGTGGTACATGGTGGGTGTGGTGGTGACTGGATTCGGAGGGAGCAGGGAAGGAGGGTGTTAGGTCTGGTTCAGGGGAACCCTTGGAGCAGACAGCTCCTGACTTCATCCCAGCGGCTGTGGCAGAGAAAGTGAGAAAAACCTCCATTCTCTACTCGGGGAATGGCCTCGACTTTAAAACATACTTGAGCTATGCTAATTTTAAGGCCTCCCAATATAACCATTTATTTCATCCAGCTGTGGGGCCTGACTCTGGCTGCAAAGGAGAGCCAGAGAGGGAGGGAGGGCACATCTACAGGATGCCTGGCAGTACCTGTTTTTAACTTGCGGGCGTGGAAGCTGTAGCAAAAGTCACATGGGTGATTTAACATAGACCACCCCCCCCCCAAACTGACTATAAATGACCTCCTTTCCTGTCCCCAGGGCCAGCAGCTGGAGAAGCAAAGGTCCTGCAAACCTCAAGTGTGAAGCTTTCACGTTCACACTCTGTTTTAATAAGATGCCATGAGCACAGCTCACTCCTCAAGTACTCACCCGCTTATTGAAACAATGTGAAGGAGATGGGGTTAGTCAGGATCTGTGGTTGCAAACAACAGCAACTATTTCTAACTAGCTTAAGCACAAAAGGAGTTTATTGGAAGGAGACTGGATAACTCGCAAAGTCAACGAGCAGACTGTATGTAGAACTAGGCTTAGATGTAGATGGAACACAGAGACCAAGGGAGTCCAGGTCTGGGAAGCACAGCCAAGGTCATGGCACAGAAAGTTCTGGGTGTCATGGTAGCTCCTCACGAAGTCTCCACCATTAAGCAGCTCCTAATGTTGCTGGTGCTGCCAGAACTCACCTGTAAGTACCCCATATTTCTCTAGATCACTCACTGGGGATTCAAAGGCCAGGGCAGCTACATCCAACCCCACCTGCCTGGTGCTGAGACAGGAACGATCTAAACTGCTTCCACTTTGAGGTGAGGGGCAAGCCCTGCCTCCAACATTCCTTGCAAGATTCAGAAGCTGAAAAAAAAAATTTCCAGATACTTACAACAGAGCTTTCTCTAAAATTGAGAATCCCCTCTTCCCAGCAATGGGTAAAGAATGAGGGGTCCCCAATATCATAAGGGACCCAAAGACGGGGAGAGATGGCTCATTTGTTGTATTTTCTAGGAAGTTTAGACTTCTCCAACCTGGGTTCAAAGTAGAATTGGTTTTGAGGATGTTAATGTCCAGGAAAGTTAACAGGACGGTCTTTGGCACCTACAGGTATTGGCTCTGTTGCTAGGACATCCTTTTGAGGCAGAGAAAGGAACAAGAGTTGATGTTCCTATAAAATGCCTATAAAATGATGGTTCCTCTTTACAAGTAACCTGAGTGACCTGATCCTATGAAGAAAATCAAAAGCAAGTGTTTGTCTCTAAGCTCCTTACCAGACATGGCATGGGACAGGGCCCAGGGTACCATCTCTACTCAGTGAGGATTTATACCGAATCCCTAGGAAGCAAGACAGGTCCCCTAACCATTGCTTCCACTACTTTTTGCAGGGTGTTATGGGGGGGAGGCTATTTCCCAGATGTTCATCTGCTGCTTCTGTTACCATCTTACGGGAAGCACTGAGGATAATGGGGAATTGCTCTAGGAATGTGAGACTCTGCCTCAAGTGAGCAGTGTCAGCCTGGGCATATCACCAGATCTTTCTGGACCTTGGTTTGAGAGCTGGGAGGAAAGAAAAACACTTCTAGTCTTCATATTAACCAAAGCACTGTGAATTTAACATACAAAGTAGATTCTCAGTGGCTACAGAACTGGTAGCCCTAAAGGAGTGAGGGGAAAATGTAAACTCTAAGAGCACTGCCCTTTTGAGGTCTAGAGTTCCCCCTCTCTAGGATAAATGTGAATTTGTTCCCAAGTGCTGATGTCTGACATGACAAGTGCCCCCCGGGCTGATTAATTTCGTGGAGGCATTTCTTCTCCTCCAGCCGACAAATTTTCAGGAATAAGATGGTTCTGAAACAATCAGCATGCCAACTGTAACCCTTATTTAATAACAAAGACGAAAACCCAGTGTGGGAAGGAATAAGTTCACTGGAAGGAAAGAGTTCACTGAGGTAAGCGAGCTTCCTGTGTGGTTGCCTGCAAGTTGAAGGAAGCCCAGCTCAGCTGTCAGCCTGAAAGCAATGAACAATGAGCAAGGCCAGCTCTCCTTCCTAATCATCCACCCCCGCCCCCCGAATACCCAACTGCCACCACGGCTACTACCACCAGTCCTCCCCAAGTTAGTCCATCTGCTTGTTTAGAAATACACCTGGGGTTGAATGAATGCAATGGTTCCATCTAGAACACTCAGTGCACCTTGTTTAGCAATGTGACCAAGTAAGCGGGATGTTTGACTCAAGTTGTTCACTTTTTGTGCCTTGTGGCTAAGCCAGTTTCTCCGAGTTCTCTCCTGGCCTGTTAGAAGAAAAGAGAGTGGCAGGGAGCACCTAGGTGGCTGGGTTGGTTAAGCCTCTGACTCTTGATTTTGCCTCAAGTCATGATCTCACAGTCCGGGACTTTTGAGTCCCGCATTGGGCTCCTGTGCTGACAGTGTGGAGCCTGCTTGGGATTCTTTCTCCCTCTCTGTCTGCTCCTCCCCTGCTCACTCTCTCTCTCACCCTCTCTCAAAATAAACAAATTTAAAAAAAAAAAAAAGAAAGAAAGAAAAGAGTGGCACGAAAACTCAGCATTTAAACACGTGACGTGTTTTGTAGAAACCTGTCCTTGTAGGCACTCAAGGGCATGGTAGAGATCTTCCCCAGGGCAAGAGAATGGGATTCTTGTTGGCCCTTCCTAGGACCTCTGTGAAGACTGGATGACTGGGGGTGACCAGGCAAGACTGGGAAGCAGTGGTAATTCACTCCTGAGTTGGTCTCTGGAGACGCATTCTCCTCAGCCACAGGTCAAGATGGCCCCTGCCGGCCCTGATGCCCGTCCTCTATGTTCGTGGCTCTCTTGGACCACTTATTATTTTTAGTGCTCCATCCTTTGAACTCATAAGAAATTTGTAGTTGTACATCCTGACTTTGGATTTGAAGAGGAGGGCCACTGACCCATTCCAGTGGCAGCCCCTTTATCTTTTCCTCTTTGCATGTTACTTGTTAACCAGATGTTGCTTATGTAAAAATATTGGTGGGGGTTCAGTTCCTGCCAGTGTAGCAGACAACAAATTCTGAAAACCTCTCCTACCACCAAATACCTAGAAACACTAGGGAAATATAACAAACAGGAAAGTCAAGGGAACCCTGAGGTGCCCAAAATGAAGCAGTGGGGCTATAATCCAGAGTGGGAAGTACATGTCAAGGCAGGCTGTGATGAGGGTGTTGTACCAATTTAGTGCCCTTGAGTTTTCACAACTATGCATGGGACAGGGTCTGTGCCAGGTAGGGAGGTAGACCTAAGACTTCTGTCAAAATCTGGAACTCCTAAAGTCAAAGTGTAGATTAAGTGGTGGGGGGGGGAGGGGGGAATGGCATATTGGCAAAGGGAGATCACAAGGAAATATGCACGAATTGATTTGGGTTTTGAGTGGTGATAAAAAGATTTCTTTAGAAAACTGGCAGTCCTGTGCTTGTCATTCTGTGGGTGTGGGGTTTGAATTTGCACCACCTGCATGGGTGATAACAACCTAAGGAGAGAAGTTAACTTAAACATTTTCCCAATAAGCTATCTTTGGAGAACGGAATCTTCTCCGGAGGCTTTGAAAAATCTCACAAAAGAAAACAAAAAAAACAGAATTAATGTTAATGAAAGCAAGGGACACAGAGTGCTGTTTGGCCTGGCCTAGGAGGCACCCGCCCTCCCATATACCACATATTTTCCCTGGAGTGTCCTTGATATTTTGGAAATAATCATTCTTTGTAGCTCTTTGGGAAAACCAACTATTGAAAGTTTACAGGTAGCAAGATTCAAACACAGGACCCCTTGTCTTTACTAAGACCTCCTTTCTAAGGAAGTTCAAGCTAGTTCTCATGGTTATTTGACATGTTTATTATAGTCCAGTTTAGAGCTGGGCTCCAAAGTCAGATACATCTGACTTGAATTCTGGCCCAACATATGTCACATGACCCTCTAAGCCTCAGAGAAATAAGGGTAATAACAGTATCTACTTCATATGACTGCACGGAGTTTTAAAAAAGATAATGCATGCCAAATGTTCAGCATGATTTCTTGACACATACTAAATACAATACTCACAAAATGTTAAAGTGTTATTATTACTTCACCATTGTTTATTATTATAATTTTATTCATTTTTATGCTTTCTTTTTGAACCTAGAGAGCTAGCTTTATGAAAGTCTATACTACTAGTACAGGCACTTGCTTTACATAGGATGGCCAGGATCCTACTTTTATTTGCTCAGGTTTCAGCTGGATAATGATATATGTGACTAGCTACTATATAGTCTGTAAAGTTCCTTTATATTCATTCTTTTCATTTTGCTCCATTATTTTATTAGTAGAATGGTATAAATTGAGTCCATTTTGTGATTAAAAACTAACAGGTTTAGAGAGACTGAGGGTCCAACCCTATTCAATAGTAGAGCAGGAATTCCCTATGTCCTTTAAGTCTTAGCCCAGTGACCTTTTCAATATGGCAGCTCACTCCCTTTCTAGACAAGCAACCTTAGAGTTCCTTCTAGTAAGGCTCCAGGCTGGGGACACTGTGCTATTCCAGACAGTCTACATCTACACGGAGGCATGTAGGAGGGACACCTAACCCAAAATTGGGAGAACCAGAAAAGGCTTCCCAAGACCCAGGCTCTCACACTGACCTGCACTGAACATAAGCTATGGTAGCTCCTCCAGATCTCTCTCCCAGACACCACAGCCCAAAGCTGACCTCTTTGCTTCTTCTACATGATCCCATTCCCACTGATTTTAACCAAGGCTCAGGAATTCTGGTGTTCTGATTCAAGTAAATCACAAAAGCCAATGACTCTCATCATTGGGTATTTGCTTGAGTAGGGATGAGTTACTGCCTGACTCTCCAAAAGCTGAAATAGAAGGTATGCCAGAGTGGGGGAGGACAGAGTTTGGAAGGGAAGGATCGGGTGGGGGTGGAGAGGCACAGCTATGCCCAACCCCTCCTCCTCCCGTTCCCATGTTGGACTCTCCAGGTAACACAAGAAACCTGGGGCCAACATGTGATCTGATCTCCAATAAGAAAATGTTGAAAAACTTTAAAAAGAAAAGAAATTTGTGTTGAATGCCTTCTTTCTTCCCTCCCTGGGGAATCCTGTCCTATAACCTAGCATCCCACCCCACCCCCACACAAGTGGAGATATTTTATGGACTGATAGAAATGAATTAGGGTCATCACAGAAAATGGGGGAAAGGGGATAAGGGAAGTTAAAAGAGAGGGGTGGGGGTCCATTCCTTTTCCTACCCCACCTGCCCGGCCACCCCGCAATAAACCCAGAATGATTCTAGCTTCTACAGACCTCCAGTTCTTCCCAGAGCTTACCTTTGGGAGAACTAGGGAAGTATCTACAAATTCTAATGGTTTACTTTGCAATTTGGAGCTGTAAAATGATATATATACTGCAGTTTCATTAAGATGTAATTTTTGAGTAAATATTTTTAATAAAGCCCTTTAAACCTATTTCAGTGTTTGGGTTTAAATAATCTATTAAAACTGAACATACATGATAAATTTATAGTCACAAGCCCCTCAATTTTCCCTAAGCCTAATATTTCTAGTTTTAAGGTTTAAGTTACAGGACGTTTTCAGCACTGCTTGGAGTTGGAACGCGATTTCATTTTACAGCTTGAGAAGCATTTCATATTATAAATACACTTTGAATAAACCTATGGAATGAATATTAGAAAAGCAAGGGGAGTTTTAAAAGGCAGGTGTGGTGGGGTAGGAGAAAAGCGAGGTACAGTCTAAATGGGATGCAGACATTTCTGGGGAGATCTGAAAACAAAACCAAACCTCAGATAGTCTGAGTCCATTTGGGCTACTCTAGCAGAATATCATAAATGGTGTGCTTAAACAGAAATTTGTGTCTTATTGTTTTAGAAGCTGGGAAGCCCAAGATCAAGGTGCTGGCAGATCCAGTGTCTGGAGAGAGACCCGCTGCAAGTTTGCAGGTGGCCATCTCTCCATTGTGTCATCCCATGGCAAAGAGTAGGCACAGCGATATTCTTATAAAGGCACTAATTCCATTCATGGGGGCTCCAAACTCATGAACTAATCACCTCCCAAAGTCCAAGCCTATCACAGTGGGAGTTAGGAGTTCAGCATATGAATTGGGGGCAGATGGTGGCTGGTTGGGTGGTGGGGCGGGGGGAGGGGGGGAGTCCATGTGATACAAACATTCAGTCCACAGCATAGACCATAGGAGACTAAATTTCCTGAAAGAGAAACCTTGAGGAAAGAAACCAAGTACAATAATGATGACCTAAAGGAAAACCTTAGCCATGAGGAGGGAGGGGTAATTCTGTGCACAGTGAGACCATCACCTACTTTTGATCCTGGTGCAGCACTACTGGACTCCATGGAGAGCAGCATGGATAGGAAATAAGAGTGAAATCTTTCTCTAACTCTCTGGAAAACATCGATAGGGGCTAGGGCAGGTCTGCTGTGAGAATGCTCCAACTGAGTGTGATACAGAATGGAAAGTAGAAGAAAACAGGGCATGCCACTGTGCTCTGCGTGTGGTGCCGAGGGTGGGGGCTGGCCCGGGAAGAAGGTGGCACCCAGTGGAAGATGGCAGAGAAGCAGAAACAGTCATTGACACAGATCAAAATATCAGAGGGGCATTCAGTAAAAACTAGGGCCCTCATGGACTACTGAGATCAAGAGGTGCCGAGCTTGAGGTAATTTTGTTAATGTGCCTTAGACTTGGGAGACTTGACTTACACTTACACAAGTAACTGCTAATTTGAACGCCAAGCTCCTGTCCCATTCTTCTCTATCCCATGTCTAAGAGCTATCACTCAAGCTGATTTTATTTATGAGAATCACACACACACACACATGCACGTACACACACAGCTTATGAATATGCAGATTATAAAATGTATTCCAACCAAGGACTCTTTGAAGTTAAAGACTGTGTATCAACAATGTCCCCTGAGGATTGGGGACAGATCACAACTGCATAGAGTTCTACAGTGATCTTAAACCCGCTGTTGCACACATTTTGTTTGGTCCACATGATAAGCCAGGGAGGGAAGCGCTGGGTGCGAGGACTTGATGTAAAACCAAACAAATACAGCCGTGTAGTTGAAAATCTCTCTGTATGGGGCCCCCAGGCTCCCACAAAATACTAGCTACGTAGCAGAGCAGGGTCTCCCTACTCCTGTGGGCCAGGCTGATATGGTTGTCTGAGATCTTATCAGCTCTGGAAGGAGAAGAAGGAAAATTTACTCGGCCTTCTGGACAGGATCAGGTATTTTGTCTTCTACTTGGCGATTTGATTTTTTTGGACAAGGGGATGGACTTGATGAGCTCATGTAAGGAACCAGTTCCTATAGACTTGGTTTGTTTTGAATTGTATTCCTGAGGTTTTAAGATGTGTCTACCTGTCACAGAGACATATGCCAGTGTATATGTGCTGAAGCAGCCCTTTTAAGAACACTCCACCACAAAAAGGGGGCTGCAAAATTTGTAGTTAACCTCTGCCCTTACAGATGAAGAAATTCTTCTCTGTGTTCCTCTAGCCCCACCACCAACTGCTGGATCCCTGACTTCTCAATAGGAAAGGCAGAAGGCAACAAAGGATATTATCCTTTAAACCTCAGAAGACTCTTGAATCCTCTGGGCCTAAATCTACCACTTCTGAAGCAAAAGGGAGTGGGTTGCATGGTTTCTAATGTCCCTTCTCATACATTAATTCTGTCACACAATGGGGCTGGGTCTTTACCAGGAGATTTCTTTTATTTTTTCAAGTTTATTTTATTTATTTTGAGAGAGAGAGCATGCACATGGTGGGGGGGGGGTGCGGAGAGACAGAGACAGAGAATCCCAAGTAGGGTCTGTGCTATCTGTGCAGAGCCCAATGCAGGGCTCAATCTCATGAGCCATCATGAGATCATGACTTGAGCCAAAATCAAAAGTTGGACATTTAACTGACTGAGGCACCCAGGTGCCCCTGGTCTTTATCAGGAGATTTCTAAGGAAAGGTCCCTTTGGGCAAAGAAGGAGATACTGAAAACTTGACGCAATCCAGAGGTCCATTCATCTACCTGCGGTTAGTCACCAGACTCCCTCCTTCTATTACAGCCACATTTGGTAACTGTCTTTGTGTGTCAATTACTGCAGACCCAATTTGTGATTCTGGAGTTCTATTTGTGACTTCATTACACAGGTTTGGCCACATCTCTTATGCATTCATTCAAGTATTCCATTTATTCACTCAGCACATATTTTTTTCTGTAACTATGTTCCATGTAACAACTACTACTAACTAGATGCTAATATTTAATATGTGTAGTTAAACGCAGCTACAATGTTAAGCAGAATACATATTTTACCTCATAGTCTTCCCAACAATGGGAAGTAATAGAGGTGATTACTATTAATATCGCCTTTACATACATGAGAAAATGGAGGCTGAAGTTAGAAGAAACACAAGAGCAGTTCTCCCACATTAGACAGTCTGACTCCAGAGACCAAGATCTTGACCATGGCACTATACTGCCTCCAGGAAATTCAAAGGTGAGTCAAGCATGGCCCATACCCTCGTGAGCTCATAGTTTAGAAGAGGAGGCAGAATTGTAAAATTAGCACGATGAAAACTACATGTTCTCCTAAAGGAATGTGCTCTTAAAATAACATGGGAAGGAGGAGCATCTCAGCCTGCCTGGTGGAGAGGATGGGAACCAGAGAGATCACCATTGCATCACAAGGAAATGAACTTTCAAACTGGGATACAAACTTCAGTTACTTGGATAGCCTCTAATACAAAGATAAAATACGATCAAAATCACCACCAATAGGCTTATCAGGTAATCCCTCATTGGCAAGAGAGATAGGAGATGCTCCCCCAAGGACTTGTAAATGAGAGAAACCTCATTTACAAGGAGGGTGGAACGATCAGCTAGATGAATTTGAACAGTGTCTCAGTCTACTCATACTGTTATGACAAAATGGTATGGATGGAGTGGCTTATAAACAACAGAAATTTAGTTCTAACAGTTCTAGAGGCTGGGAAGTCAAGATCTAGGCACTGACCAATTGGGCACCTGGTGAAGGCCCACTTCCTTGTTCATAGATGGCTGTCATTTTATTATAACCTGATATGTCAGAAGAAGTGAGGGAGCTCTCTGGGGTCTCTTATGAAAGCATAGATCCCGTCTATGGGGGCTGTGCCCTCATGACATAATCACTTGCCAAAGGCCCCACCTCCTAATACCATCACTTTGGGGGTTAGGAATCAAAATGAATTTTGGGGGAAACAAAAATTTGGTCTATAATAAGTAAAAAGATACAATGTCCAAGAGGTTCTGGCTCCCTTGCAGGGCGAACCTATCTCAAAGTGTTAACCTAGGTAGAGATGCTTCTACCAGGAAGATAGATCATCCATGTTTTGATGGTCTTAGACAAGGAGAGATTCAGGACTACAGATTAGCATGGCCCTTCTTGGCATTGTTTAGGAAAGGTTTTGCTCTTTTAAACCAAAGCTAGCATCCCGATGGGCCCCCCCACATCTGGATATCAGTTCTGGAGGACTACAATGAAAACTCCCATGGTAGAACAAACTCCACTATTTCTGATCCTGTAACTTTGCTTCTCCAGGATCTTGTCTGCAAGGAGAAAGTGCTTTGGCCAGTGAATGTGCACATCTGGTTGGGCTTGACATAATAAATAAGCCTCCTAACTTCTGTACTGAATAATAAATTAGCCTTCTACCTCAGCTAGCTGAGAAGATCGAGGCACCGAGAGGTACCACCAATTTTCAAGAATTCTCTTCGTAACCCTTCTTAAATCACCATCATGAAAGTAAGACATCACCACAGGCAGGGCACTCCCCAGATTGCATGAGGCCCTGATCTCCATCAACAATTTGATTAAAAAACGTATCGCAAAATTCATGGGCTCTTGTGAGGTACAGTGATTTATCAGTGGAGATTTGAATAGATAGACAAGAGGACTTTCTACATTTGCTTCTTGTTTAATAAGTGCACCTGAAGATTCTTCAAAGTGTCTAAGCAGGAAGGGCTAACATCTAAACTTGCTGTTTGTATTCTTTATCGTCAAATGCACAGTTTCTGGCATATTTCGTGTCACCACAAGAGAAAGGTAGTAATGCGGTTATTACGGATGATGCCTTGGCTCTTCAGGATCTGTTTGTATTGAAACAATTTAGATCTGTTTGCCTCTGCCATTGCTCATACTGCAGACTGAATACCAGTGAACTTCTCATTCATGCATGCCGTCATTTATCCAGCTATTTGTGAATACTGGCTTCCGGTGACACTCTCAAATACTGTTACCGGGTTGCATTGATGAGGACCACAAATGAAAGTCTTATGCAGACTATGTTGGAATATATGACCAAGAATTCATTCTCTGGTCATGGTTGATTTCCCATTTGGAATTTTATAGCATCGACATAGAATAGCACATTTTCTAAGCACCTCTTCTCTTGAACTCTTTAGGCCATCAGCATTGCCTTTATAGATTGTGATCTCAAGGTTGACTGCAGTCCTGCCTTTTACACGCCTCTAGTGGCAGGCAGTGTGGGTGAGGGGCCTGGGCAGCTGGAATACTGGTCCCATTCACACATAGAACGTTCACTATTTATCTGGCAGGGATTCAGACCCACCGAGGAGAGCATGAGGTCATTAATTGAAAAGGTCTGTTGGCATCATGGAACAAAGGCTTTAAAAGCCCTATGGATACAGGTGTGGCCACCTTGGAGAACTACCTGACACGTGGCACAGAGCCTTTGGGGGGGAGAGGGGTGACTGCCCTGTGTGCCAATAGGCGGCCTGATGCCACACCTGCCACCTTTGGGTGCTACAGCCCAGAGGCAGCACCACAGTCAGAACAGAGATGGGTCACAGGAGAAGCATGAGCCTACCATACAGCTATAGGCCAAGAGTTGATGGTGGACCTCTGTTGGCCAAAGCATTGAATTCAATCTGTGTGAAGCGCGAATAGGAGCCACCCAAATTCAGTATGTCAGCACCATCCAGGAGGCCCAGTTCCAAGAAAGAAACCACATGCTGACCGAAGGGAGGATTCTGCACCTGGAGCTACCCTAGTAAGCATTAGTGTTATGGACAAACTATGAATTTGTGTCCCTAAACTTGTAAGTTGAAATCCTAACTCCCAACATGATGGTATCAGGAGATGGGACTTGGAGAGGTGATTAGGTCATGAGGGTAGAGCCCTCAGAACTGGAATTAGTACCCTTATAAGAAGAGACACAAGAAAGACGCCTGGGTGGCTCAGTCAGCTAAGAGTCCAACTTCGGCTCAGGTCATGATCTCATGGTTCATGGGTTTGAGCCCCACGTCTGGCTCTCTGCTGTCAGTGCAGAGCCACGTTGGTTTCTGTCCCGCTCTCTTTTTGCCACTCCCCAACTTGTGCTTTCTCTCTGTCTCAAAAATAATAAAAAAATAAAAGCACCAAAAAATGTTTAAAAAAGAGACACAAGAGCTTACTCCCTCTCTCTGCTCTCCCCTAGGTGAGGATACAAGAAGATAATCATCTGCAAACCAGGAAGTGTGGTCAAACTGGACACTGGATTTGCTGATATTTTACTCTCGGGACTTCCAACTTCCAGAACTCTGAGAAATAAATTCCTGTCGTTTAAGCCACCCTGTGTATGGTAGTTTGTTATAGCAGCCTGACTAAGCCAGTTCTATTACATAAATCTGACGATGTTAAACTTTGGCTCTTGGGGCACCTGGGTGGCTCAGTTGGTTAAGTGTCGGACTTCGGCTCAGGTCATGATCTCACAGCTAGTGGGTTCGAGCCCCACGTCGGGCTCTGTACTGACAGCTAGCTCAGAGCCTGGAGCCTGTTTCAGATTCTGTGTCTCCCTCTCTCTCTGACCCTCCTCCCCTGCTCACGCTGTTCCTCTCTCTTTCAGAAATAAATAAAAAACATTAAAAAAATTTTTTTAGTTTAAATTTTGGTTCTTAAATCTATTGAAGTAGACTCCAGGAGTCAGGAGGCCTGATTTTTTCTTATGTTACTCTTCATTTTGACATTGTTTTAAATTTATAGAAAAGTTACAAAAATGGTAACTTTATACAGATTCACTAAAAGTTTGCATTTTTGCCTCATTAGCTCTTACATTCTATAATATGTAACATACACATATATGTATAGTATATAAAGTATATAATATATACATGTATGCATGTGTACATACATATGTATAATAAATTCATTTTTATAGATACATTTTAGATATATATTTGTACATACATGCAATTTTTCCCCTAAATCATTTGAGAGTGATAGAGACTCTAAATATTTGCCTAAATATACTACAGTATATCATTTCCTAAGAGGAAAGCTACTCTCTTACACATAGGACAATTACCAAATTTTTTAAAAATTAATATTGATAGAATACAGTTATCTAAACCACAGACTATTTAAAGTTTGGTCAATGGTCTCGATGTGGTCGCTCTTATATCCTTGATTTTTTTTTTTAAAGTATAGGCTAGCTACTTTCTGGAATGTCCTTCAAATTGGGTTTGCCTAATATTTTCTTATGGTTAGGTTCTGTGTATGCATTTTTGGCAGGAAAACAACAAAAGTAAGATATTCTTCTCAGTGCATCATGTCAGGAGAGACATGATGACACTTTATACCAACATCTGGGCCAGTAACTTTGGTCACTTGGGTATTGGTGCTCACTAGGTTTCTCCATTATAAAATTACTTTTTCCCCCTTTGTGATCAATAAGTAATTTGTAATGAAATCCTCTTAGACTATGTAGGTAACTTGTTTCTCATCCAGACTTTTTCTCTAACAACCACTGGTAATTTTATACATCATTTCTTCTACATGTATTATCATTCTAGCTAAAGAAGAATTTCCCCTTCTTTCCCATTTATTAATAGGAGTATAGAATTGGAATTTTTATTCTGTTCAATGGGTTCTAACATACTACAATCACTTATTTTGATGTTCAAGTTGGCCCAGATATAAGAAACCTGGATTCGAAAACCCCTCTGACTCTAAGCAGCTATGGGACCTGGGGCAGGTCACATTTGCTGTTTGAATTCTAGTTTTCCATTTTGCATGACAAGGGAGCTACGCTAGAAAGTCTTTAATTTCTTTTTCTCTATGTAGGTCTCAGAGACCAAGATACTTATTTTCCTTCTCTTTCTTGCTAGAGTTTTTTTTTTTTCATTGTTGTTTTTTTTTCATTGAGTTTTTTTTTTTTTACTTGCATTTTAAAAACCACCTAAACAGCCATCTTAGTGGATAATCAGCTGAGAGCAACACATGATTAGCTGGGTCATTTATTTCTTAACAGGAGAAGGAGGAGGAGTGGAATATGGCCTTTTGTATCAAAAGGATGGAATAAATTGAAGACCTCTGACCCTCAGCAGGAAATCGTTGCCGCTTCCTCTGACAATGGCAGCTCTTCTCAGATGGGGCATTGTTCTTGAAACTAATGGTCAGAGAAGAAGTAATTCTCACCCACCTCTTCATCTTCCCTCACGTCCCCACCGTTTCCCCACCCACTGAGATGCCTAACACCTAAAGCTCTGCGTTCTGTCTTTCCCTTACATGCTTTATGACCAGGGTGGATTTGGTTTCCTTAATGAGAACTGGCAGGGTGATCTGGAGAGGAAGGGACATGCGAGGTCCTTTTGTGCTCTCCACTGACTCTGTTATAGACTAACAGAAGTAAGGTTTCTGTTCATGACTGCATGGTTAGGGTGTAATGTATGGTGTGTGTGCGTGTGTGTGCATGCCCACACAAACATGCCCATACACATACTCTGTAGGAAACACCAATTAATGACTAATTTTTCCTTTCTGCTTCTTTACATTTTTTAATTAAATTTTTTTTAATATGTATTCATTTTTGAGAAAGAGAGAGCACAAGTGGGAGAGGTAGACAGAGAGGGAGAAACAGAATCTGAAGCAGGTTCCAGGCTCTGAGCTGTCAATACAGAGCCCAATGTGGGGCTCAAACCCACAAACCACGAAATCATGACCTGAGCCGAACACAGACGCTTAATTGACTGAGACACTCAGGTGCCCTTCTGCTTTTTTTTTTTTAAATTAGATGGCTGTGGCATGTACATTGCTCTTTAACTAAGTTACAATTTTATTCTTTGCAATGCTGATGAAACTAATTAGGACCATTTTTAAATTAGAATTAAGGCCAAAGGAACAAAGGTAGAGAAATATAATGAGTGTATATATGATCCTTTTGAAAATGTTTCCCCTGGTCCTTTACTATCAAAGATTTCTGGCAGTTTTGCTTTCTCATTCTTCCAGGTCACGCCCAGGTCAATAATGGAGCAGACCAAACAGAAAGGATTTGTTCTTTGTTTCTTTGTTTTAAATATTCCTATCGGCTTCCTAGTGTACTATCAATCTCACTATCAAAATAGTCCTTACCTCCTCTTTCTGAAGACTATGATTTAGGGAGGAAAAGAGGGAGAAATTATTTACAGACATTTAGGGGGTTTTTTTCCAGGCAAAAAGAAGCCCTAGGAAATAAGTTTCCTATGACCCGATTCCCTGTCATTTGAAAATACAGACATTTTTGGTTTGCTAACTTCCCTAGACATTCCTTTTTTTCCCCCTCTGAGTAATTCTGTGGAGAAACCTACATCAATCTAATTAGCAAGTGTACAAAAGAGTTTAGGTGAGCTCCACAAATCAGAAACCAAACAATATTTTAAAATGCTAAGAATATGGCAATCATGTAGCTTTGATTCCATCCACTCAGCACATTAGTGTAGCTGATCTTTTGACTAAGCCAGCAATCTGCACCAACGTTTCTGAATGGAGGAGCTTCTAGAGTCTAATGACTCCGAGAAAATGAGTTATTCTTGTTATCAAGTGGGGACAGTTGCCATTCATGCTATAGAAGAAAGCAGATCTATTGTAGGGCATGAAATTAAATTTTCCAGGTAGCAGCAAGTAATTGATACCACGGGGTGACCTTTGCCCATGGCAGCCAATTTCAATCTGTAGGGAACAGCAATAGGGCCAGCTACCCTGTTTGACCCCCACAAGCTGAGCTTGAAAAGCCAGACATTCGAGTAACTTCAATTTCTCTCCTAAATGCTCCTCATTTTTGCTACCTTTGTTCTCTCAGCCTTTGTTCTACCTCGTATTTCCCTGATGGTCTCATACATTTTTTATGAAATGATTAACTAGTCCACCTGAGACACTAAGTGAGAATCAGATTTATCAATTTACTCTGTGGTTCAGAGTTTTGGGGGGCTTTGTTTTCTTGCTTTTTTGTTTTTGTGGGTTAGTTGTTTTCTTTTTTACAAGACATTAATTTTTATGGTAAATTAATTTCTAATTTATCATCAGAAAGGTTTTTGGAAAATAGAAAAAGGTAAGGCTAGAGAAGTCACATCACCCTTTTTCTTATGGAATCCTAACTTATATATTTGAAATTGTTTTTTTTTTTCCTGCATCATGGAAGAGCATCTATCACCAAGAAGGAGTTTTAAGAGGAGTATTAAATTTATTTCATCATAAAAAAAAAGAAATTATGTGCCTGTCTTTTGGAATTGTTCAAAAACTAAATTGGAAATTTACTCCATAACCTATTGCTAGTCTTGAAAATTTTAACATTGAGTATGCAATAGCTCCCAAATTAGGATTATTTGGTTCAAAGCTCCAGACCATTTTAAACCCCTCAGGTAAGGAAAATGGACTGAAAGCCCGAATGTAGCAATTTGGGGTATAAATTATGTAAGTGCAAAATGCAGACCAGAAGATCACAGCTCCTTGGGCCAATTTAGATTTTAATCAGATTTTTCATTCCAACTTTAATTAAAGTGTTTGACTTGGGAAAATGGCTATTAGAAAAACTGACTGCCAGTGAAGCAAAAGGGAAAAAGTAATTGGAAAAAAATGTGCCCTGACTGCTCTGAAGATTCATAGCATATGTTAGAAAGGGAGCAGAAGAATGCTTTAATGAACTATTCTAACATATAGCACTATTTCTCTCTCTAGACATACAGAAGAATGTGTGTTGTGTTTTTCTCCTTCTATACTGATGTAAGTGAAAATAAAAACATTTTTTGTTTTAAAATTTAAACTCTAATGATATCTGCCAACTAACAGGCTATAGCTTATCATGAACTTCCTCTGCCTCGTTTGGTCAGGCTAATTTCTGTAACAATGAATCAATCAGCTTATATGTGTTGAGTCTTTACTGGCTCAGAAACTAGGAAGATTCTTAAATAAGTACTGAACAGGGTTCTTGGAAAGCTTGTCATCTTACTGAAGAAAGAGATGGGAAGAGCCTAAGACAATCAGATCTCCAGCCTAAGAAACTGGATGGCACATTTCTGATGCTTGTAAAAGTTGAGATAAGGGGGAATCTATCTTGTTACAGCAACTCCACTTGTGTCTACAAAGTGGAGATTGGAAGATGGACACAATTTGGGTAGGTACAGAGGTGTCCCAAGTTACCCTGATGCAGGGGACAGCTAAGTGCGCTGAGGCAGGGCAGGGAAGCCAACCCTGACCAGAATGGAGAGTTTGTATGGGGGACTGGAGGGACAGGAGTTAAACTGACCTGGACCCTGAACACCAGACAAAGGCATTTATATAAAATATGATGTATCTCACATTCATTAGGTGCTATTACTTTCTGTCTGGGCTTTGACTATTTTATATTATTTCAGTGCTATATCTCTATTCTATAGGTGCTGGAGATCTACTGGTGAGAGGATTCAAGATTTAGGAAGAGCAGTCTGGTGGTTTATGAAAGTTGCATTGTTGGGGGGGCAGGGAGCTAAGAGACTACCGTCCTGACCAGGGAAAAGGTGGGCCTGTCTGGGCTGAGATGGATGCAACAATGATTCGGACGCAACAATGGTTCAGAAGAATCTGAACCACCATGACTTAGCAAGAAACATTGGACATTTTCTACAGGCTATCCTGGAGGTAAAAAAAAAAGTCAAGAAGACTTGGAAGGGAGGGGGAAACTCACTGTCACATCAAATCCAAGAAACAAGAACACATGGCCAGTACTTTAGGAAGCAGAGATGGGAGCTCTATTACACCTGGCTCGGGAAGGCAGAGACTGGCGTGGCAGGTGTGGGCAGGAGTGGCAAGAAAGCTTCACCTAGAAGATGACATCTAGCTGGGGTTGCAAGGAAAAATCAGATTTTGCCAGGCAGAGAAGAAAGAAAACAAAAAAGCAGAGGATCAAAATTAATTGGGAAGACAGGCCAACATTAAAGACAGAAATTTCAAGACTGAATTAAAGAGCTGCCACCATCTTCTTTAGTCTTATACTTCGTATCTCTGGGACTTTCTGAATGTAAAAAAAAAAAAAATTGAAGAAAGGATCACATAACATACTTTGGTAAACACCAAAACACGTAGAGATAAAGAGGCAGAATACCTCGGTCTGTGGGGCAAGGTTTTGATGCTTGCGCTTCATTAGAAAGAACAATCGCAGGAAGTGAGAGGAGAAAAGAAGTGAGGCAAGAATAGGAGCAGATGAGAAGGCACACATCTCTGCAATGACTGCTAGGTCATGGTAAGCCAAGAAGTGACACAGCCCGTGGCTTGACGAGGGCAAGGGGTCTCCAGGCAAGCTTTATGAAAAGCCCTACTTCAGAACAGTCCATCAGAGGGAGGAGCAGACAGAAGGTCCCGCTGATGACTCTCTCCTGCCTCCATTTTCCCATTTATCAAATGANATGGCTTGACGAGGGCAAGGGGTCTGTCTCCAGGCAAGCTTTATGAAAAGCCCTACTTCAGAACAGTCCATCAGAGGGAGGAGCAGACAGAAGGTCCCGCTGATGACTCTCTCCTGCCTCCATTTTCCCATTTATCAAATGAACCCCATGGGAGTTCGCTTCCTCTATTTCTGTGTTGGGTCAGCTGGTCTCTTTCAGCAACAGAGCCCTTTTAAGGGAGGAGATCTGGTAACCTATGGTGTGGCATTCTATGGGATCAGAAGTGAAGGAAGAGCTGAAGACAACACGGGGCAACCATGAGATCCAACATGAAGTCTTGCTCCTCAGCTATCAGTCTAGGGGCCAAGGGTCCAGGGGACAAGTAAAGCCAGGAGAATCTGATGAGGCCAGTAGGATGTGTCCTATACTAGACATATCATTACTACACATAGATCTCATAATTATTATGGTTAGTCCTTCCTTATGCCAAGAAATTTCCAGACCCATTGCTTCTTTGATTTCTCCTTTCTGTATCCCTAATGTGCCCAAGTACTCAGATATTCTACAGGGGCAACTTGAAACAAGAAAAAGTAAAACCATGTCAGTTAACACTGTCACATAGAATCTCACTGACAAAACTAGTTAAGCAAGATAGAGATGAACACAGACAGACGGCATTAAATTAAGGGGTGGGGAGAGAAGTAGGTTCCAGATCTTATTTCTGAAGCTCAGTTTTCAGCAAAATTTGTTCTTAATTTTTAAATGGGGGGAGGGGGCAATGGAGGACTGTGTCCATTTCCTTGAAACTTGATCCTCTTCTCAGGAGAAGAGCAAGGAGAGGGGGGCGAGATTGACCAGGAAGATGAGGCACACGGGCACCATGAAACACAAGTGTTTACAGTCAACATCAGTGGGAAACCACACGTAAGGCTGCCGTGAGACATGCTGGGATATTAACAATGCTTTCCCTCGCAGCCTGATCAGACATATTCTTAAACTTGTAAACTGCTTTAGGACAAACCCTTAAAAAAAATGACACCAAAATCAGTGCTTTGTGTTCAGACGCGTAAATGGTCTATGTGGCAACCAGCCCGTGAAAACGATCACAAGCCTTCTTTCAAAGGTTGCTCTTAAACTTGAAAATGAGGATATTAGCAGCAATTGAGTGGAAGCCTCGTGTCCATCTGAACTGTGGCTCTGCTGGGTCCCTCCTAATTAACCTCTGTCCTGCTGACTGTATAATTCAGCAGGGGCTTCTCTTTTAAGTTAACTCAGTCTGTCTACTCATTTAAGCTAATCCTTCTAGTGCTTCGCAAAGAACGAAATGGAAAAGATTAGCAGTACCTGCAGCTACAAATGGGAAGGCTATTTGGGTAGAAGAAGAGGAACCACCATTTTCCCCTTTTGTCTGTTTGAGCCCCCTGTTTTTTAGGCTGTCCAATATAACTAATTAGAAGAGAAAATTTTAAAGACCCCATCTTGCTGTGCTTAAACACCCCATGTAATTACTTTTTTGGTCTAAACAGACTTGGTACCATGTGAAATTTTACCTGATGTTTACATCTTCCTTCCAAGTTCATTTTCATATCACCTTTACAATTTTTGCTGTATTCCTGCATCACAATGAAGGTGATATACTTTGAAGAAGTAAATAACTTTTCAGTCTTATCTAAGCAACAGTATTGTGAAATTTCAGTTTTGATGTGCTCTGTATGTGTGGGTGTGCATCTGTGCATGTGTCATTTAAAAAATGTATACAGTAAAGCCTTAGATTGCAAGTAACTTGTTCTGCAAGACAAGCAAACACTTTAATAAATTTTAACTGGATAAACTAGGGATGCCTTACCACATGAGTAGTACGTGATGCCAAATGTCACATAATCACAACTGAGCCACTGGTGCTTTTCTTTCTCTCACTCTCTCTACAGGATTGTGGGTGATCATCTCCCAAGCTCAGATGCTCAGTCTCAGGCCACAGTTGGCAGAAATCAGTGATTTTTTTTCAGAATGCTAGTAAGTGCCCACAACTGACACTAGTATATTTTTTTGTCACTTCAAAGCACCTATGGACAGTCCCTTGCTTCTCCATACAAGAGAAAGCTGAGGAATGCTTTGTTCCACTCTAGGTCATTGGATAGGTTCCTTGTTAAAGTTGCATTAAAGAGAAAAAGATTCCATTGAGCCAAGAGATAGCAAGGATTTCACTAGTGATAGTGAAAGTCGTCCCACACAATAACCACGCGCTCTCGTCTCCCTCATACCAGTCACGAAGGTTCTCAAAGGTAAACACAGGTGTCTTTATATTTTGATTTTCTTTATTATTTTATAATATATTCCAGTATTGTAATCATTTTTATATGAATATTTTTGGGTTGTGGGATGAGTTATCTGAGTTTCCATTATTTCTTATGGGGAAATGTGCTTTGATATACAAGTGCTTTGGTTTACAAGCATGTTTCCGGAATGAATGATGCTCGCAAACCAAGGTTTTACTGTAATCTCATCTCATCCAAATGTTCTAGGGTCTTAAAGAATAACAAAGTTTGGATGGGGCACTCTTTAGAGCACTGAAACAGTAAAATGGAAGGAAAAAACAGAATCAGAAAACTACATTCCTAGAAATGTGTGGGAGTCTAATCTGTGTTTATTTGTTTTTGAAAGGGAAACGCTGTATCTGCCACCTGACCTGAACCTTTAATCTATCTGTGTACTAAGAAATACTCTCTCTATAAATCTCTATCTATATTCACACTTATTCATATTTTTAATGTTTTTTTCTAGTAAATCTATACATAACCAACCAAAAAAAAGTTAGTCATATACTAGTCATATAAAATCATCCCACATTCTGTATTTTGTGAAAAATGGTTCATGAATTTAGTTGGTTAATTTGGAGAGAGTAGGGGAGAGTTCTTTGACATGTGACCTCAGTCCAAAGGGTTACGACCGCTGAATCTCCAACCTTATTATTCCTCATTTCCTGGAGATCCAATCACTCAACATGACACACTCGTTATGTGGATACAGCAGATCCATCTGTTTGATCCATTGCAGAACGCGCAGTTTCTCAGACCTTCTGCCATGTTTTTTTATAGGGCATCTAGCCCCAGGTTATTCTCCTTAAAGAGAGTCATACAGAAAATCAGATGGGTAGACAGACTCTTAAACACCACAGCATTCATGAAAATAATGTATGGTCTGGATTCAGAGCAGGAAGAGAGAAGGAGTTCTACTTTCAGAATAGTGGTTGAGAGGAGCTCCATGAAATCATTCCCCAACAACCAGAACTGGTGAAAACTATTTTTAAAAGCAATCATAGAAAGTCTCTGGAAATCATCCAAAGGACAAACATCAATTAAAATACATTAATTCAAGGGGTGCCTTGGTGGCTCAATCAGTTTAAGTGTCTGACTTCTGCCCAGGGCATGTTCTCATGACTCGTGGGTTCGAGCCCCACATCAGGCTCTGTGCTGACAGCTCAGAGGCTGGAGTCTGCTTCGAATCCTGTGTCTCCCTCTCCCTCTCCCTCTGCCCCTTCCCAACTAACTCATGCTCTGTCTCTGTTTCCCTCTCTCTCTCAAAAATAATTAAGCATTAAGAATTTTTAAAAAAAAAAACAAACGTTAATTCAAGGATCTCTACTAAACCTTAGGGCAGTAATAGTCTCTGACCCTTAAGCCATAAGCCATGCTCTCTCTCTACTACTGCCTTCCAACAGCTGAGAGAAGTGGATGTTCCACACTGCACAGGTATGGCCAAGAAAAAAGGGATCTCTATCCCCTTATCTCCCAGTCAAGGGATACAGTATCTCATTGAAAAGAAATGGCCACCAGGTTTCTCACTCCCTTCAGCAATGACTTGCAGATAGTAAGATCCTGGAAAGTGTGGATATGACGATGCTCCCTTCCTTCCCCTAGCCCTCCACTCATAAGGGAGAGGTCCTACCTCAGGCATGGCAGTGCCAGAATTTTGGAGCTCCAACTGTTCTTGTCACAGCTTACTCTTAGGGTGGACATCACATGCTGGGAGAAACCAACTGAGAAGGTGAAACGTCCCTGCCCAGCACCCTACTCTCAAGGCAAAGGTGGGACACTCTTCCCACCTCTGGAGCAGTAGCTCAGAGATTTTTGCCAGGGAGGAAGGCAGTCCACAAGAACAGAGACTTCTGAATGTCTTCCCAAAAGAATTGACTTTATTTGAAACAGAGCATGGGGGAGGCTCAAGCCTAAGGATGCTAAGATATTGGAGATGGGGGAAGAGGGGAAAATGCGTGATGGGCACTGAGGAGGGCCCTTGTTGGGATGAGTACTGGGTGTTGTATGGAAACCACTAAGAGGCAGCTGGTAGCTCTCTGAGAACGACAAACTAAACTAGTAGGGTGGCTAGTTTAGGAGAGAGAACCAAGGAAAGAGATAGGTAAGGAAAGCCCTTCTGGGGTCAGAACATACCTCAAAGATTGTGCCCGAAAAAGGTGCGGAATTTAATAGGATCAGACCAAGAATCAGTTCATGCTCCAGGCATTATCAAAAACAGTAGTGCAATCAGCCAGTGACTAGGGGACACATGGTATTGTTTAATTAGAGCTCGGAAACGATAAGATGGAAAGAACACAGCATCAAAAAGTTCTATATTCCTGGAAATACTCGGGAGTCAAACTAGTTTGTCCTTAATGGAAAACACTGCAGTAGTCTCTAGGCAGCCGCGATGAACTCTGAATACATGCTGGCTGGTAGGAAGCCCCACACCCCCAATCTCCACACAAGGACCTGGGGCCATACTGTGCCTCTAAAACTGTCAGGGAACATAAGCCTAAACAGGTGTGAGTGTCGCTAGTTTCCCGAACGTCCTCAGAAGCCCAAGGCTCCCTCATTCCATGTGTGGGAGACTCTTTATTGGATGGACGAGTGGGAGAAAGAAAAGGAGAGGAGAATTCGGATCCAAGCAGTTGCACAGCCACCTCTGGTGTTTATTATCATGGCTCCCAGAGAGATGTACTGCTGACCTCCTAGCTTGTCCTCACTTTTAACTTGTTCAAGAGCCAGTGCATACTCTGGACTGTAAGAACACACGTGTGGATAGAAGCACAAATATGCATACGGAGTTAGATCAGGACATACACGCACACACATACGAGGGGGAGGCTGTGATGCAGTGTGATGGAGAGTGCCTCTATCTAGAATAAGACTTAACGGGTCCAAACTCTGACTTTGCCTTTTACCAGCGTAGGACGATGTAGGTGCNTGACTGTAAGAACACACGTGTGGATAGAAGCACAAATATGCATATGGAGTTAGATCAGGACATAACACGTACACACATACGAGGGGGAGGCTGTGATGCAGTGTGATGGAGAGTGCCTCTATCTAGAATAAGACTTAATGGGTCCAAACTCTGACTTTGCCTTTTACCAGCATAGGACGATGTAGGTGCTCCCTCTGTGCCTTGGCTTCCTCATTTATTAGTGGGGAAGAAAACAATATCTACCTCTGTGATCACTATAACAGATGAGAAAATGAACACAGTGTTTGGCACATAGCAGACATATAATGTTAGTTATTAATATTATAAATAGCATTAGGTATGCAAGTATTATACACTGCAGTTTGGACTTGATGCCTCTGTTTTAAATTTTAAACACAAATAAAAACTCCAAGTAGTCACACAGAATGACAGAATTCATATAACAAAAGTTCTGTTTCTTTGACTTTACAACCACTGTGCTTTCGTTGTTTATTTCAAATCTACTGTTTAAATGCAACCATGTGTGGTGGACAGGGGTGGGTTGGAGATAAAAATTGTGCTCTGAAGGCAGTCGAAAAGATTTTGAACCATAAGGGGCTTGTTCTCAAAACACATGTAGCTGAGTGTGATTGTGGAGGAGAATGATTGTATAATTGGGAGAACTGGACCTTAGTTCCATGTAAAATGCAATGATTATTAAAGGATAAATAAAATTGTACGTGTGCTAAAGCTTACACATACATTGTTAAAATCAAGAGTAACCTCAATAATTGTTTCACAGTTAGCCCAACAAAAAGCTACTTTGGGGGGGGACAAGTATTTTTTTAAAATTACCTGCAGACGATGCACCCACGCTCTCACTGCCAGCACTCAGTGTGACCACGCCCTCTCCCTCTCTTTGGTTGGCCACCGCCACCAGCAAAGTAGGAAAGTTCCAGTTCTACATCCTTATCAACATTTGGTATCATCAATCTTTAAAAATTTTAGACATTCTAGTGGGTAGTCTAGTGGGATATCTAACTTGTTTTCATTTGAATTTCCCTGTATTTAATGATATTGAATACTTTTTCATGTACTTTTGGTCCTGTATATATATTTTTGAGAAGTATGTTTTTATTGGAGCTGTTCAGCTTTTTATTCTTGGACTATAAGAATTCTTTATATATTCTGTTCAAGTCCTTTGTCATATATATATTTTTTACAAATCTTTTTTCCCGGATCGTGGCTTTCCTATTCATTTTCTTAATGTTATCTCTAAACAGTGTTATCTTCTGTAGTAATTTCTCCCTTTTCGTTCTGTCTTTGGGGTATAATTGATAAATTCTTTTTTTTTAATCATTTATTCTAGAAGTCTGTCAGTATCAGGAATATTTCTAAAGAAACAACTTTGAGGCTTGGTCAACCTCTATTCCTCACTTGTGAGCCTAAGAGTATATACATAGGTGCTATTTTATTCATTTCTGTTCTTTATTATTTCCTTCTTTGAATGTTGTTACCCTTTTTCCAACTTGGGAGTTAAACCCTCGGCTAATTTTTGCTTTTAACCATTCTTATTTCCTGATAAATATGCTTAAAGCTACATACACTGTAGTTACTTTGTAACTAATTATTGCTGATCTGCAGAAAAGTATACTCACATTTGTAGACATATAAGCTAGTCAATGCCTTTACTGTCCTTTCCTATCCATTCTAATAATTAGAGAAATATCGGTTTTAAAATACCCTCTCAAAAACAAAAATTACAACAGTTTCTTTTCAGAGTAAAGAGAGGGAAAGCCCATATTTGTATGTATTAGGGGCTTTGCAATCTTCTCTGAGAGTATATAGGTCATTATACTTAATATCATTTTCCCACCATAAATGTAATACATGGTGGAAACTACAGATGAAAAATTTTTAATGTTAATTAAATCAAGGGGCATCACAATGCTTTGTGATATCCAATGTTTATATTTTTGTATACACACACACACACACCTGCATGTAAGGAGATTCGCTTATGTCTAGAAAGGGTTCATCACTGAATTTCAGACATGACTAGACATGTCCAGTAGCCTTGACACAACAGCCAACCAAAATGATTGAATGTTTTTACAGTCATTTGTGGACACACACAGAGCAGAGAAAAATTTGAATCACCCAAATAAATACAACCACACCTGAGGTCAATTGAGACAACACTGTGCCTTCTTATTCCAACTCACACAGAATGACCAGAGAATGGAAAAGCAAGGGACAGGGCAGCCTAGTGCAAATAGCACAGGCTCTGGGGTCAGGTGAACGTTTCAATCCAAGCTCTGGGTACTTGTTAGTGAGGTGGCTTAGGCAAATCTGAACAGTTCTGAACTTCATTTTCTTTTCTGTATACTAAAGAAAATAGAATCTACTGGGGGAGGGAGTTGTTTTTCGAATTTAAGATTATAATCTATCTGGGGTGTGTAGGTGGGTATGTATGTTTATTTTCCTTAGGAGCAATGGTTCAGGATTTGCTAATTAAGCTCACTGCAACTTTATAGAGAACATAACTACTGAGAATAAAGAGAATCAACTATACATTTTTTTTAGTGTTTTTTAAAAATATTTATTTTTTGAGAGAGACTGCAAATGGGGAAGCAGAAGAGAAAGAGACACAGAATCCAAAGGAGGTTCCAGACTCTGAGCTGTCAGCACAGAGCCTGACACAGGATTCCAATCCACTGACTGTGAGATCATGACCTGAGCTGGTCCACCCTGAATCAGCTGAGCCACCTAGACGCCCCCCGACTGTACTTAAATAACACATTGTTTAATTTGCCTGATTTGGGCTTTAGANTAAAATATTTATTTTTTGAGAGAGACTGCAAAGAGAAAGAGACACAGAATCCAAAGGAGGTTCCAGACTCTGAGCTGTCAGCACAGAGCCTGACACAGGATTCCAATCCACTGACTGTGAGATCATGACCTGAGCTGGTCCACCCTGAATCAGCTGAGCCACCTAGACGCCCCCCGACTGTACTTAAATAACACATTGTTTAATTTGCCTGATTTGGGCTTTAGAAAAATGGCCTCATACTGTAGGCAATCTTGTAAAACCTAGGGCTTTTTTCCTTCTTCACTAAATATTGTTTATGAGATTCTGCATTATGTATATACTACTCTGATTCATCTATTCTCACTGCTGTAGAGTACTCCACAATCATGCTCTAGTCTTAAATCTGCCTACTGATGACCTTTCAGAATGTTTGGCTAGGTTTTTGCTCTCACAAACAGTGTGCTTGGGCCATTCTTGTAGATAGACCAGAAATTACCAAGGGGCTATGTCCCAAAACAGAATTACTAGGGAGTCAAAAAAAAACCAATAATTTTCTGGTGTGGTAGTGCCAGCTCACACCCACTCCAGAGTGTAGCAGCAACCTCTTTGTCTACACTCACATCAGCACTTGAGACTGTCAGATTTCTCAATTGTTTGCTAATCCGGTAGAAATTAGATTGTTCTTTGGGGTTTTTAAAAAATTTTTTTTAATGTTTTATTTATTTCTGGGGGGGGGCAGAGTAAGCAGGGAGGGGTCAGAGAGAGAGGGAGATACAGAATCTGAAGCAGGCTCTACGCTCTGAGCTAGCTGTCAGCACAGAGTCCAACGTGGGGCTCGAACCCACAAACCGTGAAATCATGACCTGAGCCGAAGTTGGATGCTTAACCAACTGAGCCACCCCAGGTGCCCTTGTCCTTTGGGTTTAATTTCTATTTTCTGCCTACTAGTGGAACTCCGCATTTTGCCCTGTATGTATTCCTCATTTGTCTTTCCTTTACCATAAAGTATCTATTTCTGTCATTTACCTAGTTTTTCTGTTGGGTTGCTTTATTTTTGTTGATTTTATACCTTTATTAATTGCCTCTCCTCAATACTAAACATGTGTTAGTTTAGCTCTTCTGCAAGTTTGAATCTTACCTCTTTGCTTTCTTTGGGGTCTCATGTGATCATCAGAAACTTTTCATTTTAGTTCCACTATTCTTTTATTTCTATGGTCCCAGCAATCTATCCCCATTCTGTCTCTTCTAGGCAATCAATCACAACAGAGACCAATATTTTCACCGGTCTGGTGCTCCTCAGGAGCAAACCTAAAGATAGCTTTCTGGTGAGGAGATCACCACAGTGTCACTGCTCACAGGGAAGCAAAACAGACTTGGCTCCAGCTTACCAAAACAACAGAAAAAAATGTATTTCCCTTCAAAAAGAAAAAACCTTGAAACTAGACTGGCAAACCCAGCTGTCTGGCTACCTTTCCTGACCTCCAAGCCATCCTGCCTTAATCCAGCTTCTCCTGCGTGGCTTTCTCATTCAGATTGCTCCCTGCCACTCTCTGCCTGTGTGCCAACTACCATAAATCGTTTTCTTTAGGGCTCTCCTGATGAGGAATAAATGCGGTAAATCTGGCTCTTTTCACTTTTTGGGGTTCTTTAGCATGGTTATGCCCATAAGCTTGTCACCACTGAGTTCCCCTGTTTTGAGAGAAAAAGAGCAACCTTCTTTTTCACACTTATGTAATTCTAATTTCCAGTTATTCTTCACAAGTGTGGGTTCAAAGAGGAAATCAGGTGATTTTTCCACCTACTTGGACCAAGCGTTTCCTAGAATTTATGAGCAAGCGGCCCTAAGAGAGAAGAAAAACGGAGCTGGGAAGGGAGGCAGAAAAGAGGAAAGGATCTTGTTAATGATCCACTTCTTCCCCTTCTCAGGGCAGCTTTCAAAGGGAATCATGGAGCCTGGTTCCCGTCTATTCCTTGTACATGTCCCCTCTCTCACGAGGTGTGTGTGTGGAGAAGTGAACCTGAGAAAGCGCCTCCCTATTCTTGGGCTTCAGTGGTTTAGACACAGTTTTGTACATAGGAGCAAGGATGCCGAGAAAGAAAGGAAAAGAAAAAAAGGTTTGAAAACCAGTTCCTTTCTCGAAGAAAACCTGCCATCTGAGGGGTGCTCTTTCTCTGGTTGGTCTGTGAGCTTGTGTTTTCAGAGGCCCAGGCCTTGTTTTCCAGATAGGCCATCCTAGTTCTCTAATGTCCCCTCCCTGCCAAGTCTTACTTAGGGTCCGAGGTGTTGAAACAATAACCGAGAGTGCAGGGTGCATGCCTGGGAGTCCTGGAAGGGGGGGCGGGGGGGGGTGTAGGCAGGAAAGGGGTTTCCCAGCTTTGTGTGAGAAGGTGAAAATGAGGTGGCAGCTTTAGCAGATGATTCTGGGCCCTTTTCTTCCTGCCAGAGTGCAAGTGCCAGCTGAGGCCCCATACCTTATTTCATTGTGTGAAGACAGGAAAGAGATCTCTCAATTATCTTCAAATTAACTGCCTCTTGCCATTATCTGTTCCCTGAGGACCAATCAGAGAGTGGGTTTGAAAAGGCTGGGAGCCAGCCTCCCACCTCAGCCACTCTCTGGGATCCCTTCCCAGCGACCCCCTCCCCTACACACACCCAGCCAAAATCATCTGTGGCTGCCATTGCTCATGACAAACTTTAATGCTTTAATTAGGAAGCATCTGTGTGTCCACTCTTCACAAACACCATATGGTGCTCAGTACGAAATATGTTTCATTTTCATGAAGGCAAAGCCTTAGGAAAGGGCACTATTCTGAATATCGATTGTTGTTTGCACATTGGGCGAAGAATAAATTTGCTGTACTTCAGACAGACAACAGTGTTTGAATGAAGCAGTTCGTCTACCTGGTGTAGGGGATAAAAAAAAGTCATCCCTTCTTACCTTCTAGGTTCTTTGGCTAGTCTAGTAATTAAATTGCTGTAAGAGAGATTAACAGGAGAAACACAAATTTAATTATGTAGCTACGGGAGCACTGTAAAGATATGAAAACTCAAATGGCAGCCAGGTATTTGAGACATCTATAACATCCTAAGCTAAGAAGAGGGGCAGAGGTCTGGGGATGCGAAGGGGAGAAAAGCCACTCCCAGGAAGGCAGGAAAACAAAGGTTGCCCTGTTATGCAGAGAAGTATGTTAGGTAAAAGGTACCTCTGGTAATAGCTTTATTCCGGTACATGCTCCCTTTCCAGTGTAAATTTAGGCTGCTGAGGGGGAGGTAAAAAGCTTCTGCTGGGTTTTGATTGCTTTTAGCTCTCAAAATAATCTTTATGCCAAAGAAACATATTTTGGGGTAGCAAATCTGCTCCCTTTTGCTGGCACAACTTGGAGGAAGAGATGTCTTATATTAGAATAAAGCAGAACTCTACTTTTAAGGCTCAGAGATTGAAAGCCCCTTAGAAGTATGTTCCAAGAATCCTCTAATCAGTCTAAAGATTTAGGATAAAAGATGATCTGTACTAACATTTCCAATTTTAAACAGAATGATCCAATAGCCATCTCTCACGGGTTTAATATAGAAAATCTGGGGCCCAGTCTCCAAATGTTGGAAAGGCCCCCACTTACCAAAGCAGTCTGCCTGCCCTGCTCTGAAGAATGCCTTTTCGAGGGCAAACTGGATGGGGAAAGTCAAGTACTTCGCTTCTTTGACAGCCATAAACTGACTTGGGAAACTTGGCCCTACGGGATCCGGTCTTTGGATTTGTTTTCCTTTCAAATATTGTGTCCCTACAATAACAAACCTAAGCTTTCCCAAGTTCACATTTCTCTGAAATTAAAGAGCTTACACCAGGCCAAATTTTGAGATCTTTTCTCCAGTGAGGAATAAGAGGAGGTACAGGCCAAATTCCAACATGGGACTTTTCCTGCTTTTATGCAAATCACTCAACATGCAAATGATTAAATAATTAAACCACGATGCTGTTTCAATAAGCCATGTATGTTTTCTTCGCTGCCCAGGTCAGCTACCATTCTTTTGTTGGAAGCAAGAGAAAAGGGTTATGAAAAGTCCCTCCAGCGGGTTAGGGATTGGACTGGGAAGGGCTGTAATTACTCATTTTTGTTTTAAAATAAATAAAGCAATGGATGCTGTGGAGTGAACACCATCCCCCTGTTCCCAAATGAGAAGACTGGTTTCTTTCTTCCTGGTCACCAGGGCCCCTGTTCTTCACTCCAGCCCGGGTGTCAGTCACCTCAGTTTCCTCTCAGACTCGACTACATAATTATGAGCTACCACATGTGGCTTCTGAGACACAACTTTAATTATCCAAACTCAGAGCACACAACAGACTCTGAATTGAGTGAACAAAAGCCTATTAGAAGGTGATCCCCTGTGGTCACATTGCAATTATTATCAAGGGCCATGGCGGCTGTGGAATTATCTCTGCAATATCTCACTAACCTTCGATGCTGAAGTCACGTGAAGGATGATTTGTGCCATAATCTCATTTCCTTTAATGGTGTGACAGCAAAAATTAAGAGCGGGGGTGGAGGGGTGGGGTGGGTTGCTGCCTGGCTCTGGCTAGAATCTCAATGCAGAAGACCACCACAGATGTGCACACACAGCAATTATTGCTGATACCCTCTATCTTTACACCCAGCAAGCTTGGGGCTGGGAACTGAGGGGGTTTACCACTCTCAGAGTTAGCCACCGAGGCACCCAGCAAGAGCAGCGTAAGGCCCTGGAAATGCACATAGAGAAGAACCACTCAGCAAAGTGGTCCAGCATGTCCTTTCCCCAAAGAAGATTTTCCTACAAGCATAGTTATTCCCCTGCAATGACAAATTTTGAAATAAAGGGCATTAAGGAGATGCTCGTGGGACTTTTCTTTGCTGTAACTAAGAATACTTGGCCCACTCAAGACGCTGGCACTTGGATAGCTCAGTTGGTTACACATCTGACTCTTGATTTTGGCTCAGGTCGTGATCTCCTGGTTGGTGAGTCTGCCCCCATGTCAGGCTTGTTGCTGACAGTGCAGAGCCTGCTTGGGATTCTCTTTCTCTGTCTCTCTCTGCCCCTCCCCTGTTCATGCTCTCTTTCTTTTTCTCCCTCTCTTTGTCCCTCCCTTGCAGTCAATCTCTCTCTCTCTCTCTAAAATAAATAAATAAAATTTAAAAAATAACATGAAGTTGATTATTCAGCTTCTGTTTGGAAAGCTCAGGTCAGCTTGATCCCATACCTTTTAATGTAACATAAAGAAAAAGTATTAACTTCCAAAATGACCAATTGTTTATTTAACAAAATTGCTTTAATGGCTTTCTTTCTATTTCATTGGCTGGACAGATAGAATGATTGCATCACAACATAGACTCCTATGTTACACACAGGAGAAATCCTGATTTCTTATTACAGAATCTAAAGACAAATTGTAGCATTGTATTATCACAAAGCCCTTTTTCTTTCCTGTAAATCCAATCTTTTCCTTAGCACTATTATGTATTTGGAAGATGTGCTAAAACAAACTTACTTTATGACCCTCATGCCAACCCAGCTTTTCCTCATGATTTACCTGTGTTGTCACTTCAAATTGACAAACCCAGGCATTCAAGGATACACATAATGTAGACCCAGTGTATGAATCTCCTTTCTTTTCCCTTACTTACCTACGTACGCCATATAAGCTGTCTAAACCAAAGTCTTCAAACGTTTATGATTTCTCACTTGGCTGTGCTCGTCCACTCTGTTCTCACAGCTAGAATGTTCTCATGTGTTTCTCTTCCCACCTCTGACTGTGACATCCTATCCCTCCTTGTGGATAATGAAATTACTGCCCTACCCCTAGCTTATTTTCCCAAGAGGTGACATTCTCACCCCAACCTCAGAAGTGCTTTTTTTAAATTTTTAAGTGGGCTTAAGTTAAATGGTATTTACTTCATTCCACCATGCATTATAGTTCTCTCTGTGTTTCTGTATGCCTCTTTCCAGTGGGTAATCTCTTCAAGGACAATGACTAGGAATTACTCCTCTATTAGCTCATCTTTTCATTCATTCAAACCAGTCTATCCATTTAATAGTTACTTGTCCATTATTGGTTCAATAACATGATTGAGCAACTCCTAGATATTGGAAAATGTTGCAGACCTTGAGTGTCTAAGAGTGAAAGGGATTAAATAAGACACAGTTCTCAGAGTCCCTACCACCAAGGAACTTAGAGTCAAAGAGAGAAACATTCTATGAATTGGTATTCCTATAGAAGTGGCCCTCACAGCACACCTAGAACATGCCAAGTGGATGGCAGTTGCTCAAATTATATTTGTTGAATTTAAAGTCAGTAGTAGGGGTGGCTCAGTTGGTTAATCTTCAGTCAGTTAAGTATCTGTCTTTGGCTCAGTTCATGATCTTGCAATTCGTGGATTCAAGCCCTGTCTTGGGCTCTATGCTGACAGTCTAAGCCTGGAGCCTGTTTCAGATTTGTTGTCTACCACTCTCTCTCTGCCCCTCCCCTGCTTGCATTCTGTCTCTCTTTCAGTAAAAATAAACATTAAAAATTTTTTAACACTTAAATAAAGTCAGTAGTAAATTGAGTAGACTCAATTCCCCCTGAATTCATTTTAAGAGTACCTTTACCTCAATTTGCTAAGATGTGTTATCTATGATGATTCCAAAACTATGTATTTTTAGAGGTATGTATCTCCCTTTCAAGAATTCAAAAGGTAAGGGACCCAATGTAAATTCTTCATGCGTAAAACTTTCAGAGATGCTTTTGAACAGCATATTAGCTAACAGAGAGTGATGGGAGGCAAGAAGTGTGGCAGGAGAAGCTATAATAACTGTACCTTGAATACTCACATCCCTTTTCTTTTTTTCAGCTAGCATGTGGGTGATTATCAGTCCCAGGCAATGTAACACAAAGTGTTGTGAAGGTTTGTCCTCTAGTGAGAACACTACTGGCATATGGTTGGGGAAGTCTTCATAAAGAAGTGCTTTCTGAACTGACTTTAAGAGCTCGTCCCAATGTCCATCCTGGGTTGATGTCATCATTCTACCTCTTGCATCCTTGACTCCTATTCCTCTTCTCTCCAAGATAGAAGTCATCTTTTTTAATTAAGATCCAAAAGTGCCTTGATATTGTGGTTTTTACACAATTCTCTCTGCTGAGAAATTTTGTTTGTCAATGTAAAATCTTGGGTTTTCTTAATAATAATGTACCGATGTTGATTTCCTGGTTTTGACAAATGTACCATGGTTATGTAAGGGAGAAATCGGGGATAGGTACACAAAGCATTCTCTGTACCATCTTGCCAATTGTTCTGCAAATCTAGAATTATTCCAAACTAAAAATGTATTTGAACAATAAACAAATATACCTCCTCTAAAGGAGTCCATGATAAACAGGGATATCATTTAGAAGCAGAAACAAAATGCCTCACCCTTGCCCATACCAATCTCTTTTATGCTTACATATATCCTTGTTCTGAGCTGACATGATGGTACAAAGCATGGATCCACTCACCCTCATCTGTAACCTCTTGAGCTCTTGAACTCTCTGAATACAATTAGAGGTCAATGTATTCTTGACTGGATTGGATGAGGTGGCCCAAGTGACATTTTGCCTTCAGGCTCTAATGGTGACTTAGGCTACCCCTGGGGTTCTGACCACAGTTCTGTCATTAGCCAGCTAAGATTGTTTTGTTAATCTAATGAATGGTTCCATAGGAAATAACAGAGTAAAGGCTTATTAAAGGTGAAGGCTTCATCCATTAAAATGCCCTTTGTCCTTAATGAAGGTCAGTGGAAGACTGATTATAGGAGGAAATCTTGCTTTATGCTCACCCATATGTCTTAATTAATCATCACGTCAGGCAAGTCGTCAGACTCGATTTGTGTTTGCCTTTATTCCTGGAAAACTCTTAGAGAGGGGATTATTGAAACAATCTTAGTATGTTCTGCCATCAGAGAACTGTTTATGACATGTAGAATTACCCAGATTATTTTAGTTTATTTTTGGAGGTAAAATATTTTCAAGTATGTAGTTTTCTTTTCATCTCCAATATCACTAAAATTTTTAGATTTGCAATGTCCAGTATGGAAACCACTAGTGTGATATGACTATTGAGCACTTAAAACATAGCTAGACTGGGGGAATCAGGGTGGCGCAGTCGGTTGAGCATCCGACTTTGGGTCAGGTCATGATCTCCAAGTTTGTGAGTTCGAGCCCTTTGTCAGATTCTGTGCTGACAGCTCAGAGCCTGGCGCCAGCTTTGGATTCTGCATCTCCCTCTCTCAGACCTACCCGCCCCCTCAAAAATAAACATTAAAAAAAGAATTTAAGAAGACATAGCTAGTATGAACTAAGATGTGTTATAAGTAGACAATGTACAACAATGGAATGCAAAAACTCAGATTGCCAAAACAAATGTAAATATCTCATGGATGATTTTTATGTTGACAACACACTGAAATGATAATTTTAATGTATCCAGTTAATTAAACCATATTATTAAGTTTTATTTTCTCTGCTTCTTTTCCTTTTAAATGTGGACAGTAGAAAATTTGAAATTATTTATGTGGCTTAAATTATATTCCTACCAGATAGTGCTGCCTTAAAGTTTCTAGAAAATATGTTTTGTAACTGCCTGAGGTTATCTATTCCTCAAGCACAGTTTAGGCACCGGGGACATGATGAAAAATTTTATTTTCCTTTACCCTCCTTGATGTAATAATCAATTTAGCTCTAGCTGCTCCACTTTATTCACAATTTAAAAAAACACAATTGTTAATCTCCATGCCGCTAAACCCTTAGCAAGAACCAGCACTACTGTCCCAGGCACTGGGGATATTCACAGGAGACACCATCTTATCCTTAGGCAATTTGTTCCCGTGTCTGCTTGACCCTTTCTTCCTATTGTGAGGTCTGCTTAGAAGTCTCACCTCCACAATTAGTCACCATCTACTTTGAGATCTCCCTAGGTCTTTCGAAATTGTCCTTATCTTTTACACAAGCTTCTCTGCAGCTGACGGGGAGCTCCTTGAGAGCAAGGTTTTTATCTTATTAATTGCCCCACGTACCTGCCTCAGCCCTAGGCACAGAGTAGTTGCCCCATTGATATATATTATAATAACAAGAATAAAGCATGATTTATTGAACACCAATACTGTGCCTAATTAGTTTTTCTAAGTGCTTTTCCTATGATTTCTCATGAAACCTTCGTGGAAATCCTAGGAGATAGATGCCAAAATTGCCTATGTTTTACAGATGAGGAAACCAAACTATGGGCGGGGGCTGTAAAACATGCCAGCTCTCACACAGGTGGTCAGTGATGGACCTAGATTTAAATGAAAGCAATGTTGTACAATCAGAGGGAGGTGGCATGAAGCAGTTTAGAAATAGACTTGGTAAGGCTCGAGACGCCATGCTTCAGCATGAAGCAAAAATGCAGAAAGGGTGAGACCGGCCCTGAAGTCTTCTTCCAACAAGAGCACTGGTCCCTAGAAACAAGACCGTGTCTCAGCTCTTCCATCTGCTACTGTGATTGTGGGAAGGGGGTGGGATGAACAGCAACTTCTTTTAATTTATATAACAACCGGTCTCGCACAGCCAGATGTGGCTGGCATACTGTGGTGGAACCCCTGGTGCCGTGCTCTGTGGTGAGAGCAGGCAGAGGCCTTCACCCATGCTTGTGCCCAAAGTGCTAACCGGCCAGGTCAGAGGACCTCACGTCCTCATCAATCATCCTCACAGGGGAGCATCATGTCATCGTTCTTCAGGGAGCATTACAATTTGGGCCTCTCCTTGAAGCTATAGATGGATGCTTTGACAGTCTACCTGACATTTTGGAAGAACATTTGGGAAAAGTCAATGATAGTGCATACAAAGCATTGCAGAAATATTCCCCTTTAATTTTAAAAAGCTGTAGGGAAAATATGGGTACCAGTGGAGGGCAGAGGAGACTGAAGATGCAGACAAGGAGCATCAAGGTGAAATGGAAGAATACCCACTGGTATTACAGGTCACTGGGATCCAAGTGCTGACCCTGATATTAACTAGAGAACAGTAACTCTTATGAGTTTAAGCAACTCACCTTACCTTGGGTTCTCAGTTCGTTTATCATCAAATAAATGAAGAGGTTTGGCCCCTAGGGTCCATCAAACAAAACATACTGGTATTTTAAAAATTTTTTTAATGTTTATTTTTGAGAGACAGAGAGTGTGAGCAGGGAAGGCGCAGAGAGAGAGAGGGAGACACAGAATCTGAAGCAGGCTCCCGGCTCTGAGCTGTCAGCACAGAGTCCAATGCAGGGCTCGAAATCATGAACCGTGAGATCATGACCTGAGCTGAAGTCGGATGCTTAACCGAAGCTTAACCCCCAGGTACCCCCATACTGGTATTTTAAAATATTATCATAAACATGCTTCCGTTTTTAAAAAGGCAAGGAGGGGTGGGAGGGGTGGGTGGCAAGTACATAAATTGAATTCACCTCTGCAACCCTCCTCCCTAGACCTGGTACAGGGAGAAAGTTATTGCCAGGGAAACCCATTAAAAGTTTAGAACAAGTAATATGTACATGTTTATATTTCAACCAGCCATCCTGGTTGAAAGACACTAACAAAATGGTTGGTTCGATCTAACCTGTAGAAATGGTTTTCTGGTTGCTCTTGAGTTACAGTGTGAAACAGTATCTTAAATGGCTCTGGACTTCTCAGAGCTTGGCTTGACATTCCCAGTAGGAGCTTTTGAAACTTTCTTCATCTAATTATCAATTACTTCTCATACTGTGCATCATTTAAGAGATATTTTCATTGCTAAATCCTAACCCTAGAACACAAAAAGACCTTATTTGTTGTAAGATAGGAGATACAAATCCAAGGCAGTTGTTCCAGACTATAAAAACTGCTCGTAAGTGGCATTTACACAACATTTCTTCCTGTCTGCATAAACTTTCAGTGTGTATTTTCTGTATAGAGCACATTTCTAGGTCTTAGGAGAGCGAAGAGGAGTTTCGGGAACACATGATAGGAAGCACTACATCTGACGTGTCTGGGATATGCAGTCCTTTTGCAAAGCACTGCTATTCATAGACGCTTGCATCTAATTTTAGACTTGTCTGTCTAATTTTAAATAGGAAGCCCTTTAGGCAACAACCATGACTAATTGTATGTTTTGAAGAGTTCTTAGCGCATGGTTGGTGCTCAATAAATGTTAAATAATTGAAAATGTTAACAATAATCATATTTGTAAGCACATTGAACAAGGCTGTTCCTAAATATGTTTTAGTGGAGAGTGCGGCGCACTGTTGGCAGGCAAGCAACATGGAATGAGAATACACCAAATGGCCTTGTTTTTTTCCAGAAAAAAAAGAGGGGGAGGGAAATTCAGTGACAGTCAAACTGATTTTAGGGTCTGTAGTAGGCAGAATAGCCTATCAAAATGTTTGTCCTAATCCCTAGAACCTGTAGATCTGTTAGGGTAGGTGGCAGAGGGAAATTGGGTTGCTAATCCGCTGGCCTTTAAATGGCGAGAGTAGGGGCACCTGGGTGGGTGAGCCGTTTAAGCGACTGACTTCGGCTCAGGTCATGATCTCGCGGTTCCTGGGTTTGAGCCCCACATCGGGCTCTGTGCTGACAGCTCAGAGCCTGGAGCCTGTTTCAGATTCTGTGTCTCCCTCTCTTGTCTGCCCCTCCCCTGTCTGTCTGTCTCTCTCTCAGAAATAAAACATTAAAAAATAATAAGTAAATGGAGAGAGTAGCCTGGCTATCGAGATGGGCCCAATATAATCGCAAGGTCCTTTACAAATCAGGGAGGGGAGCAGTGACAGAGGAACAACAGAGAGATTTGAAGATAATGACCGCTGGCTTGAAGATGAAGGGAGGGGCCCTGAGTCAAGCAGCGCAGGTGGCCTCTAGAAGCCGAAGAGGAAAGGAGGCTGGTTTCCCCTTAGAGCCTCCAGAAGGAATGCACTCCTGCCAAACTCATGATTTTAGGTCATCTGACCTCCAGAACAGTATGATAATAAATGTGTGTTGTTTTAAGCCACAGATTCTGTGATGATTTGTTACAGAGGGAATACAAGCTAATAGTCTTAGTACAAACATGTGGGCTAACCATTGGTGATAAGTGGTTCATATGAGCTCTGGGTACCACCTGGAATATTACCCAACATTACCTCAGAAAAGCAGCAACATAGAAAAAAACAGCAGAGCCCACATCTCTGGGTTTACTAAGACCACCATTACATTAAAACCTATATACACAGTATATGGACAGTAGAAACCTAGGAGAGAATGTGGACAGTTGCCTCACGTAAGGCCAGTAAAATTGTGATTTTTTTTTGAAATTCACTTTAATGTTGTCCTAATAACTTTAATAATATTTTAAAGCAATCTCTATGCTCAAGTGGGGCTCAAACTCTGGACTCTTAGATCAAGAGCTGCCTGCTCCACCGGCTGAGCCAGCCAGGTGCCCCTTTCATATTTTTTAAAAACCACAGTTTTAGAAACAAGCATGTGTACCAGTGATTTTCAGACTGATACACACACTTTCCAAGGGCTGTGTGGTCACATGTTGTTCTAACAGGATTTTTTTCCCAGATCCTCAACTTCTGAAGCCTGTACTTTTTCCTAAAATTCATCTAGTCTGAGAATGAGAATGTGACGCTGTTTCCAAAAGTCCTTCTCTGGTCTCTGTGAGCAAGGACAAATATCTCATTCATCTCAAATCTTACTCGAGCACCTTGCCACAGGGTAGGACTCTCCAAAGCAACAAAGACCGCACATTCTCCAAGCATCGGAAACCTACAAGGCTGCCGTCTTGCCCAGGGGCATTTTAGCCTAGGTTCTGAACTCAGATCTATGTTGGAACAGGTTGATGGAATAGTGGGTGCCTTTATAATTTCTCATCTTCCAACCACTAGCGCTTGTCAGAATATCTTACAATTTTTTAAGTGTATTTATTTTTGAGAAAGAGAGAGTGAACAAGCGTGGGGGAGGGGTAGAGAGGGAGAGAAAGAATCCCAAGGAGGCTCCGTGCTGTCATTTCAGAGCCTGACAGTGGGTCTCGATCTCATGAACCAGGAGATAATGACTTGACTGAAATCAAGAGTTGGACACAACCAACTGAGCCACCCAGATGCCCCAGAATACTTCATTCTTAAGGAAGAGTTCCAAGAAATCAAACCAAAGAGAGCAGAAAAATATGGATCTCTAAAAATGGCTTTTTTCCTTACATATTTAAATAAAAGTTATAATGTTCAACTATTCTCCAAGTCTTCTCTGGAATCTGTCACTACTTGGAAAGAAACAAGTCAGTCAAATCGTAATGACTTCTAATGCTTGTTCTTTCAAATAGAAGTGGAATATTTTCTGGGATTACTATATTTTTAAAGTCACATTAGAAAACAATCTCGGATAAAATTTTGTAATGAATTTTTTCAGATTTGCATGTATTAATATGATATCTAAAATCTATTTCATCAAATTATAGTATACATATCCCAACTATGGTCAACTCTCACCTAATTTCATGAGCAAAATGTTTAATATTTGCCACCTCAAATTTTCAAATATTTAATTATATTCTAGCTGCCAAATAATTAGCATCTATGAATATATACCCTTCACTTTCATTAGTTACAAAAGGAAATGTCTAATAAAATTAAGGGGCTTTATTTTTATGTATGATTCCACCTTAGTTGTCTAAAACTAAACACCAGAGTTTTATACATCTACATTCACATAAGTTTACTAAAAAGTTATCATGCCAATTACCGATCACCAAATATTTTGTAAAACTCCTTGCTTCTTGCTTCATACGTAACATTTTCTCACCAACACATCACCTTGCATTATTACAAATTAGAGAAGAACTTATTCGTTTACTATTCTGCAACATTATAAAAATGAATTCATTATATTTGTCATCATTTTAATCCTAACCTGATCTACCTTAACAACTGCATTCCATAATTTCTCTTTGGCTCTTATACTGCTTCTCAAAACAAAGCACCATATTGATTTCAGTGCTAAGTTGAAGTCATGCTTTTCCTATTACGAAGTAACTATAATTTATAAGTAAGCAAGACTTCTCTAATTAGGGTTTATGGTCAATATTTTTCACAGTTAAATAAATTAAAATCTTCAGCTTCTGAAAAAATATTATTTAAAATATAGGATAAGAAAAAAGCATTTGCACAATATTTGGTATTGGTAAAGGTATATTAAAATTAGCAATATGTTCTTAACCTATTCTGAATATGTTAGGTTAAACACAGCACTTTTAAGGCTTTTTTTTTTTAATGTTTTCTATTTTTTTCTGAGAGAGAGAGAGACAGCGTGAGCAGGGGAGGGTCAGAGAGAGAGGGAGATACAGAATCTTAAGCAGGCTCCAGGCTGAGCTAGCCGTCAGCACAGAACCCGACGCAGGGCTCGAACCCACAAACTGTGTGATCATAACCTGAGCCAAAGTTGTACGCTCAACTGACTGAGCCACCCAGGTGCCTCAAATACAGCGCTTCTAAGGGAAAGAGTAAAAGGTTTAATTCACAATAACTTAAGTCTTGATAAGTCCCAGAAATTAAGAAAGTAGATGACTATAATGCCAAGTTATTTTGCAAGTCAAGTAGTTTTTATCTCTTTGATTTGAACAGAACTGAAGTGCCTAATCAAGTTGTCAGCTGAAGAATTCTGAAATATAAATTTGGATGATAGATCATTTTCTGATTTTTGGCTCATAAACTCTTAAGTTCAGAGAATTGAGCAGCAATGATTTAATAAAACTTTCAATTTTCATCTACTTATTTGCATGAAGAAAATTTCTCAGTGCTTCCATTTACAACATTAACAATTGTAATAGAATCAATGTTGAACCCCCAGACGTAAGAGAAAGAAAGCCAGTCCTTCCATTTGACTAAGTGACACATGCTTAAAGGTTTCCTCTTGTTTACTTATAAAAATGTTATGGGACACCTGGGTGGCTCAGTTGGCTAAGTGTCTGACTTCAGCTCAGGTCATGATCTCACAGTTTGTGGGTACAAGCCCCGCGTCGGGCTCTGTGCTGACAGCTCAGAGCCTGGAGCCTGTTTCTGATTCTGTGTCTCCCTCTCTCTCTGACCCTCCCCTGCTCACGCTGCCTCTCTCTTTCTCTCAAAAAATAAAAACATTTAAAAAAATGTTATGTGTAGGCTGAGTTATTTATTTTTAAAAATTTTAAATGTTTATTTATTTTTGAGAGAGAGAGACATGGAGTGTGAGGATAAGGGCAGAGAGAGGGAGACAGAATCTGAAGCGGGCTCCAGGCTCTGAGCTGTCAGTATAGAGCTGGACGCGGGCCTCCAACTCACCAAAGGGGAGATCATGACCTGAGCTCAAGTCGGATGCTTAACCGACTTAGCCACCCAGGTGCCCTGGTGTAGACATTTTAATCAAATGAGTTCTTGTAACAGGTATAATGATAAATGACTTCAGAAGAAATTTTTAACTTTTAGAGCATCTCTGTCCAATGGAATCATCTGCAGTGAGAAAAGTGTTCTCTACCTGCACTAATATGTTAGGCACCAAGTAGGCACTTGTGGCTATTATGTACTTATGGCTAAGATAATGAGGGAACTGAATTTTTAATTTCACTTAGTTTTAATTAATTTAAACTTGATCAGCCACTAATGACTACTATATTGGATAGTGAAGACTTCAAGCCTTAAAGATACTGTAGTTTTATTTTTAATGTTTGAAACATGATGCAAAAGAGTATATCTTTGTTATAATCACATTTCAATGACTCTAAGAGATGCAGGGTTTTTTTCCCCACATTCTTAACACCTCTTAAATTGGGGTGCATCTTATAATGATAGTGGGTCATAGCTGGATAGTATTCTGTCTTAGCTGTGCATAATCTAATACAATACATATGAAGCATATCTTGAAATTAAAGTATTGTTAGATTCTACAATACATGACATTTAAACTGAAGATAAAAATTCAAGATGTCAACTGGAAAATGTGTACAGATAGTTTCAAAATTCTTCAACTATGTGAGCAAAAAACAATTGTAGACCACAGATGGTCTTTCCTGCTGAAGTTCAGTGTTTGTTTTTTATTGTTTATTTTTGAAAAAGCACAAGCAGGGAAGGTACAAAGAGAGAGGGAGAGAGGATCAGAACTTGGCTCTGCAATGATAGAAGAGAGCTGAATGTGGGGCTTGAACTCAAGGACCAGGAGATAATGACCTGAGCTGAAGTAGGACACTCAATTGACTAAGCCCCCAGGTACCCCTGAGGTTCAGTGTTTTAATCACAGCTTCTTTATGTGCACAGAACAGAGAGGATTACTTCAGCTGGTCAAGGAAGGGGTTGGAAATCAAAGACTTGTTGTGTAAGAATCTGGAGCTCTCAGAGATGCAAGCACATACGTTCCTCAGGTTGGTCTCAGGAACTGGAAAGTCATTTTCCCAAGCCTCTCACCATGTCGTATGGGTCCTTGAGTTTCTCTTCTATGACTTTTCTCTCATATCTGCCCCACGTTCCTACTTCTCTTCATAGAAAAGATTTCTCTATCCAACCATCAGGGCTTAGATAATGGCCTCAGATCGGTGTCTGTATAACCTTTCAGCTCAGCAACCCTCCATTCATTGGCTCAAGTGCTCCCTGCTCCCAAACCAAGGAAAGAGTTCACATTTTCCTGCCTTATCCAAACAACGACAACTTGGAGGAGTGATCCATTTGTGTAACACAAACATCAGTAGGGGAGAAGAGGTAGTGGATGGAAGCAAATCCCAAAGATGGGGTCTGCGAGCCGGCAGCCAGCTAGAGTCATCACCTAGAGACTGTAACAGTGAGGCCTAACAGTTCTAACATTTGCCAGGCACCATACCAATTGCTTTAAATACATTAATTACTCCTCATTTAATTTAGTCCTCATTTAACTTAATCCTCAGTGTAATGCTAGGAGGTAGATATTGATAACCACATTTTACAGAGGAGGGAGTTGAGGCACAGAGAGCCTAAGTAAATTGCCCATACCACATTTACACATTTCTAAGTGGCAGAGCTTGGGTTCAAACCCACTGAAGTACACGGCCTCAGCAATTTCATCTCTGAATCTGGAGGTGTTTGTGGCAGCTCTAGGCATGAAATATTCTGTGTCCTAATGTACTTCACAGAAAAATGGTAGCAACCGATATTATCCCAGGGCTAAAAACCACTGGATATTTTCTGAAATAGGGAGGCAAGGAGAGAGGAACGATAGCATTTTTAAAATTACTTCATTCTGGGCTCTTTGTATATACATTGCTATTTTATATGCACTCTAATAATTGAAAAAAAATTAAAATCCCATTTGACTGTTGGAAAAACTCAAGTTCCAAGGAGTAAGTTACTCAAGGTCTTACCAATGCTAGGTAGCAAAGCCAGAGTCCCAACCTAGGCCTGACACCCGCGGCCTTTTCTCTCCATCCCTCTGCCCAGGTGAGTGTCAAAACAATCAAGGTAACGTGCCAGGTAGAGAATAAGAAGGCCAATCATGAAACAAATTAAAAGTCAACTGCCTCAAAGCAAAGTCATTTTTTAAAATTCACTTACAAATAGGCATTTGATTAATCTGATTAAACATAATTACTCTCTACTTCCTTTTGCCTACACCAGCATTAATCCAGCTGCCCCCTGAGCCTTGATTGCAGTTGTGGACGTTTCCACGGAAACAAGGGAAAGCTCTGGCCGATTCTTTGCCTAAGACACAACTGCATGATAGTCTTATTTTTGTTCTGCCCTTCCTTGTGACCAATTCCTTGCTTGTTGACTTAAAATGACTTTTCAGGAGCTCACAATACAGAAGGAATTTTAACTCTTCAAAGGCAACACCAAAGGCAAGGACAAATCTTCCTCAAGTGTATTGGTTAACTGTGGTATGTTGGTAGAGGTTGACAATGACAAGTAGGTCCTCTCATGCCCACTTCAGCACTAAGAAACCATCTTGTTCTATTCAGCCTAGCAGTGACAACAAAAATAATACATCATCCTTAAGTGGAATGGCACAAGCCATTGGAGCTCAGGGTACTCGGCAAGCATTTATGTCTTACTTCCATGTTGTGTTTGTGTGTGTGTGCAGTCTTGCATTCTCCCAGCACAGAGGACATCTGTTTAATTACCGTTGAGAAGATAGCTCACCAGGAAAAGCAGGATGGGAATTTGGACACTGGGTTTAAATGTAAAATCAGGGGCACCTGGGTAGCTCAGTCAGTTAAGCATCCAACTTTTTTTTTTTCAAGGTTTTATTTTTGAGAGAGAGACAGAGTACCGCTGGGGGAAGGGCAGAGAGAGACGGAGACACAGAACCCAAAGCAGGCTCCAGGCTCCAAGCGGTCAGCACAGAGCCCGATGCGGGCTCAGCCTCGTGACCACGAGATCATGAACTGAGCTTAACTGACTGAGACACCTGTGTGCCCCTAAGCATCCAGGTCTCATGGTCAGGAGACTGGGGCTCACACTGAGCTACAAGCTAAGCCCAGAACCTCCCTAAGATGCTCTCTCTCCCTCTCCCCTCTCCAACTTTTGTGCTCACACATGCTCGCTCTGTCTCTCCTTTTGCCCATCCTCTGCTCTCGGTCTCTCATTTCTTAAAAAAAAAAAAAAAAACAATCAGCAAGCAATCGGGCCCATTTGTTTATAGGAGCCAGGGTAGAGATGGCTCCTGACCAGTAGGCTCTATCTAAACTGGTAGCTTTAAAGGAACAGCCTTAAAGTGGGGAGGGAACTGCTGTGTACGGAGGCTTCCCGTGTGCTAGATGCCATGTAGTGGTCTTTACCTGTGTCCTCTCACTGAATGTCCCCCTTACAGCAACCTCTGGAGGGAGGCCTTAACTAAACCACATGTTTCAGAGGAGGAAACTGAGGCTAACAGGTTTTCTTTTCGGGTTGGGGGGAGGCACAAAGTGCAATGTTACTTAATGACTTTATGATGGAGTAGAAGCAGAGAAGTAGAAAGACGGGTCCGAAAGCAGAGACGTGGCAGCAGAGGTTGAATTTTCTTTAACTTCAATGGAGTGGTCGGAACATTTCTCTAATTGTGTCGTCAGTCTGCATTTATGGGAGAGGTGGGGGAAGGGTATTTGCATCTAGGCCTTCAAGAGTGCTGGGAGGTAAAAAGGCAGGATTTCCGGACCTTGGTTCCTGGACTATGTATGTAACTTTCCCATCTTACGAAGCTGAAAATGACATACTGAACTAGTGGCAAAGAAGAATCACCTGGTGGCCGCAGGGAAAGTTTGAGAAGAGCAGAAGAGCTGAGCCTGGAGGGGTGACAGGACACGGGCCCCAGCTTCCTTCCCACCTGAGTGTCAAGTCCCCCACGGTGTCCTTCACTTGTGTTCACATGAGCAGGCTCTTCTGTGTCCTGGGTCACAGGTATAGGAGACTACAGACCATCGGAAAACGAGGGATCCCAATGCAGGCATTCAGACACCTGGGCAATATCTCAGTCTCTGCTTCCAGCAGGACTCAAAGTGGGTCCCAACTCATTCTTCTAGAAGGTCTGGAGACTGAACATGTATTCACATCCTAACTGGCTAGAAGTCAACGTCAGTCCTGAATGACACCCAAAACCCCCATTCCTCCTGCTTTACTGTGAGACTTCCTACCAATTGAACCCTAATGGGCTGCATGAAGTAACAAGCAACCAAGAATTATTAATTAGGGCTCTCTAAAAGAACCGGCTTATGAGGAGTCACACTGCATTTCACAGCGGAGCTCCATCTCGTCTCTGTTGTCTCTGCGTCCAGGCCTAGATTCCCACATCCATCTTGTGTGGCTGTTGCCAGAACATTCCTCACCAAATGCTACTATTAGTGTGCTACTCCCCTATTAGACCCTATCACCTGGACGAAGATGTTTAGAGGCTCCCCCTGCATTGGAGAGGAAGGAAATGGAGGCGGCTCAAGGGAGAATCATGGAGGGGGGACAAGGCTCTCTGGGAGGTCAGCAAGGGTCAAAGTAAAGGTTAATTTTCACAGTAGGGAAATTGACCTGAGAAAGGAAAAGGTAACTTCTTCCTGAGATGTGAAGGAAAGAGGAGAAAACGTATTTACAGCTAGATTTTGGAGGTGGAAGTTTCTTAGAAGGGAATCTCACAGGAGACATATGTGAAAACCTTTCTAAAAGATCCTCTACAGACATAAGATCTCTAGGTGTCTGCCAAGAGTCCTAAAAGAAAATCTGGCTCAAGAGAGGAAAGGAACATTCTGTAATAATGAAAACACTCTGCATGCTGGGCTCCTATTCTGCCAAACACTCATTCTGAATCAACGTTTGTTCGTATGGATGCCGTGATACACCACGTAGGTCTCCCCGATAAAGGACCTCTGTATCCTTTGGGTTTAAAGGTCCAGCTTCTGGGGGTCTCCGTGGACAGCTTTCAGCTGTCAGCCCCGTCAGGGAATGGGCCTCAGCTGCCATGCCCCTTCCTGGAAGCCTGTATCCAGAGGCGGAGTCACTAAGGAATATGAAGACCTGCCTATCTGGCTTAACTCAGGACCTCAAAGACCACTGTAGTTTAAGTGATCCCCATGGGGCTGGCCCTCAAACACATCTTGACTTCTACCCAGCCCTTCTGCAGCCCTCTCCCTTCCCCAGGCATAGTGTCCCAGGGACGCTCCTTAATGACCCGCATACAGCCTGCATCAATACAATCTAGAATTTGCTTTGCAGCAACCCAGCCTGTGATAGGACCTCTATGAGCAAAGAGCCAAGAGAAACAGAAACTTCATGAGGAGAGGCAGTTTTAGCTTTACTGAAAACATATTCATTCAAATGAGGACTTGATAAATACCCACCCAGGCACTATACTAGGATCCTTTTTGCAAACATTTTTAAAGCCCTGGCTCTTACAGGTGAATAAAGGGCACAGCCTCTGAAACAATGAGAAGAAAGCTACAGTGGAAACAAAGACACGATCTTTTTCCAGGCCAAACGAGGGTGTGACGGGAGCCCCAAATCACAGAAAGAGGAGCGGCTAGGAAAACACACAGGAACCGTAGCCTTTATCACAATCAACCCTAACAGTGGGAAATGCAGACCTCGAATCAGACTAAGTACGTCTGAATCCTGCCTTCATCACATTCCAGTCCTTACAAGGTCAGTTACTCAACCTCTCTTAATCTCAGTTTTCTCCTGTATGTAATGATGGTTCTGTCAGTTAGCTTGGGCTGCCAAAACAAAATGTCACAGACTAGGAGTCTGGAGTTCTCTCCTGTGCAGAAAGAGAGGGGATGCAGAAATGAAAACAAAAGTGACTAACGTCCAAGAGGAGACAAGAACCCGAAGAACGGTTTCGTCTCCGTATTTATTGAGCTCTCAGGATATCACCCACGTGGTGAACGTGAGGGAAAACAAGATTTACACATGTGAACGGGGAGAAAACAATCAGACAGTAATCATTAACTTGTGTGTAGGTCTGGGGGGCAAGTGGAGTTTGTGATCAAGTACACTGGCGCCAGGTGGAAAGTAACTCCCCGCAGGTGGTAAAACAAGTTACTCGTGATCCCATTACAATAGCTCACTAGCTAACCTCATGCGCTTTCGCCCCGTGGTGGCGGCGGCTTTCCACCCTAAGCTTTTTTCTTAACCGTTTATGCAAGTAGAACCCATTTCCCTGCAAGACTGGGTGGCTTAAACAGCATGGATTATTTTTCACCGTTCTGGAGGCTAGGAAATCTAAGGTCAAAATGGTGGCTAAATTGTTTCTCTGCTGAGGATTGTTTCCCGGCTTGCACACGGCCACCCCTCTGCTGTGCCCTCACATGTCAGAGAGAAAGGAGAAGCAAGCCCCTTGGTGTCTCTTTCTATAAGGGTACTAATCCCCTCATGAGGACCCCACCTGCATGACCTCACCTAAACTGAATTACTTCCAAAGTCCCATTTCCAAATACTATCACATATGAATTTGGGGAGCACCTAATTCAGTCCATAGCAGTGATACCAAGAGTGCTTTCCCCAGGGAATTGTTGTAAAGATTAAATGAGTCAATAGGTGAAATGTGCCTTTACACGCAGTTGCCATGTATTAAATTAAGCTCTATTTGTAAGTGGTAGCTGTTATTATGAAAGTCACAGAAGCCGAGTCAAACAGGGAAATGTCAAATATAGCAAGACTTTCCTTGTGGGGCGGTTTCTTTGGGCATATAATCTGTCAAAGGAAGAGAGAAAATGAACTTACTGTTGAGAAATAAGAATGGGTCTATTTTCATGCAAATATTGGCATGGAGAGTCCCTTCGCAGCAAATTATTACTAAGGTGGAAATCTCCAACCTAGTTTCTTTACTTTCATACCTTTCTCTCCTTTCTCTTCTTTCTCCTGTGCTCAAATGCCTAACAATATTGGAAACATGTCCACTTAGGGGATTACTCTTGTTAAAGTGTATTTAGCTTTTAATCCCATGGGGCACAAGCAGGTTGAAATATAAGACATCACAGAAAAAGAAGAATTTAGCAGGGTTAATCTAGAGGTGAGAGGTGAAAAGGGGCGAAATGGAAACCCGGCTCAGTGAAAATACCAGTCAGCTTTAAGAGAGGCAAAGCAGTGGTTAATTTCTCAGCCTGACTCTCGATAGCTCTGGAACTATTGTTCAAAAACAATACTTTTTATTTGGCTTTCATACCTTCTTTAACTTCCCTAGGGCTTCAGTGTGTTTTCTATGGATACTGATTCAGTTCAGCATTCAGGAGATATGGCACTGATGTCCTCAGTTAAATAAGCAAGAGGAGGTTTTAGAATCCTTTAGGCTGAGTGAAAGGGGTCCCTCAACCTTTTTTGGAATTCTTAAGTCTCATTTCTCCGTGGCTGCTGAATTCATTGGCAATTGTTGACAACTTGATTATTTTGATTGTTGCCATCTTAGTTGTTAGACTATAAAGTTGACAGCCCAAATCCTTAGATCCTGCCTGGCTCTTTAGATCTTTCTTTTTAGTTCTTGCTCGGTCCTCCTCTTTTAGGAAGAATGGAGCAAGGCTGCTATAATTAGAATGAATGATGGTGCAACAGTGTGAACATACACTGTCAACGGGGAGGCGAGAACAGGTACCCTCTTATATAGTTTTTAAATAATAGTTTTATTAAAGTGTAATTCACATACCAAAAAATTCATCATTTTTAAAGTGTTCTATTCAGTGGGTTTAATATATTCACAGGTGTGCAGCCATCACCATTATCTAAGTGTGGAATGTTTCGTCATTCCAAAAGAAATCTTGTACCTATTAACAGTCACTCCCTAATCTCCCCCTGCCCCCAGTCTTTGGCAACCACAATCTACTTTCTGTCTCTATAGATTTTCCTACTCTGAAAATTCCATTATAAATGGCATTATTGATATGTGACCTTTTGGTAACCTGCTTCTTTGACCTAACATAATATTTTCTCGTAATTTTTTTTTTTAATTTCTGAGAAAGGGAGAGAGGCAGCGTGAACAGGAGAGGGTCCGAAAGAGANCCACACTGTTTTCCAGAGGGGCTGTACCAGTTTACATTCCCACCACATACATTCTTGATAAGGTGTAAATTGGCTCACTATTTAGAAGATAATGTGTCAATACCAATCACAATTTAAAATGAATTTACTCTCAGAAATTCTATGTCCGGGAATTAACCCCTCAGACACATTTCCACATACATAAAGGTAGTTGCAAATGCAGTCACCGAAGCATTGACAAAGGCTGGAGAAAAATGCAGAGTCCATCTATTAGGGATCTGGTGGAACACATCACAGTCCAACCCTACAGTGGAGTACTGTGCACTGATTCACAGAACAAGTCAGTTCCATATGGTGTGGTATGCAGTGACCTCCAGAAACTCCTGACAGGCAAACCTAAGAACGTGGAGAGATCGAGAATAGTGTGTAAGTCGGCTTTCCAGAAGTGTATGTGTTGGCGGTTCATAGAGGGGAGAGAGAAGATGGAGGGAGGCTATATACACGTATATCCTTAAAAATTAAAGTGGAGATGATGCTGATCAATTTCATTAAGTTGCTGCACGGGCGTGTGAGAATCTGGGGACTGCATGACTGCAGCAGCCTCTGTGTTTAGGGATTTGTGGTCAGTCGCAGCTGGGACCGACACCTTAGTAGAGAGGACCAGTTTCAGTGAATCAGAAAGACCAATGATCTGAAGCTCAACAATTTCAGTTCTTATCTTCCCAGAAGCTCCCTGTCACCTCATAGCACTTTTACCGTCCAGTTAAGGAAGACATATGCTTTGATGTCCACGACTGACTGGAATAATAACTTGAGAGCTGCTCACAGAGCCCCTCACCTCACCCTCCATGTTGTCTCTCTCCCAAATGCCCCTGACCTCACCATGCGTTTTGGGAGTGAGTTCTGAGTCGATATTTACACAACTGAACTTTGAGCTGTCAGCATTGGGTCTGGGATGCAGTCCGTTATCTTAATCTCCCTTTGACCTTTGGTAGAAGCTCTGACATTTGCTGTCCTGTTTCCCCAGCTCCTCTCCCATCTACCAAAATACTGACCCCAAGTGGGAGAGAACATACAGTCAAGTTCTCCTCTTCCACACTGTTGCTCTCTGCAAAGTGAAAGTCACTTTCAAGTTTGAGTCCAACCAGACCTCATTTCCTCCCACTAGTGTTGGGATGAAAGTCAAAGATGAAGTGAAAGACAAATTGTGTAACTTTTATTTTTAAAGGGGGCATTTAATTATGGAAGGCATGATTAATATCTCAATACTGTTTATAATGGCTTCACTTATTTTTTTCAGCCAATAAGAAGTGAGAAATCCTGTCTCCACTGCCAAAATCTGATATAATCCCTCCCCAGCTATACAAAAGTCTCTCTGTTGCTATTTAGAATAAAAATGTCAATGCACATCATGTATTAAAATTGACCTGTATTTACATGGCACCCTTTTAGATCTCTCTCCAAATTGCCTCAGTAACCCTTAGCATCAAAGCCTGGTGAGAATGCGTGGAGTTTTACTTCCCGTTTGAGTAACACCTATTAAGAAGGGGTAGTAATTAAAAGTAAATCATAATTTTTAAACCTTAAGGGAAGCGATTGCCTTGTTGCTGGAAACATTCAGTTATTGGAATGTTCGCTAACACCTACACCCCCTGCAAACTGTAGCAAGCTTTACAACAAAACCTCTCCTAAAAAAAAAAATCATCACATAAGTAGCAGTCCCATACTCACAAGTGCACGAAATGTCGTTCTTTCTCTGCTGTGTTCCAGCTCCCTGCTTTGCCCCCTCCCAGCACTGCAGCGCAGTGACTGCTCACATGCAGGGCATCAGGAAGATGGGTGATCTGTTCCTGCAGCCTGTTGAACTTCAGGTGTGCAGAGAATGATGCAGTCTCCAATGTTGCAATGCCAGCTGCGGTGAAGAGAGATCAACAGAGGCCATTTTCCAGTGCCCCTGTGTTTTCCGCAGTGCACTTAACCTTGAAAGCTATATAGGATGAAAGGAGACCCACTAAAGCCAGCTTCATGGTCGTCTTAAGATTAATATCATTTTCAGGGATCCCACCCATGAAACAGCAAATCCTCTTCTCCTTTTAACTGCCACTGCCCTAGAAAGTAGTGGTCTTATCTCTGGCTGCACATTTTTGCCACCTGGGGTCAGGTGGCAGAGGTTATACCAGTGTCAAGGCCCCACCCCAGAGACTCTAAATTAATTAGTCTACGTTGTGTCCTGGAATTAGTATTTGTTAATATCTCCCGCGGTGCTTCTGAAGTACAGGCAGCCCTAGACACTGTGGGAGTTCAGCACAAGCCTTCCCCATTTCTTACCTGGATTACGGCAAAGGCTCTTGGTATTTTGCACCTGAGCTAATAGTTTTGCTGTGTTACAATAACTGATTTATTTCTCTATTAATCTGCATGTGTTGAAGAACAATGAGGGTAAAAGATGGCAGCATGAGAACAATACCAGCTAGGATCAGAAATAACCTTTAATATTCTGTTGTCTTTTCTCCCAGATGTTATCTTGTGGATTTGCACATACAATGAGTATTTACCAAAATGAGATCCTGCTAGGATAGTTTTGCATCATCTTCTATTCTTTAAAAATATGCCATGGGTGTGGTGCATGGCTGCCTCAGTAGGTAGAGCGTGTGACTCAGGGTGGTGAGTTCAAACCCCACCTTGGGCGTGGAGCCTACTTTAAAATAAAATAAAATAATATATATATCATGGGCAAATTTCCATGTTAGTAAATAGTTATATCCTTTTTCTTTGTCACAAAGAATCTGAGTGCGTGGGTGGGTTATTGTGTTTTTAATTAACCCTTTATTTTAGGGCGGGGCGTTTGCATTGTCTCCTTGTGGGTTGCTTTGCTGTGTTGTTTTTTGTTTGTTTTAGTTTTGTTTTGCTATTATAAACAACATTGGAATAAAGCATATGGAACAGCAAAGATTTGTGTGAATGGACCTGTCTCCTCAAGATGTATTTTAAAAATAAATTTGTTGAGTCATTGTATCTACTCCTCATACATACTACCAATGACTCTTCCAAACCACCCTTAAACCTCGAGTGCTTGAAAGCATTTCTCTCTAGTCCTTCACTAACACTAGACATTACCATTAAAAAAGAAAAAAAAAATCATTATTCAATTTGGTAAATAGAAAATGGTATCTACTTGTTTTAATCTGTTTAAATTATGAGTACATTTGAACATTTTCATCTTTTCTTGGACATCTGAATTTCTTCTTTTGCCCCTTTTCTATGAGGTGTTCTTCTTTTTCTTATATATGTGTAAGAGCCACTGGCTATCAAGGCTATTAAATTTTCCCCAGTTTGTCTTTTTTAACTTTTTTAACGTTTTTTATTTTTAACTTTTAATAGTGGTTTGGTGGTATATAACTTTTATTATTTATTTATTTATTTTGCTTAGTTGGTGGTATACAACGTTAAAATATTAGTCAAATCTTTTTCTGTATGGTTTTAACTTTTCATGTCATACATTGAAAGCTTTTCCCCAAGTTAAAATTATATAAATATTTACCTGTGTTTTTTTCCTAGTACTTTTATGATTTTATATAGTTATATGTTTGTGGCTAATTAACTTTGAAAGCACAAATCAGATCATGCCACTCTGTTCCTTAAATCTTTCCCTGTCTCTCCACTGCCTATAGGATTAAGTTCAAGTTCCTTCATGCCCCTCATATTATCTGGTCACCCTTTAGCTCTGTGTCCACAGCCTTTCTTTCCCCCTACCCTCCCCCCCACCCTTGAAAATATACTCTAGGAGTCCCCTTCTCCTTCTGTACATAGCCTATAGCTTCAGGTTTCATGAGAATAGGGACCAACAGTGTTTTTTGATCATGCCAGCACCCATAATGTCTGGAAGAAAATAGATATTCTTTTTTACCAAAAAAACTAACCAAACTAACAGTTTGGTAAAAGAAGAGTCAAAACAAATGTTACCTTCCCTGGGAAGCCTCTTCCCATGCTTTTGGGCAGAATCTGCCCTTCTAATGTGTTCCTAAAGCAGGCATTCTGATCACTGTTCTGTTATGTCAGACTGTGTCATTACATTGTATTAAAAGTCACTGGACCCACATGTATCTATCACTCAGACCCAACTCACATCTTATCCCTCGGTCTTCAATAAGAGTGAGACAGCAGCAGGTACTCAATACATGCTGTTGGTTCAGATAAATGAATTCTGATGAGATGTCCCTAGCGTGCAGTTCTACCTTGCATATGCCCAAATGGGTCCTTGAATCTAGAAGCAAAGACCCTGACAGTCTTTTTTAAAAAAGACAACTAAATGATTAGGTATGCTCCCAGGTATAAGCTATGAGCATGTATATGGGACCAAACTGCACCATGAACATCATGTCTCAGAGTACAGGCGAAGCCATGGCAGTAATGCCTTCTGGCACCCCCTCCTGGCCCTATCCATCAGTGTCATTAAGGATCAGAGCATCATGGCTGGCCCCAAAGGCTTTTGCTAGGTGGATTTAAAAGACCTAGCAAAACAAAACTAATTTTAAAATCTGGAATGGGTAAGGAATAATCGTAAGTTGACCCTCTATTCTCCAAAAATGTTGTATCTGAGGAATTCATATATTCCGACAGATAATGAAACCAAGTTACTCATATTGTTCCCCTTGGCTGCTTTAACTTAGCAGTTTGATATGGCTATTCCCTGTCCTTCTACATATTTTCTTTCCTTTTTTGTATTTTATGGCTTTATTATAGGCCTCCTTTTCATTACAAGCCACTGGAAATCCCTTTAGACAGTAGATACTCATTATAAATAGTTTTAAAACATTTTTAAAACTATTTCTTCCACCTCAATTCCCTCTGCCCACAGGGCTCCATGCATGAACTATTTATACTGAAGCTTTTACCAAGAAATAGCACTGAAGACCTTTAAGAAAGCTCTATTACTAATTGGTTTCACTTAGTAGCTTGGACAGAACTAGAATTTTCTTCAGATGGTATCCGTGATCATAATCTTTGGCATTAAACTAACCTTGGGCATGTCACCTTACCACTGCAAGGTTCAGTTTTCTTCTCTGCAAAGCAATGATGCAGGTGGGTCTACATGATCTCTAAGGTCCCTTCCTATCCCAGAACTGTATCTAATCATTTTTTTCAAGACGATAGAAACAAAGAGACCACCCAGGCAGAGAAGAGAGGGCCCTCTCGCCTCCAGTCCGGCTCTGTAACCCTACCTTCTGTCAGTCAGCCCTCTACAGATAAGGAGTGAGGGAGTACATTCCCAGCCCAGACACACAAACACACCAGGGAAGCTGAGAGCACCTGTGTTGTGCCATCCACACCAGCTTCCCCTGAAAAGGAGCCAGACTATGGGCCAGCTAAGTGTTAGCTAACTGGGTAGACACTGTGATGGACTGCTTGTTAATGACGTTGTACTTTCATCAATATACCGGAGAGGCTACCAGCAATGGGTTAATTTGGTGGTCCTACAAAGGAAAACCTTTGCTTTTCTTTTTTTTTTTTTAATATTTTTATTTATTTCTAGAAGAAAGAGAGAGACAGCGTGAGCAGGGGAGGGTCAGAGAGAGAGGGAGACACAGACTCCAAAATAGGCTCCAGGCTCTGAGCTGGTAGTCAGCACAGAGCCCGACGCGGGGCTCGAACCCACTACCGCGAGATCATGACCTAAGCGAAAGTCGGACGCTTAACCGACTAAGCCACCCAGGCGCCCCAACCTTTGCTTTTCAAACTGTATCTTGAGTTTTAATTGTCAGATATGAGGCTTTCAAGCAGAAGTGTTTTGGAGCTGAGAGTCTATTTGCACTGGTCTTACCCGAGGGAGACAACTCTAGCCGGACCCTACCAAAGAAAATTTTCTATTCCTAAGGGACACTGCATGTCCTGCAGCCTTCACAGGTGCCTGGTTACTGTAAGTCCACCAAAGACCAAATAAAGAGTCTGCTAGCAGGACAGCCCCCATACCTCTCCTGGCTTTCCCTGAGGAATCCTAGGTCTGGACCAAGGCATGGTTGTTAGGGCTGAAAGGGGGTGAGTGGGGCAGGCTGCTCATCCCTCCACACATGGCGACACAAGGAATTCAAATGAGGGAAGAGTGGAAGTGAGCCTCCCAGTGGTTACTTAGCTCACCTTCCACCTTCCAGATAAATCGTAATGCATGCTACATGGCTCACATTCCTGCACTCTGAAACTTTCATGTAGCTTGAGGAATAAGCCCACCCTACCACACTGAACTCGGGACAAAGGACATAGCTCAGCAAGTGCTTAAGCAGATATAAGATACAAGGAGTATCTTGGAGTTAACCTTCTGGTTAAGACCACAGACTGGGGCCCTACGCTTGGCTTTGGAGCTTGGTTGTGTGAGCTTGGGTAAAGTGCTTAACCTCTCCCTGTTTCAGTTTCCTCATTAAAGAAATGGGGCTCCTGTGATAATGAGCAGAGAGAAGAGTGCCTAGCACAGAATAAGCCCCCTAAAGTTATTCTATATACATCAAATAAGCCCATATCACCCCCTTAGTCTCCCTAGATGAAACTCATAGAATAATTTATATTGATATTCATATTTAATGCTTTCAATTTTTGTTCTCCTTTCAAGACTTCCTTTGGTGTGTTCACTTTGATGTCTCTGCTAGAATAATAATACTGGCAATGGATGGGGTTGAGAGGGCAAGATAGTAGGGCAGGAGAGATAACAGCCAGCAAGTCCTTTACAGATATCTTTGAAAGAACATTTGAGTATTCAATAATGACTAGACTTTACTTATAAAACACACAATATTGCTTCATATCCTTTTTGTATCAAGGCAAGGTAAACTTAGTCATCAGGCTTGAGAGTAAAATCATTATCAAAAAATGCAGACTATTTAGTTTTGAGACTTTTGTGTTTGCTCTCTTTCACATGGATCTGACCCAACTCATGCATTATTTCAAATGGCAGGAAGTTTGCACATGCTTATAAATTAATAACAATATGTAAAACATGCATTTCTTTCCTAGGGGGAATATTATCTACCTATGCAGGTCCACTGCCAGTCCTGACTCAATTTTTTTTTAATCAAAAATTTTAGAAAACTTGTGATTCAGAAGAGTTGATCATTACACTTAGTAACCAAGTTATGCTTAACTGAGTCTTGAGCCATGAATGCAAGAACTTTAATTTGCAAGCCCCTCTCTCCATAGCTAGCCATGTGTAGGGATGTTAAAAAGCTGAGTACGGTCTCACACTAATATGGAAGAAAGGTTTTTACAAGAGGATGCTAATTAGTAAATGAACCATTGTAGAGCTCCCCATCACATTCAGTCTGGGCAGATTAATGTCCATTCACGAAGATACCTGCCCCCTTCTTTACCCTAGAGCTGCACTGTCCGATAGACCCATGGGGATATAGAGCACTAGACATGTAACAAGTGCCACTAAGGACCTGAAATCTTAATCTGATTTAATTTTAGTTTAAATTCATAGAGCACATGTAGCTAGCAGCTACCATATTATACAATGTAGATATAAGAACATTTCCACTCAAATCTCCATAACCATATCAAAGGCTGGAGCTAGTACTTGATAATATAAAAGTCAAAAATTGCAAATACTGGGGTGCCTGGGTGGCTCAGTCTGTTAAGTGTCCGACTTCAGATCAGGTCATGATCTCACGGTTCTGTGTGTTCGAGCCCCACATCGGGCTCTGTGCTGGAGGCTCAGAGCCTGGAGCTTGCTTCAGAGTCTGTGGGTCCTTCTCTCTCTGCTCCTCCTCCACTCATGTCCTGTCTGTCTCTCTCAAAAATAAACTAAAACAAAATTTTTTTTAAATTGCAGATACTATAGGTCAATGATCCTGCCACAAATCTTTATCAGATTTCTTTATCGCTTTTAAATAGGCAGTGAGCATTATCCCCCAAGATAATCAATCTTCAACCTCTCCTTCAAGACCATAAACATGTCGAGGAAAGAGATAAGCTTGGCAGAGAATTGTTCCTTGCTGTCAAGTACCTACGATTTTCTGATGGTAGACTAACTTCCCCCATAAATCGGTTTTTAGATCAAAGTGTCCAAAACTGAATATGCAAATACATTGTCAGTGATTCCAATTCAGGAAGAAGCTGCAACAGAATCTCATTACTCTCAATAACAAGGAACAATCCTTTGCACATAGGCCATTCCCTATCCCACTCTCTTCCGCTGTAAAAATTGCGAATCCCATTAACAGATTTTCCTTTGGTCGCCTGAACAATACGTGAGTGACTCACAGTTTTGAACATTTTGCTGCTGAACTACTTAGAAGGGCATAAGATGGGATGGCGGGAGGAATGGGCTGAAAATGCGAGGAATCGCTAATATGTGTCTTGTTTGCAGCTTTTCATTTCAGTAGTTTAAAAGGCAATTAAGGAAAGGAATGAGGGTCCTGACTAGGTAGAATTCAATTCTCCGCGTTTAATGGATTCAGAGTATGAGGAAGCATAAGGGTAATCCATCATCGCATTACTGCCATCACCAGAGTTGTCTGTATTTCAGAAAGTGTTCATTCCCTTCGCCAGGAGGACACAGACCCTGGTGTGCTGATTTGGGTGTCAAGAAATTAAAAAAGATGAAAGGAGAGAATTGGAAGCAGCAACTCTCCGATCAGCACTGGAAAATGTCTGCTCTGTATTCCGTGGGTCTTTGCTTCTTGAGTCCAGACACCTGTCACTGGACTATGCGACTGTGGGTGGCCCTATTTGTAGGATTTCCAAGCTTATCTGACCCTAGATAAACCTTGGTGCCTTTTAAGGGTCAGTTTAAGGGCTGAACCGAATAGTAAGAAAAAGTGTTTTCTAAAGAATTAATAAGTCAGAGTCCTTTGATGTTATAAGAGTGTGGTTAGAGCTTAATGTGGCTATATCAAGAGGAATGCTCTCTCTTCATCAGGATGTGGCAAACCACTCATAAACCACTTACAAAGAGTCAAACCATCAATAATGAGATGGATTTGTAGTCAAGGTTATCAGTCATTCATATGGATGCCAGGTAGAGGCCAGTGCTGGGACCTCAATGACACAGATATGAAGAGTGTATTTATAAGCATGGATTTTAGGATAATTCTACAAAATAATAGCAACCATTTATTGAACACTTGGTGTGCTTTCCACATATTATTTCTAATCCTTACCACAGCCACATTTAAAAAATTTTTTTTTTCAAGATTTATTTATTATTGAGAAACAGAGACAGAGCATGAACAGGGGAGGGGCAGAGAGAAGGGGAGACACAGAATTCAAAGCAGGCTCCAGGCTCGGAGCTGTCAGCACAGAGCCCAATGCGGGGCTCAAACCTACAAAATGCGAGATCATGACCAAAGCTGAAGTCAGACGCTTAACCGACTAAGCCACGCAGGTGCCCTTTTGATGGGTTCCATTATTTTCTTTCTCTCCCAGATGAAGGAATGAAAGCTCAGAAAGAATGAAAATCTCTCCCAAGATGACATAGATAGAAAGTGACCAAGCTAAAATTGGAACTCAGATTATTCTGGCCCCAGAGCCCGAGCTTGATCCATTTCTCTAAGACGGGACACGGAGAGCTACATGCTTCGCACGTTTCCCGGTGCGACACATCCAAGGGCAAGAGAAAAAAAGTCAAGGATATGTCCAGATTCCTTGCCTGAAAGCCCACATGGAAAGGACAGAGAACTAAAGGCCAGAGCTAAGCAGCCTGGGGTCATCTGATACAAGTAGTTATGGGGCCAATCCAGTACTTACTCAAACCTTAAAAGGAATTCAGCTGGGGTCCTCATTAGCTGAGTGTGACTTTGGTCAACCAACTATTATACCATGGCACAAGAGATGAAAGTGCTTTGTGTCTCATTTTGACCTCATTAAAATTTCAGGTGATGAGCCACAAAAAAAGATATAAGCACATATACATTTTTCCTTATCAATACTACTTTCAGCAATTTAACCTACAGATATACTTGCATATGTACTAAAGGATGAATGTACAAGATTACTAATCCCTTGCAGTATTTTGTAATAATGAAAAGTAGGGAACAAACTAAGTTTTCATCAGTAGGGCGCTGGTTCAATTTATCACAAGACATCCATTTATTGCGATTCTAAATAACTGTGAAAAGAATGAGGAAGATCCCTATAACTTGATACGGAAAGATCTCTAGCATGTAGAGTTAAATGAAAAAAGAAAGATGCTAAATGAGGTTTATAATACTCTAACTTCTGTACGAAAGCAGGAAGAAGAAAAGAATCTGATATTTTCTCAAAGAACATGAGGACCAAGAGTCACATGCTCTTTCGACTGAGTCAGGGAGGAGCTCCTGGGACTGTGCTCTTTTCTCTAATAAGAACATCACACTCTCAGGCAAATGGGCTGGATCCAAATGCTGATTTTCCCAATTCCTAACTGGGTTAAGTTCTCTGAACCTCAGTTTTCTCTTTCAGAATAAAATAAATGGAAGGAAATAACAATATCACTGTATTGAGGGTTGACCAGTTAACTCTAAAATAGTCCCAACATGGGGCACCTGAGTGGCTCAGTCGGTTAAGTGTCTGACTTTGGCTCAAATCATGATCTCATGGTTCATGAGTTGGAGCCCCACAACAGGTTCTGTGCTGACAGCGCAGAGTCAGGAGCCTGCTTCAGATTCTGTGTCTCCCTCTCTTTGCCCCTCTGCCACTTGTGTTCTGTCTCTGTCTCTCTCAAAAATAAACATAAAAAATTTTTTTGATAAAATAGTCCCGATACATAATAGTTGTTGCCATGCCAGGCAAGTGAAATGAGGGCCCAGGGCAAGGGCCTTGCTAAATATGATGAACCTGAGGTCCAGAGCACCCTCTTTCCCCCTCTTTTGGCTTTGAATTTCACCTTATGTAAGAAGTCTTGACAGCATGGACTTGAGACACTGGGAAGTGGTTCTCTGGTACCTCCCATCCCAGTGACACAGCCAGCCTTACCACCTCACCTCCAGAGGAACCCATCTTTCCTCCTGGCCAGTGCTTCTACTTTGTAGTATGAACAATCCTGAAAGTAAAGCAAAGTGGTGGCAAATTCTAAGTCCCAGGAAGCCAGCTTTTTGCCTACACACTGGTGTCTCAACGTTCTCTGCTGTAAATGATGTTGATGACAAGGGCACATCTTCGAGAAGAAAAAGCCAGTGGTGGCTACTGATGAAACGGATTTTATAAGCTACAAGTTGATGCACAGGTCTCTGATCTCCTGGCCATGGGATGTTAAATGGAAGAGAACTTCCTCAAGACTGTGTCTATGAAGCTGAAAACGTCAGGCTCATCTGCCTGTTCTGTCACTTCTGGCACTCACTGCCACCCACAGCTTGTCGCATCGCTCCTTTGGCTATGCTCCTGAAACATGGCCTCCTTCGGTCTTGGTAATGATTCTTCTCCTATAGCAACACACGCCAGGAGGGAATAGTGTCTGCCTTTCAACACTGATGATTCCACTTCGCAGTTTAGCTTCACTCAGAATTCTCTCTGTGTCTCCCATCCTAAATCTAAATAATTCCTTTCTCTCCTCTGCTATGCAAGAAGGGTCACACATTTGTACACCTGAAGCTCCCTTCCTCTCTTCTCTTTTCTTCCTTGACCTTTCCCTCTTCCTTCCCCACACTGAGAGTTTTCTCTGCCTTGACGATTTGAACAAAACATTATTTCAGGTCTGGTTACCCCAAACAACTGAACCCCAGGGTTCAAACTGGCTCCCTGTATCTCAAGAAATGAGCAAGAACTGGACCATTTCTGTCTCCAAGTCATGATTATTTTGCCTTTTTTCCTGCTTTGCCCCTCCTCCCCCGTTAGAGCCCTCCGACTCTAAAACCAGGACAACTGAGGGGCGCCTGGGTGGCTTAGTCGGTTAAGCGTCCGACTTTCGCTTAGGTCGTGATCTCGCGGTTCGTGGGTTCGAGCCCCGCGTCGGGCTCTGTGCTGACTGCCAGCTCAGAGCCTGGAGCCTGTATCAGTCTGTGACTCCCTCTCTCTCTGACCCTCCCCTGCTCACGCTGTCTCTCTCTCTCTCCTAGAAATAAATAAAAATATTTAAAAAAAAAATAAATAAAACCAGGACAACTGAGACTCACCCTGCCTGCTCTCCAGGTAAGCAGTTGGTCCTGGCATCTCCCCACTATGCTTATGCACCTTCAGTCCTTGCTGTGACCACTTCCCGACACCTCTTGTACCTGCCCTGCAGGCATTCATGCATGGCCATTAAAAGAAAAAAAATTAAAGATGGCTGATGGTAGCAGCATTTTGTTTTGCGGTTGTGACGACGAGTCTGCAACTCGATTCTAAACAATAAAGTCTCCAGTTCATACACCTGACTTACGTTTTTAAAATGTGATGATTTTCAAGCCCTGACAGTTGCTCACATTCATTGAATGAGTACTAAGTGTCAAGTATGACTGATCTCAGGTGAAGTTCCCTAGCGAAGTCTGACATGCGGATTCTTGTGCAAGCCAGAGAGTACTTTTATGGAGGAGAAACCAGTACAGGGGTGAGAGGAGCGGGGCAGGGAAAGAAACCAGAAAAGATAATGCTTTCTAGAGAAGTCTAGTCCCAGCATGATCCCATTGGAGCTCTGGATGCTGCATTGTATCCCAGCATCGGTCCCTTCTGGAAGCAAGAGTGCGGACTCTTAGATCCCTGAATCAGTCCGTCATTGGCTATGGGCCACCTCTGGTGTGGTAAAGTGGGGGAAAGTACAAATCAAGCATCACCAGCAAGCCCCGTGTGAGTTAGTGGCATCCCAAACCTGTGACAGGTGTGAATGCCTATGAAAGGGTCCCATCCCCTTGATGCAGGAAGGACACGTGCTACAGCACTTCACAAAGATTAAGCTATGGATTCTCCACACCGTTTGAGCTAGGGCACTATTAATACCATCCCTATTTTACAGAAGAGGATTCTGAAACATGGGAGAGCCAGTAAATCGATGAAGATCACGCAGAACCATGATTTAAAACAAGACCGTGTCTCTCTAACTGTGCCCAGCCTCCATGCGAAGCTTCTCATCACATGGAAAGATCTGAAGCAGCATAAGTGGGCAATGTCTTGTCCTTACATACTCACCAAGTCACTTCTATCAGCAGTCACATCCACTCGTGCAAAATGACTGTAGTATTTCACAATGAAATGGTAAATATTTTTCATTACTGCAACATGAAGATTTACCAACACTTATGAACACAGGATATAGACTCATTAGCAAGGCTACTGTGCCAGAACCATCCATCCCCCATACAAGACTATATTTCTCACTCCATTTCTAATTTTAAACCACAGCTCATTATATTTTACTAAGCCTATATTTCTCATAATTTTAATCAGTAGATTAGCTGTAAAGCCTAAAGCAAAAATGAAAGACAGTAGGAAATACACTCCTCATATATATTTATAATAACATTTTTTCAATGTCATAAAGCAGAAGCTCATGTCCCACTTGCTATGTTTAAAATCATGTTTGGCCATTTTCTTTCTCCTGACACCTTCCATTTAACATAAAAGATGAGACATCTAGTGCAGTGGTTGTGTAAATGGTATGGAACACAACTTGACGTGCAAGCAAATGTGTCAAGAACAGAGTAATGGACATCTGTGAGGGGTGTAGAACATGTTTCTGTCACTCAAACTAATAACATGCCCCTAAAACAGCTTAGCATGTGGAGAAAGGCCAAGGTGAATAGACCATTCCCTCCAAGCAAACAAAAAGGAAAAATGCCTTTGGTAATATCATTTCACCAAGCACCTCCTTGCTTTTCTCATTATTAATAATGCCATAGTAGTACCTGCAAACAGTAAAAACTCTAAGAAACAGACCCATTTCATCTATTTCTCATACTCTCCCAATTTTTTTGTAAAAAAGAGAATTTTAGGGGCGCATGGTGGCTCAGTCAGTTGGGCTTTTCACTTTGGTTCAGGTCATGATCTCACGGTTTGTAGGTCTGAGCCCCGTCTCAGGCTCTGTGCTGACAACTTGGAGCCTGGAGCCTGCTTCAGATTTTGTGTTTACCTGTCTCTCTCTCTCTCTCTCTCTCTCTCTCTCTCTCTGTCCCTTCCCCACTCATGCTCTGTGTCTCTCAAAAAATAAATATTTTTTAAAAAATTTTAAGAGAATTAAAAAAATAAGGCCCTAAAGCTTCCTACTACAGACAGCTTTGTACTCTGTTTACCATTATTCTACCATTATTCTTTACCATTATTCATTATTCTTTACTCTGTTTACCATTACCATAGATCTCTAGAGAGATCTAGACAATCTCTCTGGGAACCCCAGCCCATGTGTTTCCTGCAGTGTGTTGGCTGAGTTCAGCAAAGCCTAGGATTTCACTAGGTGTTAGGTAGTAAGATCTACTGTGACAGTGTGGACTTCCTCTCAGGGGATCTATTAGTAGATCAGAATACCTAGCAAACCTTCCTAAAAATGCTCCCAGAGGATCCAAGAAGGTTGACCTAGAGTCCATGTGCTATGAGGCACCAGCTGAAATAAATCAGCTTAAAGCTCCCATGGGACCCTTCGCTTAGATAAGCAAAAGCTAGGAAGGGAAGGAGAGAAATAAGGTCTATTTTCTGACTCTCAGAGAGGAAGGAGGAAGTTGGCTAATTAAATTTGGAATCCAGGTGAGGGAAAAGACTCTATGATTTGGCTAACCCAGGAAGGACATAAATTTGTGGGAAAATTAGAATACTGAAAGTCTAATTTAACCTTTTGTCCTTTTTGAATGCTTGAAAGTGGAGAGGTTGGTCTTGGAGTAAAGAAGACACCTCTGTATCTGAGATTCTCAGGGCTGCACTGGTGCCGCCATGTTGCTTGCTTTAGTAAAAGAAGAGTCTTGCTTGGATCACATCCAAGGCATCCTGGTTGCCAGAACACCCAGAGGACTTTGTTATAAAGTGTTCCTTTGTCCCAGTGCTTTCCATCCCATCCTCTCAACTCCTCCCAGGCCCTGCAGCATCAATCAGCTCCTATTCTTACCTCTTTAATCTTTCCCTTTCCACTGGCTGCTTCCCCTCCGTCTACACACTCATTCTGGTTCCCCAGATCCTAAAACAACAACAAAACCCTCCCATGAACTTGTTTCCCTCTCAAATTACTGTCCCATTTTCTTCCTGTCACCACTCAACACGTGCTTCCTCTACTTCCTCATCTCCTATTTATTCCTTGACTCTGCAACTTGGATCCTGCTCTACTTTGGGAAGCAAGCTCTTGAAGGTTGCATTCAACACATCCAACGGCCTCTCCTTCTCTGCCTCTCTAGCAGTTAACACTATGAATCACTCCTTTCCTAGAACCTTCTTCATTAGTTTTCAGTGCTGTCATCAACAGCATTCAACTGCCTCTCCAATGCCTCCTAGATCACAATTTCTAAGTCTTCTTTGCTGGCTCTTCTTCCACCAGCCACCTAATGTAGACATTCCCCAAAAGTTCTGTTGCTTGCATCCTTCTCTCCTCACTTTTCTTTACCTTGATCTGGTCATCTCCTCTCCCAGTGTCCACAGTCTTCCATATGTTCCACACAGACATATAGACCCAGACCCAGTCTCTCTTCTGGACCCAGGCTTGCAGTGTGAGCTACTAGATAACTTGTGGATGACCCAAATTCAACAGGTACAAAACCAAAGTCCTTCTCTTCCTTGTTAAATCTTTCTTCTTCCTAAATCCCCTAACTCTTCTATAGCCATTGGTACTGAGCCTCCATTCTTTCGGGCTATGTTTGACTTGTTCCTCTCCCTCATCCACCATATGCAACTTAATTTTAAAATCCTGATGATATTCCCTCCACTTTATCTTTCACATCCAAGTTCTTCTTTCTACCCCTCACTGGCCTTGTTTAGGCTTCCAGAACACCTCCTTGTCCATTAAAGAATTTAAAAATCAGCTAGCCAATTGGTCTTCTCATTTCTCATCTCTTCTTCTAATCTGCCTGACACATAAAGCATCAGGTCACTGAACTGATGACATTCTTTCCATCCTCAAAAACATTTGGTGGCTCTGTTTTTTACAGAATAAGTCCAACTTCCTCAGCCAGGTCTTTTAGAAACAAAAGTCCTAAGCTTTCTCCTATCACTCTCCCTTCCCCAACACATACACCCTCATTCTTCAGCTTATGGAATGTACTCTGCAGTTTTTTCTCACTTTTTATTCATTTCTCTATGTGAAAACACATCCTCTGGTTGCAGCTTGCTGAAGTCTTACCCATACTTCTAGGTTTTACTTAAATATGACTTCATAGTCACTCTAGATCGTACCCTCCTGTACCTCACTCCCCGCAAATAATTCATTATTCTCTCCCTCTTCTATACCTGACACCGTAACTTTTGATATTTATTATAACAGGGCTACTCAAAGGATGGTCCATGAAACAGTAATATCAGTATGTCAGATCAGAATTTAGAAATGTAAATTCAGGGGCCTGATCCCTGATCTACTGAATCACAATCAGTGGGGGTAGAGTCTAGGATCTGTTTCAACAAGCTTGCCAGATGATTGTGAGATTGGCTAGTTCAAGCACAACTGCCTTAGAGCTCTTGCTCTAGTGCCAATATTATATGATTGAACATGTCTCCCCAGCTAGATGATGAACCTCCTAAGGCAGAGCGTGTCATATGTTTTTATTTATTTCTGAGAGAGCACGTGAGCAGGGGAGAGACGGGGGCGGGGGGGGAGGNGAGAGCAGCAAGCCCAATGCAGGGCTCGAACTTATAAACCATGAGATCATGACCTGAGCCAAAGTCCGACACTCAATCCATTGAGCCACCCAGGTGCCCCCAGGGCTTGTCAGATTGCTTGGCCACCTTGTTATCACAGGTGCTTAATGAAAGCTTGTTGAGGAGCCCTTGGTTATATCTTGGTGTGGCCTGGAGTGCTGCTTAAGTAGAGTGATTCTGTGAAAAATTCGCTGCACATAGGGACAAGCATCAACCCTCCAGGTGCAGCTTATTTATTTCATTTCTCTGCTGGATTTGATATCGGTGACGGGAACAGAGAGAAATGTTGTGTTTAATATAGATCTTCAGATAGATTTTCTTGTCCCGCCATTGACTTCACCTTGGCTTCCTTGAGTGTTGAGAAAGATAGTGAGTGCTACTAGACATGTATTACCTACCGGGCACTATGCTATTCTGTTTCATTCTCACAACAGCCTAGGTGGTACACACTCCAAATCTCTCCATTTGAGTGATAAGGAAAAAGAGGCTCAGGGGGCCATGATCACACAGACAGAAGCAGCTCAGTTAGGAGGTTTGAGGCTATAGGTCCCACTCTGAACCATCACAATAAATATCCTCTATGCTTCATGCCTCCTAAGTAGGTCTGGGCTTCTCACAGAAGCCACAAGATTCTCTGTTGGGTCTCATGAGATCATTTAATGGCCTAACCCAGTTGTGAAACCAGGTTTTGCTGGGTCTCCATGTGCCCTGGCTCTGCTTCTGCTCTTCTCAACACTGAAAACTCCACGGTTACAATAGCTCTTTTCTTGCCCATTTTTAGTAGACTCAAGGTCAAGGTAATTATCACCTGGGCAGAGACACCTTCCAACATTCAGACAGTAGTAAGAGGAGATGCTTCTGAAACCCATTCAAACTTGCCTGCGAGCACTCTGAATCATGGGCCCTGTGAGTCATGGGGCCCTGAGTTGGAGTAGGCAATAGGGCTATTGGTTTTTATGGCAACGTACTCAGTACTCTCAGAGTATTGTTAATTAGCCTTTTCAGACCTAGAAATCTCCAGTTTTGGCATGGTGGTGGGTTGCTCACAGTTATCCCAGATAGAGGGAGATTGATTTTGGACAAAGCCTGTGGTCTGGAAAGCTCTGCCTGCTGAAGCGTATGCCTAAAACTCCAAGGGCACACCTCTGTCTAGAGCTCTGGGTCTGGTTTTATAGCCTTGGACTTGAGAGCTGAATAAAAAGAAAGGTCAGAGTCACAGTCCTCCCAAGGGCCTTTCTTGAGCACACAATTTACCAGATGAACAGGGAATCCACATGTGTTTGGAACCTCGAACCCAGCAGGCTGGCTTGGATCCTGCAGTGACTCCCAGATAACGTTTTATTGTGGGGTAAAGGGGCAGGGGGAATTACATTCCTTTGGCACATACTCGCATTCAGTATCCAGAAAGAAAAACTCCACTTTTTTGGCAAGCCAGATCATGAACACTTTTACCACAGTGTTTAGGGAGAAAGTTAAAAAAAAAAAAACAACAACCCAACAACCATCTCCACTCTTCATTCGTTCACTCGACAACCGTCCATTCAGCACCTACTGAGCATCAGGTGCTGTAAATCAGCTGGGCTGAGTTACGGAGAAGACACCATAGCCCCTACCCTGAAAGAACCTGCAGCCTACCCGGCTACCTGTATTGTGCATCTAGTGACTCCCTAGTCACCTGGGCTCATCCCCTGCAGACAACCCCATGACTCACCATCCCCAAAAGAAGTAGGAAGGAAACATCTTTGTAGCCTCAGGCCTAGGAGGCTTTGCTCCACCTCCACATAGGGAGGCACAGACCATGGGTAACTGGCCCCCCTCGGGCTCCTCCCTCATGACCTCTTCTGTGTCCTCTCCAGGCAGCCACTGCCTTAGTCACCTGCTCAGCTTCTCCTGGAGCCCCCCTCAACCTCAGCCAAGAGAACTGTTTTTGCCCAGCTCTGCTCTGACTCCATTAGAACCTCCTCACTCTTTCTAGAACACTAAGGAGAAAAATACCTCGTTGGTAAATGTGGTTGCCCACCCCCAGATTCCAGTCTTAACCACAAGCTCAAGAGCCTGGAAAGTTTCAACGTGAATGGGTTTAGCTACAGCCTTATTCTGAGACAGTCCCCTACAGGTACTTTAAGAACCAGAGAAATAAAAGAATCCCGCTACCTCCCCCTTTCACTGTCCTCTCCCAACTGTGGAAAGACTAGGCAGGGAGAAGCCCGAAAGAATGGTGATGGGCAACCAGATTAAGGGGAAATGGTGGCTTCACACAAAAGAAAGCTTCTCGCAAAGCTTCTGACACTGTGCTCTTCTCTTGGTTTCTGGCGACTCTTTGTGCAAGGAAGCAGGTCAGTAAGGTGAATGCTAGAGGGAAGGGGGCCTCTGAGCAGGGGCAGAAGGAGTAGACAGAAACAGGAAGGTGAGGGTCCCCCTGCTGACCCCCTCCAGCATCACAAACACTGTGCTGGCCCTTACTATGGAGACCGAGTGTGAGCCACCCCTAGCTCAGCTCGCTGTGGACACACAGCCTGCTGTGCTGTTTCTGCTTCCCTTCAGAAGGGAGGTGAGGTTTCAGGCTATGGAAGAGGCCAGCAGACCCCAAATGTTATGGTCCATGGGGCAATTATTCATATGTGGGGGCAGGGGGCTAAGCTGTAAGCCCTGTCCAGATAGGCAAGCTTGGATCTTCATGTTGGAAAGAGGATCCCTTAGAAATATCCGAGGCGACGTAAGAGGTGGGAAGGAAGACGTGGGTGCCAAAAGCTGTGGGACCCAAGGAGCAAATAAGATCTCAACAGAAACAAGGATAATTGGTTGCCTCTCAAAAGTGAAGGGCAGGGATGGGAAGGTGGGGCGTCAGAATTCCTGCATGCTTCTGCTTCTCTTTCCTGGACAGCAGCAGCTGGACACCAACAGTCACTTTTGTCATCTGTCCTTACTTCCAAGCTGGTTCTTAGCTGCCCAGAGTTTGGTAAGTTTTGCACTTCAAGTAAGTGCAGCAGAACTACTTTAAACAACATCAGCTTATGATGGCCATAGGTGAGATCCAGTATTTCCTCCACTCACTGTAAAATCCAGTTCATTGTTCTGGTTCTTCTGTTTAATCGTCCCTCCCTAGTTCCAGCTCCACTTTTATCCCCCCAACTCTGGGCTGGGGTCAGGGGAACAATCTTTACACATCACATTACTGGTGGGGGGGTGGTACTACCACTGGCTTCCAGTTGGTGGGTCAGTGGGAGGCACAAGCAGGGGCCTGGAGGGCAGAAGGAGAGAGATCCAAGCATTTCTTCTTGGCCTCCTGTCTTCGTCAGCACCATCATTCTGGCAGTGCCTACATCCTTCTAGAACTAGAGCTCCCACTGAGCAGCCTATCTTCTGGGCTCCAGTCCTCAACACAGTTGAGGACCATGCCTCCTTGCTCTCACTTTCTAAAGCCTGGAGGATGATGGGTCTCTGGGTGCCTCAATTTCCCTTATTGGTTCCCTTCATTCTACACACACTTCTATACATAGTCCTTTCCTTAAAATATCTTCAAAATCCCAGCTGCCTCCTGGTTCTTTCCAGAATCCTGTCTGATACCCCATGTTCTATGCAGATGTGCTGTTCCAACAACAGTGCCATCCAATGCTTAGTCTAGCTTTTTATTAGGTTATTTGTTAGGGGTTTTGAGAGCTTACATTTGTGGACAAGGAGAATCCGACTAGATCATAAGTGTGGTATTTTTATTGGCTGTGAAGAAAAGAGTCTAGAAAATACGATGTGGGGGAGTCAAAAGGTTTTTTATGTAAAAATAATAGTAACTTATGGGGCTCCTGGTTGGCTAAGTCTATTTAGCATCTGAATCTGGTTCAGGGCATAATCTTGCGGTTTGTGAGTTCGCGCTCCACACCCAGCTCACTGCTGTTGGTTTGGAGCCTACTTCCGATCCTTTGTTCCCTGTACCCCCTCCCCCACCCCATCCCTCCCCTGCTCATGCTTTCTCTTTCAAAAATAAACATTTCAAGAGTAAATAAAAAAAACTAAAATAATAATAACTTACAACTGATTTTATTTTTCTGGGCACCTGGGCAGCTGAATTAGTTAAGTGTCCAACTCTTGATTTTGACTCAGGTCACAATCTCATGGTTCATGAATTTGAGCCCACGTCTGGCTCTGCACTGACAGCAGGGAGCTGTCTTGGGATTCTCTCTCTCTCTCTCTCTCTCTGCGCCCCTCCCCCATGCATGTGTGCTTACACACTAATCCTCACCTCAGAATTCAGAATCTAGTCCCAGGATTCTCCCCTTGGAATTGTACACATTAGAATCATGTTGGGGAGCTTGTAAATGTATTGATATTATTGGTACTCCAAAATTTATTCAGAAACGATAAAGTTAGCCTTTAAGGTCATTCCCTTGCACAGAGCCTTCCAGAGATCCTGAGATGGGTGGCACCCTGCAGTGTGTTACAAGGTCATATGTTTGTAATAAAAGATACTGCTTTGTCCTTAATGAGGGCCCTCGAATGGGATGCTCTTCAGGACCACAAACCTGGATCCATCCATTGACATAGGCCCTACTCAACCCAACTCAATCAGAACTTCTGGGGGTATGGGGCACCTGGGTGGCTCAGTCAGTTAAGTGTCCAACTTCGGCTCAGGTCATGATCTCGTGGTTCATGGGTTTGAGCCCCGCATCGGGTTCTGTGCTGGCAGCTCAGAACCTGGAGCCCGTTTCAGATTGTGTCTCTCTCTCTCTCTGCCCCTCCCCCGCTCATGTTCTGTCTCTCTCTGTCTCAAAAATAAACTATAAAAAAAATTTTAAAAAAAATTTCTGGGGGTATGACCTGGGCATCAGCATGCTTTAAAAGCTGCCTGAATGAGTTTAATATTTGGCCAGGGTTGAAAATATTGCACATTCTGATAGCTAGAAGAGATCTCAGAGCCCCTGGTGAAATACCCTCACCTTACAGCTGAAGTAACCATAATCCAGAGAAGGGCTGAAGGTCCCACAGGTCATCACATAGCTTGCTGAGTCAAGGAGGCCCAGTGGTGCAAGCAGAGACGGCAAGGGGAGCGGGGCTGGGGGTGGGGAGATGGGGCAGTGATGATGAGGTATNTTTTTTTTTTTTTAACCACACTCACCGTCTATGCAATTATCACCTGGGCAGAACCTCCCATTTTCAGACAACCCTGTATTGTAAGAAGCCCCAGAAACCCATTGAAATATGCCCAGAGGCCCCACTGAGTCACACCAAACTTTTTCCCTGGGTCTGTAAGACCATTCATTTCACAACAGTGTACTTCCTAATGTATTCATAATTAGTCTCTAAATGAGACCTCAAAATCCCTAAAGAGGGATTTTGACCTTTAAAAGTACTATTGTATTTTTTTTTAATTGCCAGCAGAATGGAAACCATGAGACAATTTTGGGAAACAAGGATAACTCCATTTTGCTGGGAAGTATGGGAGCCCCAGGGCATTTTCAGACTGGGACTCGGGAGAGACAGAACTGCAGGTCTGGGTGGCAGAGGAGCTGGCGCCTGAGGCGTTGGCCTTCACGAGGAGGGTGTGTTTAAAAAGCCTGCCTACTGATGCAGGAGGTAGAAAATTTCTGAGTGGCTACAAAGGAGGAAGAGTGACATCAGGAGGGATGAGGAACAGAAAGTCACAACATGCCAAAACACACACAATGGCGTGCGTTTCCCATCAACCTTCAACATACAGAGAAAAACTGCGGGATGTTAGACAATGTCTCTTAGATGCTCATATACTCTTTAAAAGATGTAACTGGTATTGTTACTACAATGCTAATGAGACATGGATATCTGCTGATTATGCTTTGAAGTCCTGCTTCCTCCCATGTCCTTTCTCATGTGTTGATCCCTAATAAACATCTTGCAAACACCATCTCAAGGTCTGCTCCTGGAGAACCCAACCTGTGGGAATGCCATTCTCCCTTCCCAAGACTTGGTGGGTATGAACGAGTACATGCTCAAAAGTCTATGCATATATACATGATGTCCTATTTTCCAGGCCACAGTCTCCTCACAATATCTCGGAATTCCTTGGAGAGGTAGCAGTGCCCAACGGTCAAGAGCATTCATTTGGGGGGTTAAACGTGGCTTGACATCACAGCCCTATCCTCATTCATGAGGGCCAAATGTAATAATGTACATAAAGATCTCATCCAGTGCTTGGCCCACAGTAAACCTTCAGTAAATGGCAGCTATTATTTTTGCCATCCAAAGTTTCCAATGCTTGAATCCAAGCCAAACACACACTAAGGAACAGTTCTTTCTTCTCTTACTGGGACCATCTATACTTCTAGCTTCTCCTTCTCACTCTCTGCTGTTCTACAAGGGATAACTTTTCCCTTCACCAAGAAAACAAACAACCCCCCCAAAACAAACAAACAACAAAAAAAAACCCCACATATTTCAAACTTTCCTAATCATTCTTTGGAAATGTTGCAATAGGTTTCTTACCTCTTAGACTCAATTCTCCACCTCCAATTCATTCTTCACTTTGCCCATAGCTATGTTTCTGAAATGCAGGTAAGTGCTTTGCTTTAAATCCTTGAATAGTTCATTTCCTGCACAGAAAAAATAAAAAATAAACTATATAAGCCATTGACTATGGCCCCTGCCTTCTCTCTGACTACACTATTGTCCTAACTCTCATCAATAACAAAAACAACTTGTAGTCTCTAAAACATGCTGTGTGGTGTGCTATTTTGTGGTTCCTTGTCTTTGAATACTAATCCCTGAGTCTTCACTTTCCAAGGGGCATTCCCAGATCTTCTGTGAAAAATCTTATTTATCCTTCAAACTCTTTACTATGGATGAACACCCATACCCCTCCAAAATTCCTTGGTTGAGGTCCTAACCCCCAAAGTGATGGTATTTGGAGGTGGAACCTGTGGGCAGTAATTAGATTTAGAAGAGGTTACAAGAGCTGAGGCCTCACGATGGGATTAGTGCCCCCTCGTAAGAAAAGAAAAGAGAGAGATCTTGGTCTCTCTCTCAGCCCCGTGAGGACACAGCAAGAAGGCAGCCATCCACAGACCAGGGAGAGGGCCCTCCCCAGACACCAAATCTGCTGGCACCCTCATCTTGGACTGAGCTTCCCAGAGCTCCAGAGCTGACAGAAACAAATGCCTATTGTTTAATCCACCTCGTCTATGGTATTTTGTTATAGCAGCTTGAACTAACTAAGCAACGTCTTCTCAATGCTCTTTATCCTTCACTTAGTCATTCACTATATCTCAACTGGACATCAAGCGGGGAGCAGAGCTTGTGCTACATCCTGGGGATACAAAACCACCTCTGGGGGCGCCTGGGTGGCTCTGTCGGTTAAGCGTCCGACTTCGGCTCAGGTCATGATCTCACAGTTCGTGGGTTCGAACCCCGCATCAGGCTCTGTGCTGACAGCTAGCTCAGAGCCTGGAGCCTGTTTCAGATTCTGTATCTCCCTCTCTCTCTGACCCTCCCCTGCTCATGCTGTCTCTGTCACTCTCTCTCTCGGAAATAAATAAAACATTAAAAAAAAAAAACCACCTCTGCTCTCAAGATGTATTTCACTGGACATACAGGCAAATAAGCTGACAATACCAACAGACTGTATGAGGCAGCCACAGTGCAGATTGAAGAGGAAGAGGGGAGAATAGGCGAATTAGAAGATAAAATTATGAAAAAACAGGAAGCCAAGAAAAAGAGAGATAAATTGATCCAGGAGCATGAAAGAATTCGAGAACTGAGTGATGCAATCAAACTGAACAATATCTGTACCATAGGAATTCTGGTAGAAGAAGAGAGAGAAAGGGGCTGAAGGCATACTTGAAAAAAAATCATAGCTGAGAACTTCCCCAACTTGGGGAAGGAAACAGACATTGAAATCCAAGAGGCACAGAGAACTCCCCTCAGACATAACTTGACTCAGTCTTCAGCATGACATATCATAGTGAAACTGGCAAAATACAAGGATAAAGAGAATTCTGAAAGCAGCTAGGGATAAACGGGCCTCAACATACAAAGGTAGACACATAAGGGCGGTAGCAGACCTAACTACTGGAACTTAGCAGGCCAGAAAAGAATGGCAGGAAATCTTCCGTGTGATGAACAGGAAAAATATACAGCCAAGAATCCTTTTTCCAGCAAGCCTGTCATTCAGAATAGAAGGAGAGATAAAGGTTTTGCAAAACAAGCAAAAACTGAAGGAATTCATCACCACTAAACCAGCCCTACAAGAGATCCTAAGGAGGACTTTATGAGGGAAATGTTGCAAGGAACACAAAGTACCAGAGACATCACTACAAGCATGAAACCTACAGAGAACACAAGGACTCTAAATCCACATTTTTCAATAATAACACTGAATGTAAAAGGACTAAATGCTCCAAAAAAGACATAGGGTATCAGAATGGATAAAAAAAAAAACAAGACCCATCTATTGGCTGTCTACAAGAGACTCATTTTAGACCTGAGGACACCTTCAGATTGAAAGTGAGGGGGTGGAGAAATATCTATTATGCTACTGGAAGTCAAAAGAAAGCTGGAGTAGCCATACTTATATAAGACAAACTATACTTTAAAGTAAAGGTGGTAACAAAAGATGTAGAAGGGCATTATATAATAATTACAGGGTCTATCCATCAGGAAGAGCTAACAATTACAAATGTCTANAAAAGACATAGGGTATCAGAATGGATAAAAAAAAAAACAAGACCCATCTATTGGCTGTCTACAAGAGACTCATTTTAGACCTGAGGACACCTTCAGATTGAAAGTGAGGGGGTGGAGAAATATCTATTATGCTACTGGAAGTCAAAAGAAAGCTGGAGTAGCCATACTTATATAAGACAAACTATACTTTAAAGTAAAGGTGGTAACAAAAGATGTAGAAGGGCATTATATAATAATTACAGGGTCTATCCATCAGGAAGAGCTAACAATTACAAATGTCTACACACTGAATTCGGGAGCACCCAAATATATAAAACAATCACAAACATAAGCAATCTTATTAATAAGAATGTGCTAATTACAGGGGACTTTAATACTCCACTTACAGCAATGGAGAGATCAACTAGACAGAGAATCACTAAAGAATCAATGGCCCTGAATGACACATTGGACCAGATGGACTTGACAGATATATTTAGAACTCTAGATCCCAAAGCAGTGGAATTCACTTTCTTCTCAAGTGCACATAGTGCATTCTCCAATATAGATCACATACTGGGTCACAAAGCAGCCCTCAATAACTATAAAAGAATTGAGATCATACTGTGCAGACTTTCAGACCACAATGTTATGAAAAGTCTGGAAAACCTCCAAAAGCATGGAGGTTAAATAATATCCTACTAAAGAATGAATGGATCAACCAGGCAGTTAGAGAAGAAATTTAAAAATATATGGAAACAAATGAAAATGAAAATACAATAATCCAAACCTTTGGGATGCAGCAAAGGCAGTCCTAAGAGGAAAATGCATTGCAATCCAGGCCTATCTCAAGAAACAAGAAAAATCCCAAATACAAACTCTAACAGCACACCTAAAAGAACTAGAAGCAGACAGCAAAGTCTCAGAGTACAAAATCAATGTACAGAAATTGGTTGCATTTTTATATACCAATAATGAAGCAACAGAAAGAGAAATCAAGAAACTGATCCCATTCACAATTGCACCAAAAACCATAAAATACCTAGGAATAAACTTAACCAAATATTTAAAAGATATGTATGTTGAAATCTATACAAAACTTATGAAGAAAATTGAAGAAGACACAAATAAATGGAAAACATTCCATGCTCATAGACTGGAAGAATAAATATTGTTAAAATGTCAATACGACTCAAAGCAGTCTACACATTCAATGCAATCCCAATCAAAATTGCACCAGCATTCTTCTCAAAGCTAGAACAAACAATCCTAAAATTTGTATGGAACCACAAAAGACCCTGAATAGCCAAAGTAATATTGACAAGAAAACCCAAAGGGAGGCATCACCATCCCAGACTTTAGCCTCTACTACAAAGGTGTGATCATCCAGACAGTATGGTATTGGCACAAAAACAGACACATAGACCAATGGAATAGAATAGAGAAGTTAGAATTGGACCCACAGATGTATGGCCAACTAATCTTTGACAAAGCAGAAAACAGTATCCAGTGGAAAAAAAGACAGCCTCTTTAACAAATGGTGCTGGGAGAATTGGACAGCAATATGCAGAAGAATGAAACTAGACCATTTTCTTACACCATACACAAAAATAAACTCGAACTGGATGAAGGACCTGAATGTGAGGCAGGAAACCATCAAAACCCTAGAAGAGAAAGCAGGAATCAACTTCTTTGACCTCAGCCACAGCAATTTCTTACTCGATACATATCCAAAAGTAAGGAAATTGAAAGCAAAAATGAACTATTGGGACCTCATCAAGATAAAAAGCTTCTGCTCTGCAAAGGAAACAGTCAACAAAACTAATAGGCAACCGACAGAATGGGGGAAATATAGTTGCAAATGACATATCAGATAAAGGGCTAGTATTCAAAATCTATAAGGAACTTACCAAACTCCACCCCCCAAAAATAAATAATCCAGTGAAGAAATGGGCAGAAGACATGAACAGACCCTTCTCCAAAGAGGACATCCAGATGGCCAACAGACACATGAAACGATGCCCAGCGTCACTCATCATCAGGGAAAAACAAATTAAAACCACACTGAGATACCATCTCACTGCCAGCCAGAGTGACTAAAATGAACAAATCAGGAGACTCTAGATGCTGGCGAGGATGTGGAGAAATGGGCACCCTACTACACTGTTGGTGGGAATGTATATTGTGCAGCCCCTCTAGAAAACACTGTGGAGTTTCCTCAAAAAATTAACAATACAACTCCCCTATGACCCAGCAATAGCACTGCTAGGAATTTACCCAAGGGATACAGGAGTGCTGATGCATAGGGGCACATGTACCCCAGTGTTCATAGCAGCACTTTCAACAATAGCCAAATCACAGAAAGAGCCTAAATGTCCATCAACGGACAAATGGGTCAAGAAGATGTGGTTTATCTATACAATGGAATACCACATGGCAATGAGAAAGAGTAAAATCTGGCCATGTGTAGCAACGTGGATGGAACTGGAGGGTATTATGCTAAGTGAAATAAGTCAGGCAGAGAAAAACAGATACCATATGTTTTCACTCATATGTGGATCTTGAGAAACTTAACAGAAGACCATGGGAAATGGGAATGGAGAAAAGTTACAGAGAGGGAGGGAGGCAAACCATAAGAGACACTTAAATACTGAGAACAAACTAGGGGTGGATGGGGGGTAGGGGAGAGGGGAAAGTGGGTGATGGGCATTGAGGAGGGAACTTGTTGGGATGAGCACTGCGTGTTGTATGGAAAGCAACTTGACAATAAATTATATTTTAAAAAATAAAAATAAAAAGTTCAAGATCTTGTCATTTTTCATGAGGGTCTCTTTTACATGTTAATATGTAATCATCACATTTAAGTGTGCATTTTGTTCAGTTCCTTCTTAGTTGATAACTGGCCAAACATCTTTATTTGCCAATGGCTATATATATGTTGTGGGTAGTAGCATTACATACTTATATTAACATCATAAAATCTTACATCCTCTGCAAAATATAGATCTTATAATGTAAAATTATTTACATTGAATTTTTATTTTCTTTTAGATGCATTCAACAATAGGAAGTAAGTAGTCTAGCAGTGATATTGATTCAACGGGCATGAGTCAATCCACTGATTTGCTGGTAAATCTTCAACAACCGCACAACCAAAAAGCTCTGATGTAGAGTGTTTCCCAAATATGCCACCATGGCCAATTTCAAGTGGCCAACATGATGTCCCTGAGTGCAGAGTTGGGAAGAGTCGTGTACACTGCCTCTGAGAGCTTGTATGAACCCTGCCAGCATGACCCTAGATAGATATCAGTGTTAAGCTGAATGTGATGTTTGAGTGACCACTGATTTTTAAATTGATTAGTTTTTAGTAGATGCTTCTGTGCTATGATGACTCTCCTCTCTGAAGTAAATCTTGTAACCTACAGCATTCAACAATTAGAATCCCATGTACATCATTTAAAGCTCCCTAGAGTTGCCCTTGGTAATATTTCATATTCTGTCTGGAGTGGACTCCCAATTCATTGTGCATTCTTTGTCTGGGTGAGTTTTCTTGTTCCCAAAGATAATACTCCTTCGAAACTCATCACCACTCCAAATTCGGGGTTGAAATGGCAAGCCCCTCATACCTTTTTCTTTTCTTTTCCTTTTTTTTTTTTTTTTTTGACTGAGATGGCTTTTTCAACAGTTGCCTCCCAGGCCCCGCAGTCTCTTCTGTCAGGCAGGACTCTGGGCACCTGGGCCTCAGACTCGCACAGAGTCCAGCCCCAGACGGAGTTCCCTTTCAGCAGCTACGGCTTCCCTCACATCATTTTGGCAGAATTTTCCCTAGAAACATCAAGAGACCTGAAGCTATACCTAAATGTTTCTATATGACCTCTAGATTTCAAAAAGCAGGACCCCACTCCTTTCAAATTGTTATGAATTGAATCTTACCCCACCTTCAAAATTCATATGGTGAAGCCCGAATCCCCAAATGCAACTGCATTTGGAGTTACGGCCTTTAAAGAAGTAATTAAGGCTAAATAAAGTTGTAAGTGTGGGGCCTTAGTCTCATATGACTGCTGTCCTTACAAAAAGAGGAAGAGACGCAGAGGAGGTGCGCCTACGGAGAAAAGGCCATGTGCACACACAGCAAGAATGAGGCTGTTAAGTCAGGAAGAGAGGTCTCACTAGAAACCAATCCTAGCACCTTGATCTTGAACTTCCAGCCTTTGGAACTGTAAGAAAATACAGGTGTGTTGTTTAAGCCACCCAGTCAGTGGTGTTTTATAATGGCAGCCCTAACAGTCTAATACACACATGAATTGCGAGGATAGCCTTGAACATCTCCCAGTTCTTCATCGTAAATGCACAAACTAATAATGGCCATTGATATGTGTGAATATGCTTGTACGCATAAATCTATGTATTATGTATTACTCTGATTTGTAATTGGTACGCAGGTTACTTATGTAAAGATTGTTGAGAACGTTGATACTGAACCATCTGCAGGTTATTACAACTTGAACTGTCAGACGAAATATAACTGTCAGCTTCATTCAAAAGTATTCATTCATTTTGGGAATTGCCATAATTAATATAAAATGTTGCTGTATTAGACTAAGTATAATCAAAGACATGTAGGTTATTAAAAAGAACTTTCAGGGGCGCCTGGGTGGCTTGGTCGGTTAAGCGTCCGACTTCGGCTCAGGTCATGATCTTGCAGTTTGTGGGTTCGAGCCCCGTGTCGGGCTCTGTGCTGACAGCTCGGAACCCAGAGCCCGCTTTGGATTCTTTCTCCCTCTCTCTGCCCCTCCCCTGCTCCCACTCTGTCAATCTCTCTTTCAGAAATAAATAAACATTTAAAAAGTTTTTTAAAAAGAACTTGCAAAGTTTGTCGAAGGAAACCTGGAGTATCAGATAACACGGTCTCTACATACCTTTGGTTTACGTGCTTCTGAAGCAGGATGATGGGAGACCTCAATTAAATTATAAAGGTTTTTTTTTTAATGAAACAGGCCAAAGGCAAACAAAACTTTACTGTGAATAGGGATTATTAGTTTGCCCAAGGAGACATTACAGAACAGGGTCTGACTAACCTCAGACCTGACCAAAACAGCTCTATCTGCCAAAAAACAAAATCCCAGTCATGTTCACAAAGTTGCCAATAAATCCAGATTGCTGGCTACCACCTATAAACACGCACAAGGCAGCTCACTGTTGGAAATAGGAACAGGGTTTAGGATTCGTAAATTTAATTACACCTCTGTTTGCTGGTAACAAAGACCTAGTTAGTTTACGTTCAAGGTTAGGTAATGGGTTCTCTCTGGCTTCCCAAGCCCCTTGGCTTGGCTTCTCCATTCCACTCCACCCCTCGTGTTGTTCTAGAGCCTCAGTGCCCACAGCTCAAGTGTCTGGAACAGAAAAACAAGTGCTTGACTGGTCTCTCTGCCCGCGGTGCTGACTCTGACCCATGAAACAAAGGAAAATAAGACAAAGACCATGAGTGGTAGAGCCCCCCACAGAGGAAATGCAAATATCTGATGGAGACATGAAAGTACACTGTGTTTCAGTGAGGACTGAAACATGTTCAACATGCTACAGCATAATATTTGCCACAATCAAATTGACGCTGTTTTAATAAAAGGATGGGCACTGAAGACACAAAAACTTGGTCCAACTGTTCGGCCCTTTATCGCCCAGTGTTACTGGAGAGCAACTTGGCAATATGTGTGAAAAGCCTTTAAAATGTTAATGTGCCTTCTGCCTCCAGCCATGGTAGAATAAAAATTACCAGATTTACCCTCCTGTCTGAAATTACCGGAAAGTATTAGATTAAAAGAATCAGGGGGCACATGGGTGGCCCAGTTGCTTAAACATGTGACTTTGGCCCAGGTCAGGATCTCACAGTTCATGAGTTCAAGCCCTGCGTCTGGCTCCACGCTGACAGCACAGAACCTGTTTCAGATCTTCTGTCCCCCTCTCTCTCTGCCCTTCCCCCCACCCTCAAAAATAAACACTGAAACATTTTTTAAAAATCAGACAATATATATTAAACAATGGTTTCTAAGATACTCCCTGAAACACAGGAAACAAATGAGATGAGCCCTGCAAAATGACTTTAGCACACTTCTGCAGATTTCCCACACCATGGTGCAGTGAGAAGGGTCCCTGAGGGGAGCAAAGAGAGCTGAGGGTCTGAGAGACCAAGGCAACTGGAGTTCTCCAAACAACCTGCTGGGGAGGTAAGAGCTTCACAGAGAAGTATGCAGAAGGTTGCCCTTGCTGATTAGTTACCAGGTAAGGGAACAACCAATGGCTGGGGAAAGCCCAGTTAACAGGATTAGGGACTCACACAGGGTTGGATGCAGGGCATGTTCACACAGACAGACTGGAAAATGTCACAATTCATTAGACAGAAACACAGAAGGATCCTGCCTCCGTGGTGGGGAACAAGCCCTACACTAAGCACTATTCTATTCTTCCTTTAACAAATCTTAAAAGCAAGACTAACAAGGATCAAACGGCTTCTGACCAATTTAACTGCATTCTGGGACAATGCTCATGAATACTGATAAGAATAAGAAAACATCTAGTATGCAACAAGGTAAAGTTCACAATGTCTGGAATACAATAAAAAATTAGCTGTCATGCAAAGACGCAGGAAAATATGACCTATAATGAGAACGATAATCAATTAATCAACACTGAGAACTGGTGCAGATGTTAGAATTAGCAGGCAAGGACATGAAAACAAGTATTATTAGCAAATGGAGCCTCAAATTCACATATGAAGGACCCAGAATAGTTTACATGACTTTGAAAAAGAAGAATAAAGCTGGAGGACTAACTCTACCTGATTTCAAGACCACTTATAAAGCTACACGAATAATGACAATGTTGAATTGAAGTAAGATAGACAAATGACTAGAGGCAGAAAAGAGTTCGGAAATAGACATCCACGTAACAGACAGCCGATTTTTAAAAAACTTTTTATGTTTATTTATTTTTGAGAGAGACACAGAGTGTGAGCAGGGGAAGAGCAGAGAGAGAGCGAGGGAGACAGAATCTGAAGCAGGGTCCTGGCTCTGAGCTGTCAGCACAGAGTCCAACACGGGACTCAAACCCACGAACCGTGAGATCATGACCTGAGCTGAAGTCGGATGCTCAACGACTGAGCCACCAAGGCGCCTCCAGACAACCAACTTTTGACAAAGGCACCAAGACAATTCAGTAGAGAAAGAATAGTATTTTCAATAAATATGATGAAACAATTGGATATCCATCTGCAAAACTGAACTTTGATCCGTATCTCCTACCATAGCCAAAATTTTTTTCAAAATACTCCAAAATTAATCCACAGGGCGCACTAAAGTTAAAAACTGGAGATCCTTAGTCAGTACGTCGCATTTGGACTACAGGGTTGGGAAAGCGGGTTTTAAGCACACTTACCTCCCCCCAGAGGGATAGAAATGTAGAACCTACATTTGCACGGGGTGGAGAACGAAGACTAGCGCCCCCCTCTGGGCGGGGCATACGGAGGCCAAGGAGGCCCAGAGAGGCTCCAGAGTGTCTGATGCCGTGACTCATTTGCAGTCTCAGAGTCCCAGGAGACAGAACGCTGGGGAAGGAAAAAGGACTCCTCTCACAGAGGCTCCTGCTCCCTGCCTGGATGACCAGATGTGTCCCTCAGCCTCTGTGATCATGGGACTTCCATGGAGCAAGACAGGAGGTGAGTATGTGGGACCCTGAGCTCCCGCAGGTATCCCCAGAAATGCCCAAGGGAGTCAGGGAGGCAGCCCTGGTGACCCTGAAGGCTTCATTTCAGCTGGCAGAGAAGAACCAGCAGAATTTTCAAGATATTTCAGATGAACCCATAAATGGGTGAGGCAGGGTGATCCTGCCTTCAGATGATCCTTTGGGTGACAAGGATACCACAGTAAAACCATTAGAAGGAAAAAAATCAGGATTTTTTAAATGTTTTATTTATTTCTGAGAGAGAGACAGCATGAGCAGGGGAGGGTCAGAGAGAGAGGGAGACACAGAATGTGAAACAGGCTCCAGGCTCTGAGCTGGCTGTCAGCACAGAGCCTGACATGGGGCACGAACCCACAAACGTGAGATCATGACCTGAGACGAAGTCGGACGCCCAACCTACTGAGCCACCCACGGGCCTCGAAAATAAGTCAGTATTACCAGTTATTATCTTTGGATAGTGAAGTTCCCTGTGATTTTTATTTTCTTTCTCATAATTTCTATATTGTCCGAATGTTTTACATGTATTACCTTTTAGGGTCAAAAAAAGCAATAAAGCTATTTTTAACTTATTAAAAATCTCCAAAGCCAAATCAGAATTTAAAGGATAGTATAATCCCATTTCAGTAGATACAAACTCAATATAAATGTATAAAAAGGAAAAATAGGAGGCAATGTACCTAAACGTTAATGGAACGATGATTTGAGTGGTAGAATTGTGAATTTCTTTTATCATTTTTCTTTTGTGTGTTTTTTTCTCATTTTGCTCCAATATATGTTTGTCACTTTTATAATCAGAAAGATGATAAAATTATAATGATCATTTAAAAAATCTCATTAATAGAAAATAAGGTTGGCTGGACATGTAAATGTATACCCACCTATTCAGCTTTCTGGAATCTTTTATATTATTAAATGAAGAGGCTGGAATAGATGAATTTTAAAGCCCTTTTCATATGAGAATTAATCTACTTTAAATTTTCAGAGATTACATGTGAAGGACTTTGGTTCTCTTATGTTTAAGGTTAAAAATAAAAATAACTAAGAAGAGAGGTTTCTAATTTTCCCAAACATTTTCCCCTTCCTCAGCTTGCCTACTGAGCTGGGCATCCTGCCCCAGATTTCCTTCTTTGAAAGTGAGTCCTTTATTACTTCAAATGAGATTAATTCTGAAGTTCAAGATTGCTAGGCCTTCATGTTTATTTATAAGCTCCTTATTGAGGCACAAAACTTGTACTTGCTCAGAAACTGATGCAGCCTTTTCCATGCCTACTGCCCATAAATTATCCAAATACTAAGTTTCCAGATTGATTTTTTCCCTCCCCTCCCCCATTAAATCATCATATTAATCACTCCAACATTTTCCTTCATTGACGATGTTGATGAATGGGAAGTAAATTATCCGTCAATTGCATATTCACCAAAGTATGCAAGAGTATTCCAGACTTCTTAAAAAGTAGCTATCCAAAACTGCCCACTAGAAATACCAGGAGTCTGACTTCTGTTGAGTTATGGCAGCAGATGTGCTGGACTCTCCCTGGAAAGGCTAACGCTCAAGTAATCACCCTGGTGCACATGAATTTGATTTTATTAGTTGCCATTATTATTTATGGTTTGCTGAGGAGCAGTGATGCATAGTTCTTTGTGGGCTCACGCTTTAGCTCACTTACCACGGAAATACTGGGCCCAGGGTTGGTTGCTTTTTTTGTTTTTTTTTAGTGTCTCGTCCTTACAGGCCTCAGTTCACAAACTCAAAGTTCAAAGGAAGATCTGGAGCAACTCTAGTAGATGACGTTTCCCCATCCCTCTTATAGCTGACGACCTCCGGCGGGGGGGACACATTTTCATTACCTTTCCAATACGGGTCCGCTAGAGACTAGAGACTATTGGGACGTGCCACTCATTCACGTGGGAAGCAGATGGCATCACAGTTATAAGCGTGAGCTTTAGAGGCACACAGATCTGGATTAAATCCTGGCTGTCCCGCTTATTCGCTATCACCTTCAGAAAGCGACTTAACCTCTCGGGGCTAATCTCTGCTCAACTGTAAAATGGAAGTAATAATAATACCTACCCCCATGGGTTATTACGGAGGACTAAAAGGGATTAAGACATTGTAGGTCCCTTAGGAGGGTTCTTAGAGCACAGATAATATCCAGTAAATTTTAGCAAATTTGATTAAAAAATGAAGACCAGGGTGTGCTACAGAGGTTCACGGTGAACAGCAATTCTCTTCTGTTTATTCCAGAGAAGCCATGTGGTTTCCCCAGGTGGCTATCCCAATATTTTGTGTCCACTGAGTTTCTTTGTTGTTATTGTGTTTTCTGCTATGGTTTGGACAAAGACCCCACGTGTCCTTTGTATTCTTTTCTTGCTGCCTGCTTAGTGCTTCTCTATGTTGATACCTTTCTGGATACACGTAGTGGTGGTGAGTGGGTGACTGAATGATGTGGTTTGACACGAAGAGCCCCTAGGGGCAACTCTTTCACTTTCAAACATTTTAAACCCATTTTTTAAAAAAGAACAGTGAAAGAAAGAAAAACATAGCCTATGTTAACTTGTTAACATAAAAATGTTATGTTATGTTAAGCTATGTTAACAAAAAAATGTGAGCACTTTACGACTGAAAAGAGAACCATAATGATGATAGCTTGCATTTTCCTTGAGAAACCGTTTTGCAAAAGTTATTTTATTTTATTTTTGTAGAAAACAGGAAGATGGGCAGAGGTATAATACTTAAAGTGGTTTTGTCAACTACAGTGTTAAGGCAAAAAGGAGGTTAAGCAACATGGTTTTTGCTGCAGCTGGTCAGGAACTCCAAAACCAGTAGCTCTTGGTGCCATTGAACCACTTTCCCATGTAATGTGTTCCCCTCCCTTGGGGAGACCAGAGGCTTCCTTTTGAAGTTTATTGGAGCCACGCTGACTATCATCCTCATCACAATAATGACAACAACAATAGCTAACACTACGGAGCTCTTATCATATACCAGATGCCATGGGGAGTTTTTTTCCATGTGTTAAGTCGTTCGATTTTTCAACAACACTTTGAAATTAATATGGTAATTACTCCCATTACGAACAATGGGGAAACTGTGGTACTTGTTGGAGGGCACCTAACTGGTATGTAGTATAGTATCGTGGTCAAGAGCCTGGGATTGGCAGAGCTAACGTTGATGAGCAGCTCACTAGGCCTGTTGCTTCTCTTTTCACACATCTGTCTTTCTATCGCTGCTCCTCTGCCAGTGTGAGCTATAAGCATCACAGTCTTCCAAAGGCAGCCAAGTCAGAGTCCATGAGTTGAAGAATACTTCTTTAAATGAGAGAGACTTAAAAATAAGGTTTGATTTGAGTGATAGAGATATGACTGGCCCAAACCAGTTTTCTTTTGCCAACTTGTGTCATTTCTTATCCTTAGTCATGGGTGATTAGAAGGAGAAAGAGGGAGCATGGAGAACTCTATGGTCAACGTGAACAATGAACCAACATTTGGGAGACCATCGATTCAACATAACATAGCTGTACCTTGAGGAAACCATCGCTAATAAGCCAGACTCTCAACATATCCAGGCTTAGGATGTCCTTGGACCTCATCATCAAATGGACGTCTTGGATGTCTTAAAGCTGCACAGAAATCACCTAAACGTTATGGCTGTCCCATCACTAAGAAGAGGTCAACCTACAACAAACTGGTGCCAAGGGGAAAGCAAGAAGAGAGAATGGCTCTATTTAATTGATGGTCACAGGCTGGAAGCGATTAAAAACACGAGGCATTATAAAACTCCAAAGCCTGACATACATTTGTGAAATGAGTGCCCCCTGACAAGGGCCCCTTGAACCTCTGGAGACAGAAAACATTATGTCCTGACTTGCAAAAACAAAACTGTACCTGCCTAGGTACAAATCCTCAACCACATGATGAACTCGTTCGTTGGTGCTGGAAGCAAAGGAGAAAGAAACTGGGAGCCTCCTTCATTTTGGAGCCAGCCAAGGGACTAACCCTGGGCTCAAATCTTTTTTTAAGCAGGACAAGAAGTAGGCTGGTGGGAGAGGATCCAAGTAGGTGAGGAGAATGTCACCATTAGGAAGCTGTCTGTCCACCCAGATCCTCTGGACCACAGAACCACAGAGCTTCTCCTCATGAGCCTGCTGCTATAGATCAGCCCCATGACACATCCCTGGAGTATGCATCCTGTGGGATATAAAAGATGCGGAAGGAATAAAATGAGGCAAAGAGGCTGGTTTCAGAGTGTGCTGAGGATTAGGGTTTCCTTGGGGAATCCCTTCAAGCATGAGCTTCCGCTCTGCCAAAGAGATGGGCTGTTTACATTGCTCCTCTCCCATTGGGATTCAAACTTCATGTAATGACATGGCGAGAGAAGATAAAGAAAGGAAATATTCCGATACCTAAATAACGTTGTTGAGTGTTAGGTGTCTTCCACCTCTGCAGAAACGTATTTTGCCCTGCAAGAGTCCTGCACCCCCACACAGTCCAGAAGATCAACCATTCTGAGAGGTCATGAGGGGCTCACAGAGGCAGAAGGGTGGCTGGCACTAGGTAGATGTCACAGCCAGCATGATGGCTGGGCAGAGGGAAGACCTGGGGCTATGCCTGGCCTGTAGTGTTGCTCACACGTGTTGCATATCTTATTGTCTGCTCACAGTTTTAACGTCGTTCCTATGCTCATGATTTATTAGGTGTTCTCCTGGCCCTTTATTTATTCATTCTAAGGGTACCAAGACCTTAACATATAAATGGAAAACTCATAAAAAATATAATTTAGAAACTTATAAAATGCCAAGTATCAGAAACTCACATGAAAACCACAGGGAAAAAGCATTTTTCACTTCTCAAATTAGCAAAGAGCTTTAAATTCTAACACCCAGGTCTGGTGAGAATGTTCTAAAAGGAAACCTCTCTTGATGAGGATCATGGTGGTGATAGCTAGGAGAGCTCTTGTACCTAGTCAGTGTTGAGTCAGCTCAATAAAGGATGGCCGAATGAATGAATAAAACGTTCAAGGAATTCTGCCTTCCAGTTCACCTTGGACTTTGCCAGGCCCACCCACACTTGTGATGGCTTTTCCCTGCAGAACATCAAAGTCACTGCAAAGCCTTCAACAGACAGCTATTTTATGAGGTCCTATCTGCTCTAGAATAGTTTCTTTATCATTCTGACAAACAACTGGTCGTGTCTCCCTTCACACTGAAAATCCTCCTTGGCCCTGGCTGAAAATGTGATGAATTCCACAACGGACTTGAAGTTCAGAGTGTGATTCATGTTCTTTGAGAGTCATCTGTCAAGAGAGCATTCAACAGTATACACTATTCTTTCCAGGAAGGCTTGGCTAGTGGTGTTTTGGTTTAATGCAAACCTATTTGGTTCTATAAATACACAGGTGAGCCACATAGTAGTAGTAGTTGGCTGCTACTATTTCTTCATCTTGGGGTGCCTTGGGGAGCTGACTCTCCCTAAAAGGACTACACAGAACACATTTTGGGTCCGAAAGAGCTAAATGTGAGGAAGCACTCACACAGGAAACACAGGACTCCAGAACCACTAGAACTAGCTGGCTCCTGTTGCCAGTGAGAAAACTGAGGCTGAGGAAGTTAAGTAAGTACCTGACGTTAAACATCCAGTACTGGAACTATGAGAAACTGGTTCCCAATACTGGACTGTTTCCACTTGAACTATGTGGGTCACAGAATATTTCACAGAGCACCAGTTCTCAAAGATTTTCTAGGAGAAGGCAGAAGGGAGAAGGTCAGGTAAGTTTACGGAGTGGTATTTGCACTAAACTGTATCCACACTAGCCCCTGCCTCCCACCCCACTTCTGTCTGGAGGTACACAGTGTACGCCAGCATTTCAAAGGCTCTGAGAAGACATCCAACGAGGAAGGTTATATAACTCCATGTTTCCAAGTTCAGGTGATCACAGGGTCTCTGTTACATTCAATGACAATTCTACAGGAGTATTCCTCAGAGAGCACTTTCAGAAATGCTGTGCTGTAACCTCCACAGGTCTTTCTTCACCTGAAACCAACCACAAAATGGTGATGAAAAATTACTATAGGGACCAAGCCGGAACCTCAGAAATAAATAACCTCTCCCAGGAAACCTCCTGATCTGAAATACGAGGAGGAACTAACAGTGTCCCTTCTAGTCCTGAATCCTTCAGAGATACTGTGAACTGGACCATTACTTGTCCATCTGAAGCTAAGTTTTACCAGCATCTTAGTTATGCCATCTCCAAAGCACCTGGTGAACTTTTGCTTCTAGCCTGGGTAGAGTGGCTGATACACTAATGTGCATTCTGCACTCACTGCCCAGAAAAGATGACCCTTCTTAGTAAATTGCTACTTGATAGTTTTTACAAATGCTTCCTCTTTACATTTTTAAAGTTTATTTATTTTTGAGAGAAACAGAGAGAAAGAGCAGGGGAGGGGCAGAGAGAAAGGGAGGAGAGAGAATCCCAAGCAGGCTCTGTACTGTCAGCACAGAGCCTGATGCGGGGCTCAAACTCAGGAACCATGAGGTCACGACCTGAGCCAAAACCAAGAGTTAGACATTTAATTTACCAAGCCACCTAGGCGCCCCCAAAAGCTTCCTCTTTAAATAGTCAGAACAGGTTTTTGCATTTTCTGCATTACGGATTTTCCCCTTCACTTTATCTAAAATATGAATAATTAAACAACTTTTCAAGGTCACTTTATTGGAATTAACTATCATGAGAAAGAAGTTGAAAGCCCCAAAATGATATCTTCCAACAGCAGAGAATCAGAGGACTTTGTCTAGGTAACCTGTTTCAGAGTTCAAAACATATTTGATGAAATGTAAGTCCTGTCCTAGACTTTATCCCTCAATTCTTTAAGATTCTGAAAAGCATTGCAACTCTCTTTGTTTCAGGAAGAAGTATTAGATCAGATAAAGCTCATTCATTCTTTTCAGCGTAATCACTTTGCACTCTGGAAAGTCCCCTGATGGGTCCTCATCAAATGAGGCTTGAGGTCCTTGCAGCCTGTTCCTGCCTCTTCTGTGTCCAACTATCTTGAACTCTTGTGAAAGAGATACAAAGAACAGAGCGTGATCTTAATGGAGCAAACTTGTTTCCTTTGAGGATCTCTTCCCTGCTTCAGAGAAATACCCCCAGGGCATGGCTTCTACACCTGCAAAGAGAGATGGGATGGGCAATAGGTGGTGAGCACAGCTTGTGCATGTGAAAGGGCTCAGTGGTTCCTCTTGGGGGAGCTGAACTACAGAGGTTGAACTTGGCTTAGGGAGGTAGGAAAGTAGGGAGGAGGCAGGGACAGAGGGAGGGAGTGATTTCCATCCTAAGCATATTCTTCAAAAGTGGTACCCTCTCCTAAATATTTTAAGGTAAGGTACAGATGTACATTTAGCAAGATGGGAACCTTCGTGAAATATGTGATTACATTACCATTGGGCAGATCTTGGGATAGAGAAAGTGAAAACCATGGTGCCTTGTCATGTCTCCCCCATCAACCAGCAGCCTTAGCCCAGTGCCTGGGACACTCTACTAACCCTCTGTGCAAAAAAGTCTGAAGCGTCTTTTTCTTTGTTGCCTGACTACTCAAAATGGCAATATTGTCTCTTATGAGTTAAATGGGTACTTGAGTGGATCTTAAGTAGCAAGAACAAGTTCTCTGCTCCTGAAGCTTTTAAATGCATTTCCCATGTAAACTATGTGGGGCTCAGATATAATCTGAGAGCAAATCTAGAGAATTCTGCCCTCTACTCTGGGCACCTATGAAGCAAGAGAAAGCTTGATAGAGTGAAAAGGAAGAGGGATCAGGTGATTTATGAAGAAAGATTAAAGTAATTAAAACATAGTTTGACCAAGGCATGACTGAGATTGAGGGGAGAAGGTTAAGAAGTCCATAAATATTTGCATTGTGAAAAATTTTCTGTCACACACACTCCCCCCCCCCCCCCCCCCCCCCCCCCACCACCACCACCCACCCCA
>NW_027529433.1:8339344-8412544 GCF_008692635.1 Crocuta crocuta
CACCCCCCCCCCCCCCCGCCCCCGCACACACACACACACTGACACACAACCACAGATGGGGTTGAATGTCTTTTCTTTAAGGAGTTTAAAATAGTCTGGTGGGAGAATTGTTGCATTCCTGAAAGGGTCTAGGGTCTTCTCACAAGGGAAGTGAATCCAAAGGTTAGCTTGGGGGAGTCAGAGGGGATGTAGGGGCAAAAATGGTAGTGATTTCTGTCCCGAGTACATTCTCCAAAAGTGGTGTTCTCTTTTGTGGGCAGATGTGATGGGAAGGAAGGCGGTGTAGGTCAACTTGGGAGTTTATTATCATCTCTCATTACTGTAATTTGGTGCGTCTGGCGCAAGAAGACATGGCAGAAGAAGTAATTTGAGATAATAGGTCATTGTCATTACAGTGTGCCTTGAGATAATGACCTCCTGGCTACCATTGTTTCTTGCCATTATGAAGCCAAAAGTCTTTGTATAAACTTCATTGCTTCATTTGAGATTTGCAGAACAATATGAAAGGGCCTCTGATAACTTTCTTGTATGCCCACCTTAGAATGCAGTTACTGGCTGCCGTTCTTGCTCATAGGTTTATGTTCTTCAGAAAATCATGTAGCATTCCCAGCCTTTCTCCCAAGGTACATGAACTCTCCTAAGAGCAAATGAGCTATGATAAGGAAAGATGAGGCCTGCAAGGTTGATAAACAGAAGATAAGTTTTTCTCAGGTGTGTCCTAAGGCACTGGTAGAAACATTAACTGACAGGATAAAATTAGAGATAATCCACAAAGCCAGCAGATTGGAGCTGCAAAGCACTGTTGCTCCCAAATCCTTGTTTTATCACCCATGTTTCTGAGGAACCACATATTAAATATTGTTAAGACATTTATTTCATCAGTGATATATATTCACAGTGGGAGAGATTAGAAAACACATTTAAGTTGTGGTAGATTGCATGATAGTTACCAAAGTTCACCACTGTCTGTATCCATGCTCTTTGCAAGGACTTGCAGACAGATCTTTGCACCAGAAACAGTATCTATTTCCCTCCCCCACTGATTTTGGTTTGGCTGTGTGGGCAGAATGGACTACGTGCCAACTCTAAACCAAGGCCCGAAGACGTAGCATGTGTTTCCCCTTTCTCCTTTGCGCCTCTGCCTTTGCCATGAGAAGAACAGGCCCTGGCTAGCCCACTGACCCAAGGAAGATGAAACATAGAATAGACCTGGACCCAATCTGTAATTTAAAGCCACAGCTATCCACGCTGAGCCCAACCTAGAACGGCCTAGAGAATCACATGGTTTTGAGTGAGAAAAAAATGACTGTTGTCTTAAGTTAATGAGTTTTGGGGTGCTATTTGTTACCCAGCATTACTGTGGAAAAAGGTATNTGGCCTAGAGAATCACATGGTTTTGAGTGAGAAAAAAATGACTGTCTTAAGTTAATGAGTTTTGGGGTGCTATTTGTTACCCAGCATTACTGTGGAAAAAGGTATGAGCTGTAACTCTAAAGAAAAAAAATAAGCACCCATAATCCTACCATCCAGAGATAACCACTATTTGGTGTGTGCTTTTTATTTTTCCCCCTAGTATTTGTTTATATACCTATTTGTGTGTTTGCTATGTGTTAACTTTTATAAAGCAATATATATAGTATATACTGGTTTGAAACTTTTTTCCACTTAATCGGGAATTTTTATCCCCAAATCAATAACTATATTTTTAAAATATTTTAGCACAATTTAATAAATATACAGTGATACACAAAATGGATGTAGCACATATATTTTTAAGTTTTACTTGCTGAATTTGAGTAGTAGCTAAATATATTTTCTTTATAAACAATACAAAAATATGTAGACTTAAATGTTAAGTCCTACTTTAACATGCACCTTCCCTGATATATATTCTTTCACTTTACAGAGGTAAAGACTATTAAAAATCTTATTTATTGCTATATAACCTTTTTACTATGCATTTATTGCATGTACAAATATACCTATACACACATGAGATTTCTTAAAGTAATTGGGGGGTGCCTGGGTGGCTCAGTTGGTTAAGCATCCACCTCTTGATTTTGGCTCAGGCCATGATCTCATGGATGGGTGAGACTGAGCCCCGTATCAGGCTCCACACTGACCGTGCAGAGCCTGCTTGGGATTCTCTGTCTCTCCTCCTCTCTCTGCCCCTTCATTGCTTGCACTCTCTCTCAAAATAAATAAACTTTAAAAAAATAAAAGGAAGCGATTGGTACTGTAGTCATTTTATGATCAGCAACTTCTCTTTTTCACTAAACAGATTGAGTTAGAGATTATTACATGTCATCATGTAGATCTACCTCATGATGTTACATTGCTGAATAATATACCATAATGTGGACATGCCACAATTTACTGGTGTACTCCATCATTAGTAATAAGAATTATACCCAAGTTTGTGGACTATTCACTGAACATCCTTCTTCATGCCTCTTTGACTACATACACAAGTCTTTCTTCAAGATCAGGATGATGAGAGGAATTAACGATTGTGAAGGTACTGTCAGAGTGCACTCCAAAATGCTGTGTCCAGTATATATCCACCAACAACAGAGGTGAGGACCCATGCACACCAACACCAACCAAGTCCTCTGCATTTGTTTCTAATTAATTTTGCAGGTTGTCTTAGAATTTCAGCTTCCTAATCTTTAACGTGACCATGACAATTCTTACCTCATCATATTATGAAAGAAAATTATTTAAGAAGTCACCACTATCAGCTGTAGTAGCATGGCTCTCATTTTCCTCACCGTTGCCTGCTAGCTTTCCTCCACCCCAACCCACTATCCTTCTCACATTCATACATTTCACACGTTTCCCTAGGTCTTCTCGAACCTTCCTACTTTTCAAAGCCCCAGCTTCAAGGTTAACTGCAGGTCCCTCCTTCGTCATGTGATTCACTGGCCATTCTCTCCAACTCTGACACATGTCCTTGCGATGCCATTTTTTTTTTTTTTTTACTTAGAAATACCGGGCATTTAATAATAACATTAACATGGATGCTTTTATTGATTCTAAACTCTGTATGAGCCACTGTGCCCAATGCTTTTGTAGACATCATCTCATTCATCATCACTACACGATTACTCTCCTCTTGCACAAGAAATTCCAGAGGCTCAAAGACTTTAAATACCCCGCTCAAGGCCACACGTTAAGTGGCAGAGCAGAGATTCAAAGCTACATCTCTGTGCTGTAAAGCCTGCCATCAACCACTCTGCGATGGTTGCAACTACTCTGCTTACCCTTCGAGAAACTGGAAGTCTCTGACGGCAGAGGCAGAACCTGCCTTTGTCTGTATTCATTTGGGGGACATAACACTACGCCCTGCCCATGGGTGGGGTACTCAATTCTTGTGTTGACTGGCTGAGCCTCTTCCTTTCCAGGCACGAATCATCAATTATTCCTCCCATGACACATGCCATCATCTACGTCTTTGGGAGAGAGCTAAGATTTTGTTGAGTAAGCACTGTGTACCCAGCTCTAATGCAAGAGCTATTTGGGCTCCACAAGAAATAGATCATACAACCCCTTGTCTTAAAGAACTTCTAGTCCATAGATGAAGGATAATAGGTAGATCATTAGAACAAGTTGTTATGAATCAGAATGCTCCCAAACACTTACCTAGACCAAAAGACCTGAACCAAGTCGAGAGTCACACAGCATGCAGTAAGTGGTTGGGAAGAGAAAAATCTCCATCAAGCGGAGGTCATGTGAAATGGCCTTTGAAGAATGGGTGAAAGGGGGCAAGTGGGAGGACATTACTGAGGTGAGGACTAGCCAGGATGAGGTCATGGATCCAGATTTCCAAGTCCTCCTTCTTTCCCATGCTCTGGGCTTCCCTGCTCCTCCATTTCCCTCTATATAAAGTGGGGATAATAATATAGTAGAGCACTCGTACTTAACAAAAATAGTAAAAATGATCTAATTAGGCCATGCCTATAAAGCACTTTGAACTCCATTATAGAAAGGAAGTGACTATTAAAAGGAAAGTTATCATTAGTATGAATTTGGAATAGTCCTCCCCCCACCCTTTTTTTTTTAAACCAGAGCAATTCTCCTTTCATAATTAATTTGAGCCCTAGAAAGCAGTGGCCTTGCAGATTCCTGCATAGAAAACCTTCTTCAGTCCTACGTTTCAGACAAAGACATTAGACTAAGAATAACTATTCCACTTGGAAAATAGAAATGGTCAGAAATGATTAGGTCCCACTGGTATCTGATATGGGTAAAAGATTCCATGTATAGGAAGCAACTTAAATAATCCAGGTGATTAAGGTATGAACTAGTGATTCAGTTGAAAGCTTGAACCGTGGCCAGTCTGGCCTTGGGCTGAAATGACCAAATCTCATATTTAAGTCCATTAGAACATGTTTGTACAAAACTGTTAAGCAACGCTGGTTATCTGTGGCCAAAAAACAGTCCGCACAGTAAGTGTATTGTTCCCAGTATAATGTTAAGATCTGTCTTTCACGGTTGGAGCATTTCCCTCTAGAAAACAAATTTTGAAAAGGATAAAATTGCCAACTACTTCAACTATGGGTTTAGGGGATATCTTCTTGTAGAAGAGAATGTGGTATCGCTCCATGTTGCCAAGATGGCAGGACTGTGGGCAATCTGGAGACGTGGTTAGAGGGAAGGAGATTTCAGACTAAGCCAGAAAGGAATTGGTAATACTTAGAGCTAACGGAGAGTGATACAGATTTCATCTTGAGGTGGTGAATGTCCCGGCCCTGGAGGTATTCAAATGCCAAAAGAGTGACAAGAGAAGGGCTCCCAAAAGCAGAGAAGATTGAACTAGATGACTTTTAGTTGCCGATTATGCCTATGATTAGTGTGTTTCTTCAGAATCAAAGATGGCTCTAGTCAGTATCAAAGGAACCTGGACCCAGGAATGGGGGGGGGGGGGGGCGCAAATTAAAAGTTCCCTTTGCAAAATGTTCTCCAGCTGCAAGTTACTCAGCATCCACTGCGAGTACTGAAACAGCCCTGACTTCACCATTTCTATTCTACGGTCTGGCAGGACCAGTGCCCTGCTCTGGATTGTATCTGTTTCCAGGATCCGATTGTTGATCCTGGTGTTATGATGGCCCAAGGATCCCAAGGAATGCTCTCAGCAAAGACCCTTAAGGTGGTAGGAGCGGAATAGTAATATAATGGCAACAACAATAAAGATAATAATAAGGACACAACATCTACCACTGAGAGTATGCCTACTGATCCAAATGTTATTTCTATCTAGATACACTCAGTGAAACCCACTTTACAGATAACTGGAGCCAAGCTCCGGAAGGAGTCAGATTGGATCCATGTGCAGCCATGTAACCATTATGCTACACTCTTGACACTTCAAGTTTTGTTCCCTGTAAGTGTGCTTCTACACCGTCTGTTTTATGTGCTGTGTTTCCAACACCTTCTCTCTGCCTTTTGAAGACCGCGTGCTCTTGGAATCCATAGTAATAGCCCTGGAACCACACAGATCAAGTCCTGTCATCCCTCACCTGTGTCACTTAGAAGCTGTGTAACTTATTCATTCTCATCGAGGCTGCTCTCTATAAACCAGGGGTAATAATATCTAGCCCTTATATCTACTTTGAGGATGAAGAACGCCTGTGTCCGTGCCGTGCCTCGTGTGATGCAGGCACAGGGGTGGCCCTCCAAACATGAACTGTTTCTATCGCGAAGGAATAGCCTGGAACCGTGTCACATGTTTCCAAATGTGGCATTTTTCACAGGGCACTGTGCTGATGATGCAAGTGGCCGTTCTGGCCTGGGACTATAGTTCACTTGCCAATAGTTGGGCCTTTAGGACACCAGCCCAGGACTGGGCAGGCAGGGCCCACCAGACACCTGTAGTTTGATTGATTCCACACCTGAGACATGTCAGAGCAGAGCCCAGTCTCCTCGGTGTTTACCGCAAAAGCTGCCAGACATGCTCAGTGAGCAGGAATGATTGTCTCCCTCGCTCCGCGGCTGGATTCCGGAGCCCGTGGGAAGTCAGAGGCAAACAAGATTCCATGAAATCCAGTCAGGATGCTTGAAGGGGGTGGGGTGCTTCTAAAAAGTTATACGTTAATTTGGGGAAATTCAGATTTATCTTAGATCGCTTGTAAACAGACGGGAGTCAGAATTATAGGGCACTTCAAAGAGCCCTGATAATTTTCAGGTGTTGGGAATTATTTAGTAAAAGGCAATGGGAAAAAACAGGGCTATCAGCAAGGCTTTTCTCACATAGAAGCTCCAGAGAGTGTAGCCACAGAGCCAACTGCTCCTTGCATCTTTATGGACAATAGTTACGCCCTGCACCAAAGTGCAAAGCAAAGGGAGTACAGGTCTCGAAAGCAGAGACGGACATTTGCTTTTCTAGAATTCAAATGGAATGGGGTTGAGTGTTTCCATATAAGAGCTCTCTGGTTGTAAAGTATACAAAGAGAAGTTTTGCAAACAGATCCATTTCCCACAGACAGAGATTGTCATTTGAGAACCTTTATCTTAACACTTGTGGAATGTTAAGGTGACCGACAGTCCTTGTGCCTGGGACTGAGGGGGTTCCTCAGGACATAGGACTTTTGGTTGTGAAACCAGGACAGTCTGTGGCAAACTGGGCAGAATTGGTCACCTCTCAGTGCTTCCTAATCCTTTGGATTATGGCCTTCTCTTTCGATACTCTTCTTCTTTCCCCCACTAATTTAATCCATAGTTTCCCCTGCACACTAGACCCATCTGGGGAGTTTTGGAAATTCTCAATACCCAGGCCGCACATCAGGTCCACTACATCACAGGCTCTGCTGTAGGACCCAGGCTTCGGGCATTTGGGTTTAGAATCACTGCTCAAAGTAGGCACCACGTTAACAACTAGTGGGAAAAGGATAGGGTGGCTAACACCTACTCCTATTTAAAGGAAATCCGCTCTAAACTAATATTCCTCATGACAAGAATAATCTCAACCTAACTGGTTTGATAAATTTGTATCTGTCTCCCAATGTCTTCTAAAAACTAGCCCCTAGCCCCGAGATGCTCATGTGTAGGCGCTCACTATCTTTAAGCATGCTGGAAAAGAACTGACATTTATAGGGGCGCCTGGGTGGCTTAGTCGGTTAAGCGTCCGACTTTCGCTTAGGTCATGATCTCGCGGTTCGTGGGTTCGAGCCCCGNGTTTTACAATCAAATAAGCTTGAACAACAATAAAATGAATTGGACTTAAATGTTACTAAAAGACTCTTATCACTGAGAATGCTATCAGTCTTCATAGTTTAAAAAGTATCTTTCTTAACGTGATCCATGGTTTGTGCTTCAGGGAATGGAAGACAAAGCCAGGGCCCAAAGAGCAGACAGACCAGGATTTGAATCTTTCCTCTTCCATTTGCTCCCTATGGGAAGGACAATGTATTCCTCCCTGGGGGACTCCAACTGATCTATAAATTGGGAGTGATAATATCTTCTTCAGAGTCTCTAGAAGGTAAAATAAGAAAATGAATATACTGAGTTTTACCCCGTGCTACTACTTGGTGGACACTCAGCGAGTGGGAATGTCTCCACCCACTAGAGGGAAAATGAAATGAGTATGCACCGACCTGATAAATGATTGCTGATTCGTGTGGGAAAATCAATATCTGGGGTGGGGGTGGGGGGAAATGGCTTTGAACTAAGGGTTCCCCTCCTGAGCCAACAGAATCATTCATCCAGAACAACAGACAATTGAAATCCTTCCCCACCCATTTACACCCAGTTACTCCCAGATCTCTGGAAGATACTGTATTAAGATTTGAGCCACAGGCTTTGGTCAGTGCCTCCTTGAGCTGTGGCTTTTGATGTGGGCTTAAAATCTCAGGTCACGAGGAATAAAGTCCCTTTCACCAGTAGAGACAAGAAGGAAAGGAACATGTGCTCTGGGCAAGGATTCAGCTCAGAGTTTAACCCAGTCTGTTCAGGAGAGATGGAGAAGGGGAGGGTGGGAGCACCCGGATACAAACAGAAGCTTCTAAGTAAACGACCTGAACTTGGCATACAAAGACATCCTGAAAGAGGGAAGTACTTATACCACACCCTCTCCACCGAAGCCTCTGACCCAGCCATGCTCACCCTGGATCCTCGCTTTCCGGTTCTGCATGTTAGATGGGCACTGAATTAATCCTTTCTGCTCATGACTCTGATTTTACAGAATGTGAGCCCTTTGCCCCAAGGCTTCTCACCTATTCATGAGTAAACAAATTGGGTTTCCATTGTCTGGCATCCCCTTATTCAAAGTTAATGATTTTTCTCCAGTCTCCAGATGTTGCAGCCCTGTGGAGTATAGATAGGATGGGCACACTGCTAGCTCATTTCATCTTAGCCTTCATTCCAGGGAGGGTGGAGGGGGTCAGATGCTCTAGACGAAGATAATGTTCTGCTCTTCACTGTTAACAGTCTTCATCTCCATTTAGTTCCTTGGGGGAAACAGTGATTCTGATGTAGTGGGTCTGGCTCCTTAGTCTAGACGATTATCAAAACCAACCAGAGGGCTGTATAAAAATCCAGATTTCTTGCCTGCACCCAGATCTACTAACTTGGCATCTCAGGGGTGTATGAGAGAGGACACTCCAGATGGAGAGTGGTAAAACTGAACTGAATTAGTGGATACCCAGCTGGTGTCTTGGAGAATGGCTTGGTGTGGGGGAAAGCCCCATACATTTGATAACTAGAAGCAGAAGAAGTAAAGCATTCTGTACGGACATAAAGGAGAGACACACAGAAGAAGTGAGTTTTTCCTTTACAGTTGCACTCCGTTGAAAACCAGGGATAATCATTTCCATTTTTCTCCCTAGATAGGTTTCTAGTGTGAAGCTCACGGCCACACGTGTACACATGTGTAAAGGGCATGGCCTAGTACAGTCTCCCTCAGGCTTCTTTCTAGCCATCAGCAGACTCACTTTACTGCTTTTCCTTCTGACCTCTGCAAAAACTGGCCTTTTGCAAAAGACCATTCCATTCTAGGCTTCTCTATGCTGAATTCAAATGCTTTTTCCAAACAGATGAAATCCACTGATTTCTTTGAGGACATGCCTAAATGTTTCTTTCGAAATTGGCTTTTGAACTTAGCATTCAGCTATACATCATATTTAGAACATTCGGGGAGTCCACAGTAATCAGAAACTAATAGTTTTCAGCTCCGGGGGAAGCAAAGAACATATTTGCTTGGCTAGTCTGACTCTTGGCTAGTCAGACGAGGCCTTTTCATTACACTATCATGGTCTTGAAAGAACAAAGGACTTTTCCAACTAATCCTAAACAAACCCCAAAGTCATTCAAAGTCCCTTCTGCTGCCACAAGATAGAAGGTGTGGGCACCTTAAAAATACCTTTCATGGGCACACTTCTACAACAATATGCATCTCAGTGACAATTTGGACAGACACACAGGGGACAGAACGTGAAAGGAATGCTCAACTCTGAGGATAGGAGGGGCAGGAACACCCATGAGATGAAATCACAAATCTGGGCGCAAAATCACCTTTCCTGCCTTCTGGTTTTTGATTGGTCTGATCTGATTGTTCTCCTTTCGTTGAACCTCAGCTTCCTCTGAATAACAGCAGTAGCAATGATGCAAATTAATATTTTTTGAGGGCTTACTGTACCTAGCACTAGTACCAAGTACCTAGTTGATGTTACTACCTCCACTGCTAAGGCTTTCATATGGATGGCTCTCTGAATCACTATAGACAACCATGGGGGTAAATTCTGTTATAACCCTTCTTCCCCATTGTATAGATGAGAAAGTGGAGGCAAAAAGAAGGTAAGTGAATTATCTGAGGCCACAGGTACCAAACTGGCCTCCAGAGTCTGTAGGCCACATTGTCAATCATTTTCTCAGGCCTGTTGAACGCTGCACAGGAAAGGAGCCCCTTCCACCTGCACTCCACTCCCATGCAGGTGTCATTATCACCTCCACTGAACCCAAGAGGTGGCACGTGATTTCTCTTGTAAGGTCATCACCCACTTACTCCTGAAGCTCAGAATTCTCTTTTCACACCACTCTATTTCCAGCTCCAGATACAACCTGTGCACCTGTGCCCCTTTCTGCGTGGACCCACCACTACCTTGGCCTCCTACATGTTGGCGCCCTAGCGTGGGACTCAAGACAAAGTTTCTCTAGACAATAATTGCACTGAAGTGATTATTTTCAGGTTTCACCCTTATTTGGATAGTTATGAAACAGCAGAAACTGTAGAGATCATGGCAGTAGCAGGTACCATTAAGGAGCATTATGTAGGAGGCACACTCTGCTTACTGAAGTTTCGCCTACTTCAGTCAATTCAAACACCTTGAAAGGTTGATGTTACTACCTCCACCTTAACCACAAGAGACTCTTAAATACTGAGAACAAACTGAGGGTTGATGGGAGGTGGGGGAGAGGGGAAAGTGGGTGATGGGCATGGAGGAGGGCACTTGTTAGGATGAGCACCAGGTGTTATATGGAACCCAGCTCGACAATAGACTACATTTTTAAAAAGAATACGAAAAGAAATAAAATGAGCAAACAGAGGGGCGCCTGGGTGGCTCAGTTGGTTAAGCGTCTGACTTCAGCTCAGGTCATGATCTAGTGGTTCATGAGTTCAGGCCCCACCTTGGGCTCTGTGCTGACAGCTTGGAGCCTGGAGCCTGCTTCAGATCTTTGTCTCCCTCTCTCTCTTTGCCTCTCCCTCACTCACACTCTGTCTCTCAAAAATGAATAAATGTCCAAAAAAAAGTTAAAAAATAAGAAACAAGAAAACAGAGACTCAGGAAGATTATACCCAATGTAATAAATTAAGTTACTGAGCTGGGAATTGAACCAGGTGTACGTGATTCCAAATCCATTCTATCAGCTTCTGCCCTTTGAAACTAATAATGCTAAGAAACCTTTTCTGAAGTTCCCACCCACGGCCAGTCACTGGGCTGTGATTCTGTTTCCTCCCTCACATGTCTAATAGGTTCTGTTTATCAGGAAGTTTTTTTACTTAGTCACTTATTGTCTAATTTCTAAAAGCAAACTGGGAAAAAAAGTCAAAATAGTCCTTTCTAGAGGGACATGCAAGGCTCCAGGATTGAACTGTTTTCTTACCTGAAGGATCATAATAATACCTCACAGCTGGTGCCAGCTCCTCATCACTGTCTCTCCGTCTCTGCTGACAGCTCTTCTCCTTTTTAATCTCCCTCTCCTGCTCTCTGCCTCCACACTTTGAGACTCTGTTTATAAGAGAACAGTGTTGGGGTGTCTGGGTGGCTCAGTTGGTTAGGCATCTGACTTCGGCTTAGGTCATGATCTCATGGTTCACGGGTTCCCTCTCTCTCTGACCCTCCCCTGCTCACACTGTCTTTCTCTCTCTCTCTCTCTCTCTCTCTCTCCCCCCCATCAGAAATAAATAAAACATAAAAAAATTTTTTTAAAAGTGTTAGAGCATCTACCCACTGCTGTTAAAAAGATACCTCACTTTGTCCTTCAAACAAGGTCAATTGTATTTGAAAAAATGAAGAAATGATGCTGAAGCCATTTGAGCGTTTTGCTCTGTGTTACAGAGGTGGAATCTGAGAGTTAGGACTCAAAAAGCCCTCTGACAGCAAATCCGTTGGGAAAGCAACCAAGTTAGGCAAGACTGATGGGGCCCCCCGCTGCCTGCCCGGGGTCTCCTCGCTCTCTCTGCAGAGAATACTATCTGCCACTTGAGTCCTGATTTTGCTCTTGCTTTGCTCACCATTCGAACATTGTATGGTGGAAAGAACAGGCTTTGGGGCACAAAGGGTTGGGTTTGACTTAGTTCCACTTCTCATTGGCACCTTCTGAGCTTCAATTTCATCCGCTAAGGGAGGGTTATAATAGCTCCCTGTACTTTTCTGTAGGATTTAATGGTCAACAAGGAACATGGCACATGCCTGGTACAGAGCAGGTGCTCATCCGAAACGTACATCTTCCGAGTGGTTTCTCTCCTTCTGAATTTACAATGCCTGCCTGTTTTTAATATTTATTTATTTGTTTGTTTGTTTGAGATTGTGAGCAGGGGAGGGGCAGAGAGAGAGAGAGGGAGAGAGAATTCCCAGCAGGCTCCCACTGTCAGCACAGAGTCCTACACGGGGCTCAAACTCACAAACTGAGATCATGACCTGAGCTGAAGTCAAGATGTTTAACCTACTGAACCACTCACGTGCCCCTACGCTGCCCACCTACTTAAACAAACAAGAACTCAGTTTCTCTCTCCTTTTGTGTCATTTATATTAGCATTTGCCTATAATGTCAGAACACAGAAGTTGCTAGCTGAATTGCCAGCAATAAGTGGAAAAATGATACAAAGCAGTTATTACAGTGGAGAGTTCTGGAGTCTACCTGGGTGAGTGGCTCTACCACTGACCAGCTGGGGGGAGCAAATGACCTCGAAGTCTCAGTCTCCCTCTCTGCCAAATGAGTTAACAGTATCTGCTTCATGGGAATGATCCTGTCTCAGCACTTGGTAGATGTCCTGGCATACAGTAAATGTTCAATACATTTCAGCTATTATTATTATTACTGGTTATGAAGACTAATATTTATAACTAATTTAATTTTAAGGAATCAGTCCTGGGGTGCCTGGGCGTCTCAGTTAAACATTCGACTCCTGATTTTGGCTCAGGTCATGATTTTATGGTTCATGTGATTGAGCCCCACGTTGGGCTCTGTGCTGGAAGCGTGGAGCCTGCTTGGGATTCTCTCTCTGTCCCTCCGCCACACACTCTCTCTCTCAAAATAAACAAACAGACTTAAAAAAAAAATGAATCAGTACTGATTCAAACTTACCTTATAATAATACCACTTTTTCAGGGATGCCTGGGTGGCTCAGTTGGTTGGGTGGCAGACTTTGGCTTAGGTCATGAACTCATGGTTCATGGGTTCAAGCCCCACATCAGGCTCTGTGCTGACAGTGCAGAGCCTGGAGCCTGCTTTGAATTCTATGTGTCTTTCTCTGCCCCTCCCCTGTTCATGCTCTGTCTCTTTCTGTCTTCCAAAAATAAATAAATGTTAAAAAAAAATTTTTAACACCACTTTTTCCTGCATTCTGAGTGGAAGAGAAAGGAGCAGAGACATAGTTACAAGCCAAGAAATGTCCAGAGTCCTAAGAATGCCTAGGGAGTGTCACATGTGTGAGTGGCCTGTGACATCTGGTGTCCTCACTCAAATAACAGCTAAACACATATATCGTGTTTATGATATATACCATGCATTTTAAATGTTTTACACATACTGACTCCTTTTATCCTTACCAGCATTTCATAAAATAGTATTATGATTATGACTATTTCACAAATAAGGAACATTGGGCATAGAGAGGCTAAATGACTTTGCCTAAGACTACACAGTCAGTGTCAAAAGTCAGAATTTGAACCCAGGCAATCTGGCTACGAAGTTAACCCTGTAGATTACTCTATCGCTTATAAAAAATTATAGAAAACCACTAATGCCTTTTAAAAAATTATAAAGAACAGCTAATTTTAATATTGTGTTCTTGATGAGAGAACTTAAATTGTGACAGCTGACTGCCTAATTGGGCTCTAGAGTACAACTAGTATGTGAAATGGGGATCCCTCACTTTGTGCATTCCATGTGGAATTCCATTTGTGTACTTATTTAATCAGATAAATCCCCAGTGAAGGGTATGTCCTTGGGGTCCAGGCCTCCCTGGAGGCTGGGCCTTAGGGAAGAGTAAGAGCAGAAGAGCCCCGACCCACCTCCATGTGTAGACATACTCTAAGGTCACCCCAAAGATTCACGCTCTTGAATCATCCTGTCCCCTTGAACGCAGGTGGTACTTGGGACTGGCTCTAAGCCAGTGGAGTACGGCAAAGGTGATGGAGGTCACCCCCGGGAGGATATTACAGAGCGAGAGTCTCCTGCTGGCCTTGAAGAAGGAAGTCGCCATGTTGTGAGAAAGCCTGAGAAGGGCCACACGCAAGGACAGCCCCCAGCGGAAAGCCGGCGACAAAGTGTGGCCTCACTTCCACAGTTCCCTAGAGCCCAAGGCAGCCCGCAACCCTGTGAGCTTGGAAAAGGGCCTCAAGCGCCCAGAAAGAAATGCAGCCCACCAACACCCTGACTCCAGCTTGTGAGGCCCTGGGCACGGGACACGGGAAGCCAGGCCCAGACTTCCGGCCCAGGGAAACTGTAAGGTAATAAATGGATGTTGTTTTAAGTTGCGAAGTTTATGATCATGTGTTATGCAGCAATAGATAATAAATATGCACTGCCCTGGAGGTGGGTAAAATGGGCTTGACAAGACTAGATAATACTGGAGGGATTAGACAACAACCTTCTAAGTGATCGAACTCCTTCATCTAGCACAAAAGAGTATCTTCTGGGCATTAAATTAAAAATATAAAAGAAGAAATACAAAGAGAGTAGAACTTAAATGTTCTCACCAGGGAAAAAAAACAAAAACTATAGGGGTGATGAATGTGTTCATTCACTGGACGGGAGGAAACCTTGCACAATGTATACATATATCAAGTCACCACAATGTATACTTTAAATATCTTGCCATTTTACATGTCAACTGTACCTCACTAAGGCTGAAATTAAAAAGGAGGAGGAGGAGGAGAAATAATACAGGCAGATTCCCTAAGTAGGACTGAAAAAAATGCCAACGGAGATGCTTTATCCCTTTGAGTTAATGTTTTTCCCAACTGGGCATTTGGCTACTTTTGCAAGGCTGTAGACTGGAGGGGCAGAGGGCACCTCAGAAATCTAGCTCTTTTGTTCCCCTCGCTCCAGGAAGGGCCCCACCTAAATCAAATTTAATGAAGAGGTGTCTACTCTTGAACTTCTCCCTTGACATTCCAGTGACTTAAAACAGTCAACCTCAGAAATTTCTTTCCATCTACTGGAACTTCTCCTTCCTAAGCCTGCTCTCCTTTGGCCCTTCGGGGGAGGGGGAGGGGAGGGCGGGAAATCAGGCTGTCTGCATCCTATGCACAGCAACACTTCATATATTTGAAGACAGATAAATCCCTCTTAATGCTTGTCTTCCTGAGGCCCAAATCCCTTCGCTCCCACTCCATCCCTCTGGTTCCCTGAAGTCTCTTGAAACGGCTTCTTGCTACCTACGCCCCTTTCTTACAAGAGTGTGTGAACACCCAACCTCAGGAGCCACAATTCCCTATCAGGATAGCAGATCAGAGATCTGAATTTACCGCAATCTAGCTAAAGAGAGACCCACAGATTATGTGGGGGTAGGAAGATCAGGAACCAGAAACAGGGAAGGATTAAGGAACCAAGAGCTGGTGAAAATTCTTCTTGGGGAATTAAGCAGGCGCTGGCAGATGCAAGTAGGAATTATTTCAGAAAGAGACTTTATCACGGACGTTGTAAAGAGAGCTGGGAGCGGAAGAGAGAGATGACCTGAGTAATTGTGATCAGTGTTTCTCAAAGTGTGATTCCAGGGCCGGCGACATCAGCATCTCTGGTATTCATTTCCACGGGCTGCCAAGACAAATAATTACAAACCGGTGGCTTAAAACAACAGAAATTCATTCTCTCGTAGTTCTGGAGGCTAGAAGTCCAAAATCAAGGTAGAAGCAGGACCCTGCTCTCCGAGGGGAAGATCTGTTCCATGGCTTTCTCTTACTCTGTGGTGACGCCACCAATTACTGATGGTCCTTGCCTTATAGACCCATTACTCCAACCTCTGCCTGTGTTGTCACATGGTTTGCCCTCCCATGTCTCAGTCTCTGGGTCTCTTCTTTTCTTGCAGGAATACCAGTCAAATTGAGTTAATGGTCCACCCTACACCAGTACAATCTCATCTTAACTAATTATGTCTGCAGTGTCCCTACTTCTAAAATAATGTCCCATTCTGAGGCGCCAGGAAGGATATCAATTTTAAGAGGATCCTATCCAACCCAGAAACTAGTTAGAAATGCAAACCCTTGGGTCCCCACCCCAGACCTACTCAATCAGAAACTCTGGGAGGGGGTCCAGCAAGAAGGTCTAACAAGTCCTCCAGGCGATTCTAATACTTGGAAGTTTTAAGAACCACTGATTTTGACACAACTGAGACACTTTCCAAAATACACCAAGGTGACCTTGACTCGGAGTTCAGAAATTCATAACAACAGGAGAGTATCCTCAGCAACAGGCAGTTACTAGGAGTACGCATCTGGACCACTTCATCTGAGATAGTGTCCACGAGTTTATTTTGGTGAGGAAACATGCAATTTTGTTAGGAATACATTTAGAGGGTGTCTTGCACGTACAGCTCAGGAACCACCGTGTGACTGTTTTGTGTCATCATGCACTCAAGGACAGTCCAAGAAAAGCCCTGAATGGAGAAAGATTTTGATATTCGATCACAGTTCATAAAGGGCCCTCCACCCCTGCTGAAAGGGCTCATCCTTGCCTGTAACAGTACAAAAGACCCTGAGGGAAGTAAACTCCAGAATCCAAACAAAGCCCCAGAAACTGGTCTGAGATCCAGAAGTGGCGAATCGGGGATCAAGGCACTCCAGGAGGAAAGTACACCGGCTCTTAGAGCACAGGAAGAAGAGAAGCCATCCCCAAAGGAGACATTTCCAGCTTCCCCTCTGCTGAATAAACACACCTGCCCGGGACACTCGATGAAGCTCCTGAATTTTAGTACCGTCAGCAGAACTTCCTGGCCGTCTGGGAAGCTTCATGCTGTATCCTTCCAACTTGCTGAGTTTTTAGTGCAGAGTATGGCCCGGAGACTTTGACTGTCTCTTGGGGTGCAGTAAATGAAGGGACATGAGAAGAAACTAAGATAGCATTCGAAAACGCCCCTTGCGCGGGGTGCAATGGAAAATAATCACACTGAAAATAAATGGCAACGTGTCCTTTGGGGACTCCGCGCTGCTGCCTCGTGCCTGGGTTTCTCTTCTTCTGGAAGGAATTATGCAGTGATGGCGGCTTCTGCACAAGCTGTGGTCTCAAGTTTCCCAGACAATATCCTGACTTTGGATGTATGTGTCTCGGCAAGATATATGTCCATCGGCCTGGGAGCGTACGATAGCTGCTTGGTGGCTTGTTAGAAGAGTGAATGTATTAAGCAAGGCAGCAGTTTTTATTTTTAAAATTCAGGCTCTTTCTGACTCAAACGTGCCTGGAGGAATAATATTGCATGCAGCCTCATTCCTCCTAAAAGCTTCTCGAGAGAGAGAGAAATTGGGCCATTTAGATCATCAAGTATTACTCATATTCTGCATCTATTCTATAGTGTGTTTTGAGATGTGGGGAATTCACATGCCACTTGGGTTCCGTATCTAAATAATGTGGACGTCACTGCCGCCTTATGTGCCGCATCTGCAGGCATGTTTGGTGGAGGGTGGGGGTGCTTGAATGGGACCCCTCAGAGGTTAAGAGTGGGAGATGAAATAAGACCTTATGTAGGTAATACCTACCACCCTCTCTATATGCCATTCACCTTCCACTCCACCACCCCTGCCTACTCAGCCCACCCACACCTTCCCCCATATCTACTTACCTCTCCTCCTTCCCCCCGCCCCAACTGCTTGGTTCCCCCCTCACCAACCAACACAGCAGGGGGTCTTTCCCCTTCACCTGTGCTGGGACCACTACTCCTGGGCAGCGCTGATACAGGTTCCATTTCCAGCAGGTGGACACAAAGAGGGGCAGAAGGAGAGACATGTCTCTTCATTTCACCCTCAACCCCCACTCCTCACAGGATGAAAAGGCACTTAGCAATATTCCTAAAGCAGAAGAAGGAAACCAAGCCCAGTATGAAGGTTTCCTGGAAAGTGAATGTGCCTGTAATGTGCTGCACCTGCATATTCTAAGTATTGACTCCTAGCCCAGCCCACCGTGGGGCAGACACCCCAAGCAGGTGTGCCCAAAATACAGGAGGCGCTTAACCTGTGAAAAAGTCCCTAAACCCACGAGTTCTGAAATGCCTAGAGGATCTAGTGAGAGATGAGCCCTCACTAACCAATGTCAAAGCAAAGCAGACCTAAAAAAAAAAAAAAAAAAGAAAGGGAAAAAGAAAAAAGAAAAGAGCCCAGTAGGGCAAACTCCCTGCTGGTTTCTGCATCAGGATCCTCAGCCAAACTCGGGGCTGGCAGGGTAGGAAGTGGTGAATAGTCAGTCTGGAAATGTAGCCATGTTATGTTGTGTCTGTTTTTTAATCAGCTTCATTAATGAGCAGATTTATTTAGATGCCACTAAAGTATGGTATAACACAACAAGTGTTATGCAAACAAAATACGAAGCACCTGAAATCTTTGGGATAGTTTTGCCAAATGCTCTCCTAAGCACCGTCAACGATGCAACATCAGGGGCACTCCCATGAGGTAAATGTTGAGGAGAAGGGATTCCCCTAAGCTATTATACACAGCTTGATGAATCTTTTTAATTAGAAAATTTGAAATGTAATGCATAATGGCCTAAACAGGGTCCCGCCTGATGCAATATTCTGTGTAGACTCTTAAAAAAAAAAAGGATCCTTTTTTGAGTCTCGTGCTGTTTTTGCTTCTTTGGCACATAATTACTTAACCTCTCTCTATTGTTCCAGTCTTTCTGCAAACGTTCTTTCTTTTTTTTTTCTGCAGTGCTTTTTTATGGCCTTGTCTCTCTTTCTCACATTTCCTGTCATGGAGCAGGAGAATAATTTTTATTTTGTAATAAGGTCGCTTAAATCGCTTCCTCGATCTCTCCCTGGAGAACGGGGTTTCAGTAACAACATTTCATGGGCTCTCAGAAAATCTTTCCTTTGTTGCGCACTGCCAGGGAGATGGGGAAAGAGTGGAACCGATGTCATGGAGCCGGGCTGGCAATGAGAGGACATACGTGGCTAGAGACGTTCGGTGCAAACTGAGCGGCGGGGGTTGCGCTCCACACTTTGCACAGCAGCCATCCACCCACCTCCCTCCATCCCTGGGGACAAACAGGAAAGAAAAGTGTTAGGTTCCCTTCACAAACTCCCTTGCAGGCAGCTTTGCCCCTTCTCAGGGCCCATGGGTGCGCAGGCTGGTAGTGACAGAGTGACTTCTTTTATCCCTCTTGAAAATATTTACAGCTAAACATTGGAAATTGCCCTGGGAAGCAGCCCTATAAGTTTCCTCATGACCCGCTTCTCCTATCTTGAAACTCCAGATGAATCAATCCTAAACTGAAAAAAGGGAGGAAGAACTTCCAAGGGTGAAATCTGATAGCAATTTCTTATCTTATTGGCAAGTCTCTGAGTCTACGTGAGCCACTTTGTTTGGCACGGGTGACTGACCACTGGCTGGGAAAACACTATTCCTGCAGGGAGCTTCCAAGCCTGAGCTGGAGACAGCTTAATGACACTCCACCCTGTTTTGTGGAGAGCGACACCTCATTTTGCAGACTGATAAGCAAGCATGCCTGACCCCGAAAGGAGGTCGCCCCCTCCAAAACACCCTGTGGCAAGAAGCGAACACTTGGAAACTAAACGGGCCCGTGGGGGCTCTGTTGGCATCCAGCGCGCCCGCCTGCTCTGCCCATCCATGTGATGTCTGCAGGGACACCCTCTCGTCTGGATTTTCTGCCATTTATGTCAAACACAAAAGGTAATCCCGTTTTATGTATTCCCACTCAAAAATGCCCGAACTGCAACTGGGAACAAATCAGCTGCCAACCCAGCTGCCTCATGAAAAGAGGACTGACTGACTCATCTGAATGAAGAAGTAGAGACATCAGGGATCAGGTGTGGTCCAAACAAGTTCCTGGGTCCATGCTTTGTGGTTCCCTGGGCTATGGATAGATATGGAATCTCCATGGACAGTGTCTATTGTTAAGCTGTTAGCAAGATGGCTATGAGAGTTCTGGGCCTTTTATATCCACACATAACAATGTCCCTCCCAACATTCTAAGCAAGAATCCTGACATCGGTCTTGATTGGATTACAGTGACCATGCGCCTTCCTCCTGAACAGATGACCACGATCAGGAAAATGGAATGTGCCCAGTGTCTTCATTAAATTAACTAGGAATGATGACTGCACCATGGCATATTAAGTTTAACTCTCAGAAACTGGAATAGTCAATGATTTTTTTTTTACTTGTAAAAATAGTAATTTCGTATGGTTCAACCTAACACATTAGAGTATGGAAAAAGAGGAAAGCCAAATTAACATCCAAATGGTTAAGAAAGGGGGTAGGAAACCAGTGCATCTAATGTATGATCATTGCAGGGGGCGGGGGCTGGCAATATTTCTCTGACTGGCTTCCCTGTATAGCAGCTGTGTAAAGTTAGGTAAAATTTTCAATTTCTTCAGGCCTTTGTTTCCACATCTACAAAACAGATATTAGGACAGCACCTTTCCCTGAAGGATTATTCTGAGGATTCAATGAGTAAACACAGAAAATTTAGAACAGTACCTAGCTCTCAGTAGATTATGAGCTCTTATTATTACTGTTGTTGTCATTTCTGGGCAAATGCAATGGTCTCCATTTGCCATCACCATGGGGCCTGAGGCCTGCTTGGGTAATGTGCTATCTTGTAACCAACAGCAATAGTTGCATTCCCAGAGCGTTAATGTTCCGGGGTTATTAAAAATTGGAGTCATCTTTCAATTACATTTCATCACATTGAGAAAAGGTTGTTTTCATTTGTGCGCTTACCCACAGCGGCTTTGCAATCACCACACTCTCAAAACCAATTACAGTTCGGGAATTACCCAAAGACATAAAATTAATGAAATTTTCTGACATAATTGTTTTCTAGAAAGCACCGAGAGGCTAGAGAGGAACAGATGCAAATAAGATGACTGGTTTCATGTGCTCCTCATTCCCAAAGGAAGCACCAGCTTGCACATTCTCCCCACCCTCTTAAAAAAGGAGGTTGACTTTGTTGTTTAGTTGGTTGATTGTTTTTAAATCCTGGGCCTCAGTGTTATCAGGAACATCCTAGAAGAATTATTTTGGTTTATTCATCTACCTCTGGTCTGAATTATATCAAACCCACCCCAGGCTAGATGGGCAGCCACACTACCCGGAGCGAACAGCTCAACCCGGCACGCAGCCCACTGTCTCTCATTTCCTCTGCTCTGCCTTCCGTGGGGACTGGAGCTGCATGACAGAGTAGTCGCAGGGGGAATGCCAGGTGGCAGAGGTGGCAATGGAGGGTTTGGGCCGAGGAAGAACTGTTCTAAAAGATGTGCGACACGAGCCAGCCACTCCCCAGGCGACAGCTTCTGCCAGCAGTCTCTGCTGCGAGTGATGGAGCATAAGCAGAGGGGAGCAGATGTCTTCTTCCAGAAAATAAGGTGTTTAGACTGTATGGTGCTTAATCATGCTCAACTACAAACCTCTAGGACTCAGGGGTTGGGGGCTCTGGTGACAGCCCTCCTAATCAGTTCTAGTCTAAATTTCCAGGGGCACCATCTGTTAACACACTTTATCCGGAGGCAGATGCAGTGTTGGGCTCCAAAAACCTGAAACCGCATCAGGGCACAGCTGGCTTTGTACCCACCAGGGTCTCCAGCGGGCGTGCCTTCACAAAACAGTCAAGGTACCATTTGGGCCAAATGTGATTTGTGTCGATCTACCTGGATAATAAGGCTACTGTGGAGGAACCACACTTAATTCATGCGGTCTTTGCATAATGCTGAGCTGTGGTAGCACCAAGATACCGGCCCGCCTTTAATGGGGGTTAGGGGGGGTATTCTGTACCAGGCAACTAATCTCTTTGCCTCAGTGAACCCTCATAACTATCCTCTGAAGTAAGGTGTACTAGCCCCATAGTGCAGATGAGGACATTGATTTTAGGTTCAAAAGTTTAATATGCCCAAGGTCATACAGCCTAATGCATGATGTAACAGAGACAAGATCTGAGCTAGGCGTCTGCCTGCATAGTAAATCCTCTTCATTTTTAAAGCGCCTGAGTTACAGGCACCATGGTGGGCACAAAAACAGATCCCTTATGGTTCTTTGGGCCCTGTTCAGAGCCCCCAGCCCAGGCGTGTCCACCTACAAGAACCTCACAAATCTTTTATTTACCTTTCCCGCCTGTGAGGTCAGCTGAGCCCCACTTTGGACTTCGGACAGCTGCCCCGTCCATTTCTGGCTTTCGTCCCATCTCATTATTCTCGTCGTAATACCATCCATGACTACTGTGCACCAAACAAAAGCAAGAACTATTAGTTTTGGAAACCATCACAGGTATGACATGAATTCAGAAAATTTGGCTCTCTGCCTGCTGAAACTTGAGGAACCAAGCAAGCACATGTTGTTGGTCAAGTTTGGGGATTTTTCTAAAGACGTGTGGCTCCCTCCGCTTTCGTTCCACATTCTTTGGGTGCTTGGCGGGATGTTGTATGTACAACATTAAATTTAATTTCCCAGCCCTGATAACATCCCAGAGTTGTTAAATGCACCAAGGTGCTTGGTAATTTGTCTTACTCGAAATGTTCACAGCTCGGTAAGCATGCATTCATTATCATAGAAATCACTTCAATGTTTAACAAACATATCTGGCATATTCTCAGCGTTCGCATTTTCCGTCTTCACCTAACCTGTCACAAAACACGCTATGTGTATACAAATAAACAGTTCACGCAGAGATGATTTTTCACTGTGTCTAAGAAAAGACATTCCATTTTCAGATTCTTTTAGGAAAGAGGTTTCCCATTCCTCAGTAAGCTCTGGGTTTTTTATTTGTTTGTTTTTTTCTTTTTTGAGCAGCTATTCTTGCAACATGGTGGGTCCTCATTCCATTCAAGACTCGTTGAAGATTCTGCATGAGTTTTCCCTGAGTTGTGTAAGAACACATCTCCGTCTCATTCTCTCAGGATCTATGTATGCAATTTGTGCAACGCTCCCTGTCCCCGGTTGAGAGTCTGTGGTTGCTATTCCTCATGAATCACTAAGTCACATGAGTGTGGTCCCTTCCATTAGACTGCAGGGATTTACCACAGTTCCTTCTATTTATTTTTGTTTTTCCCACACTCTTTGGTGTTTCTCACGGTGTTGTGCCCCTCGGTTAACACTCCATAAAGGCATGTGAGTGTTGGGCACAAGGATATTATGTTTCTTTGAAAATATCCTGCAAAGACCCACCAGAGAGCCACAGGGAAGATATCTTAAGGAATATGAAAAAATATAGGCAGTTCCTTTCTTTCAGGTTGCCTATGATTGAGTTGAAAAGACAAGGTTTTACAGGTGAAATAATAATAATGTAAGTTAGCATGACAGATCCTTGGTGTTCTCCAATGTGCAGTTTTAATGAGCTTCCCCCTTAGATGAGATACAAACTGGCATCCAGCCAAATTGTTCAGGCATACATGTAGAGCTTATCCTACACAATGTTGTCTCACAGAGTGTTTAAAAATTCATAAATTAGCTGCCAAGACATTGGTAAAAATAAGACCTATCACCAATGTATTTCTAGATCCTCTTAAAAAAATGAGCTATGTTTCTCTTTTGGAAAATGTAGACCGTGCTGGATCCATATTCCCATTTCAAAGATCCCTTTAGATGGAGTGAAGTCGTCAATTTTTACATAGTCCTCACTATTTTCTAGGGTTTTTTCCAGCATTTACTCAGAGGTCAGCTAACATTTATCTTTCCACTAAAACAAAAATTCTAGGGGCTCCTGGGGGGCTCAGTCAGTTCTGTGCTGACAGCTCAGAGCCTGGAGCCTGCTTTGGATTCTGTGTCTCCCTCTTTCTCTGCCCCTCCACCGTTCACACTCTCTCTGTCTCTCAAAAATAAATAAATTAAAATATTTTTTTAAACTCTAAACTTTTTTTCAAAAAACAGAAAAGAAAAATAGACTGAGAGGTATATTTTGTTTTTTTGTTTTTTTGTTTTTTTTTTAAGATGGCGGAGCATTTCATGATTAGGGGAAGACTATGATTATGTGTGTAACAGGAAAAAGTATGTCTGAGTGAAAGAACACAGCTTCATGTTCCATTATGAAATAAAACATGATAAAAACTATGATCTGTGAACCAGTCAAGAATACATTCAGCTGCAAACAATATAAATTCAGAAAACATTGGCTTAAGTAAGTAAGAAGGTTAGCAGTTCCACAAAGCTGTCAGAGCCACAGACACCTTTCATCTTTCTGATTTACCATCTCTTGTGTAGTTTTCATGTTCATGGGTTAGAAAGCAGTTTGCACACTTCAGGCAGAAAAAAAGGAGAAAGGACAAAAGGCAAGCCTCCGACAGACTTCTGCCTGTGTCCCATCGGCCAGGACTCTGTCACATGTCTACTCTGAGTTGCAAGGAAACTGGCAAATCAAGTTTCAGCCTCTAGAGGTTAGAAAGACAAGGGAGAAGGGGATTTGAATATCAAGTGAAAGAGCCCTTCAATGTTATTGCCAGAATTGGTATCTGGAAAGCTGTGTTTTCAATAGACAGGAATGGGAATGCCAATAGACGGCATTCATCAATGTGAATGTAATTGCTCATTTACCTGGTCCTGCATGCATCTGAGATTGCAGACCTTGGTCTAGGACGGATGATATTTTTGCAAGTGCAAACCTAAATCATTCTCTGTGGGAGCCTGGCATGTATAAGGAATCACTTAGCTGAACCAGCTAAGGTAGATCCAAAGCATCTACCTCAAAACAGGGCTTCACTTCCCTCTGTCACAGCCCATGCAGTCATGATGGTGAATTAATAAAAGTTGGTTTATTTTGGGAAACACCTGGGTGGCTCAGTCAGTTAAGTGTCCAACTTTGGCTCATGTCATGATCTCACAGTTCATGGGTTCAAGCCCCGTGTCGAGCTCTGTGTTGACAGCTCGTAGCTGGAACCTGCTTCAGATTCTGTGTCTCCCTCTCACTCTGCCCTTCACCCCCCTTTTGCTCTCTCTCTCAAAAATGAATAAACATTTTAAAAAATTAAAAATAAATAAAAAATACAGTGTATTTTTTAAAGAAATGGCTCCCGAAAGTAAGCAAACCCGATTTTATAAGTAACTTAGTCCTATATGTAGGGTCATTAAAGGTCTAAAGAAACACTTAAATTTTTCGACCACATGTGATTGCATTGTGTGGGGGCTACTATTATGCACTAATAATATTTGCAATCTTGAGGATTCGCTAAATGCCTTAAAAAAGATCTCTGGTGAATTCCAGGGGTCTACTATGTATAACAAACTACTGTGTGGTAGACATCAAAGTTACACCCTTAGGGAATCATAAGAGGGAATGAAACGGGGCAGGACTGATTAGGAACACTCACACCCTTTGCTGTTGGAGCTGACAGACACACAGGCCCACGAAGTTAACGTGATAGATTGTTTTCTCAACATTACAGCAACATCTCAATTACCTAGAAGTTAGACATCTTGCAACTTCTCCCATCGAGAACATTTCAGGAAAACACCAAAACAAGCACAAAATGCTTTAAGACTAGCCCAAAGAGATTTCACAAAGTCCAAATACAAAATGTCAATGCTTTATTCCTAAGAAGGCCTCACTCAGAGTCTATTTACTCTTGCTTTACCTAAAAGTTCCCTGAGATTAGTCACCTGATCTCTCCACTCCATACTCAGTAGGAGCAGCTGATTTTAGGAGAAAGCAAAGGTGCAGAGCTACTGACAGAAGCAAGAAGTTACACCGACACAATGCCATGAAGGAAAGATATGAGAAATATGCTAAAAATGAGAATTCCAAAGGTGTTGCCACCCAGAGGCACGTAACGAAGAGACCTCGATAACACTTAGGCCAGTTTTCAATCAGGATGATGACGATGATGTTTAACATTCACTCTGATTTATCAAGAAAAGGTTAGGTTGTGTTGAGAATCACAGTGTAGGAAGTCAGAGAAATAGGTTTTACTTTTTAAAAAAGAGATTTTCATTTAAATGATGAAAAGAAGTATGTTTTTAATAAGTTTCAGTTATCTGGCAAATGCTTACTGTGGAGCACGAATAATCTGGAGACGGTGTGTTGTACTGATATATACAAAGTTATGTGAACATGTTCCATTTGTAAAAACACCAGAAAGGAATCAATATTCAGGACCTAATCATCCGTTTAAAATTAGAATTCATTTTGAGTCATGCTGTAAATATTGCCCTACTTGAACACCACATGAAATAAACATGCTCAAGGATTATTTATTGACCCACCCTAACTCCGAGTCAATTTGATTCTGATACAAATTGCCTCCCAAGCACCCTCAACTCCCTCCCTTGCACCCAGAACACAGGCAGGACTGGACATTATAAGACAGAAAACAGAATTACTGAAGTCTAACACTCATTAACCACAAGTATATAGGGGACACCCAAGCGTGTTTTAATGACTGTGGTCGAACCGAACCCCAGTACTGAGCTGTCTCGCTTCCAGTAAATGGAAACTAAATGTTTTCTATTAAAGACGGATTGAGTAACGGTCTCAACACCAGGCCGTTCTAAATTACTCTTCGGTTCAATAACCTGGCTGCCTAATAGGCATGCATTATATAGTGTCTGATACCCCAACAGGAAATAGTATAGACCTACTTTGCAGTTGGGTGTTCCCACACCGCTTTCTCAGAAAGTGTGCTTTCTCCTCCAGCTCCCTGGGAAGACTAGATCGGCCTTAATCAAACGCCTTCCCTCAGGCATTCCTGCTCAGCACAGGCCCTACCACCTGCCCCGGGAGAGGGAAAGGCAGCATGGGAAAGAACATGGCTCTGGGGGCCGCGTGAAAAAGAGGAAATGACCACCTTGTCTGCATCTGTGAATCTAGTCTGGGGCCCAGTATCTGCAGGGAAAACAAGGTTTTTGAGGAGCACCTGGAGCTTGAATGCTTACAGAGAGAGAAGTAAAGGTTTCTGAGGCTGAAAACGAAAGCGTTGGGTTTTGGTTTTTTGCTGTCAACCCTGACTCTCAAACTAAGAATCAGCATCACCCTCCCCATTTTTTTCAGTATTTCGTATGAATGAAGCCCCCTGCTAACCCTTTTACATACGTCCATGCTCCTATTGAGCCCTGTGAAGTGACAATTACTTTCCCATTTTTACCACTAATGAAGAAGAGCAGATAAAGAGACTCATTTAAGTGATAGGAAGTGGTAGAGCTGGGATTTGAACCCAGGGATCTGACTCCAAGGCTCATGTCTTAGATCACTGGGCAGTGTTCTCAGGCTCACCAAAGTAACCACGTCAGCCTGCAATCCCTCTCGGGGAGGCAGGCCCACGGAAACCCTGTCAGTCCTGCTCAGAGGAAGTAGCCTGGCCCCAGAAGGATATCAGTTAAGAAATGGAGGGGTTCTAACCCTCTGGGGCTCACATTCTGTTCCTGGTCGCTCTCTGGACCCTGCCACACCCAATGAGAATTCCTAGCCCCTGTTATCCCCAAAGTGGCATTTCACTGCCATGCCCTAGTTATGTGCCTACAACCCATCTGTTCTGCGGTCCTTCGGAGGAGGAAGGAGTGATCGAAGTGTAGGGAAAGAGCTGTCCTTGAGGTATTTGTCTTGAAGCATGTGAAAGATCAACTGCCTAGACTTGGAACTGCCAGGTATTAAAGAAGCCCTAAGTTAAGTTTACACAGCACTTTGTGATTTCCCGGTGGCCACCACCCAATTGTCCCAAATGTATCGCCTGTGGTCCATCTCACTTTCCAATAAAGTTGACTGGTTTCCCTTTTCTAAAATCTTTCAGCATCACTTTCCTTTGGGTGCTCATTCCCAGATCTTTAAAAACTTCCACCCCTTTAATGAGTTGGCCTACAGAGATGAAGCCGAATGCCTGGGCTCGCCAGGAAAAAGGCATGTTCCACTTTTGCTCAGAGAAAAGGAAGACCTACTGCATTTTCCTTTTTGGTTAAAACTGCGGGACTCAGTTTCCTCCTCCATCTGCGTCTTTCCTTGGGGGTATCACCTGCTTGTTTCTTTTGCCTGGCTGGTAATTTCCTCTGAGAACTAAGCTTTTAAGTGGTTTGCACAGTTGGGTCACCAACAGCACCTGATTCCCATGTTTTTTCTCTGTCTCTTCCCCACCTACCATCAGACCTTTTCACCATAGCTGTCCCATCCTTGAAGCCACAGACACCAGCTTCTGATGGCCTTGGCTAGAGTTGCCCATTCTCCAAAGAACTCATTCCTACTCGTGGGAACCAAACAGAGCTAGCGAACTTTCCCTCCTCCTTCAAACTTAGCGCTAACGCTTTCAGTCTATCCTTCCCCACCCACACACTGGGAAGCTGGATCAGCTGGAGTCTGGAACAGAATAGTGGCTGGCATGGAAAACTGGGAACTAAGGGAACATCAGGGTCAGCCGCAGGGTGAAGAGCTGTCCAGGCAGGGCTGGGTCTGAGAGCAAGAGCCAGAAGCCCCAGAGGGCTGAACCGAGAGCAAAAGTACATGGGCCCAGAGTGAGGTGAGAGGTGGGAACCAAGACAGGAGATGAGTCACACGGAGCAACCCAAGGCCTAGGGCCAGTCCAGAGGAGGAGCCGGGTCAGAACAAGTCATGACAGGAGATGCACGAGTTTAAGGCGAATGCAAGGACAGGAATCGGAGACAGTACCAGGGCAGAGCTGAAGGCAAGCAGGTGGAATCAGGCGTGAAACAACAAAAAGATGGGGAAGGGGGTTTGGTATGACAGCCAAGGGCAGAGTTTAAATTGCACCACTTAGACAACATCCCGACCACGTTGGTGTCTGTTCATTCTAGAAGCATATATAGGTCCATGCACTGTAAAGCCACTGCAAATATTTTCTGGTGGCTTACTACTACCTGGTTTGAAGCACTGTTTTCCAACAGATGCCAAGGACAACTGAGCCCAACTTTGTCTCGTAGACCATGCCTTTGCTAATTAGCTAGGTGGCAGACCTAGACTCAAGTCTCAGTGTTGCTAGTTACAATAAAACTGACCTATATTTGATTGGCTTTGACCCACAGAACTGCCTTTTCATATGGTTCAACCTCTTACCATATGAGCTTGGACAGGTTACATTACTTCTCCGGGCCTGTTTTCCTTTCCGTTAAAATGGACACGGTAACAGCTACGATGGTGTAATGATTAGATGCATTTTAAGGCACTTGGTATAATGTCTCACACGAGGCAAATGCTCGAAACATAACTGCTCTCATTATCCGTAGTTTTCAGGAATAATAAACATTTTGGAGTTGAATTTTATAGTAAAACACTAAGGACCCCCCCTGAACAGGTGACCTTAGACATCCAAGAAATGTTCTTGTATGGACAAGGCCCACAGTGAGGTGTTTCATCTACTTCTAACTAAAGTGGCAGTGCAGTATATGCTGAAAGCCAGTCCCGGACCTTGGAGTCAGTCAGACAGTGGTTGAATTAATCCTGCCTCCACCACTGAATGACCTTGCTCAAATCACTCAACCTCTCCGAGCATCAGCCTACCCCTCAGTAATGTGAGGATAATAATAGTTCCTGCACAGATATCCCCTGTGACGTGATGACACAATGCATGGCACACCACAGATGCTCGGTGGATGGGAGTCCTTACATCTAACCGGATCTCAATTCTGACCCAGAGCCGGTCATTAATTCTAGCTCCCAGCATGAAGCTGCACCAGGTGTTTTATAGGAAGGAGAATTAACATGAAGCATGTCCTCAGATCCTTTGTCTGTTTACCCATCTCCCACCGGGATTCCAGGAATTGCCTTGCCTGAAGGTCCTGGATTTACTGTCCTGTCTGCCACTAGCCTGTGTGGTCAGATGGCTGGTGGTTTCATCACAGGCAGATCCGGGAGGTGGTTTGGCTTGGTCTTGGAACAACTCTTACTTTGTTTTTCATTTCTGAGCTTCAGGCTGGAAAAGAATTAATATTCTCCTCCATGAATATTAATTGGTTGCAGCAGAACGGTCATACAGAAGCAGGCAGAGAACATTTCCTTCTACGCACAAATGAATTTCAGAAATTGGTGCAAAGAGCCAGTAAGGACACACTGGGTGCAGCTGAGGCCGCACGTCTGCAGGCATTTGGCTAAGCCTGGTCTGCGGGCTGCTTTTCCCGGTGGGAAGCTGAAGGACACCAGCAGCGCTGCAGCCAGATTACATGTTGTTCCTGGGAATCATATTATGTCATCTCATAGAAAAATCTGCACAAACACGCCAACTTCCTTCGGTAAAATCAAAGGCCCACTCCTCTCTTTCATCTTCCTGGCTCTCCACCTCCCAGGCTTCTGAGATGCTGCTCTTGGCTCACTCTCGGCATTGGGATCAGCAGAGTTTATCAGCTCGAGTAGGGTGAGCAGCCCACACTGCATAAACAAACTGCAGGAATCACAGGGAAGGAGCTAAAGTGGCTAAGTACACACCGTCATAACATGGGCACGGTGGGCAGAGGTAACAAGGGCCACGGGACAACTTCATTTTGGTTCAAGAGAATGAGATCTTCGGACCTTATAACATAAAGAATGATTCTGTTAGAATTACTGGCTTAAGAGAAGGTACTGGAGGGAGGAAAGAAAGAAAGAAAGAGAGAGAGAGAGAGAGAGAGNAAGGGAGAAAGAGAGAGAAGGGGAGGGAGGGAAGAAAGGAGGAAGGAAGGAAGAAAGAAGGGAGGGCCGGAGGGAAGGAGGGAGGAAGGAAAAAAGAAAGAAACAAACAAAGAAACAAAGAAAAGGTACTGGGTTCCATTAATGAGCTGATCAAGCTTTCAGCGTCTTTTTTTCTTTTGTATGACCTATGGATTCAAGGTGGTCTTCTTTATAGAGTCTATGGGAAAGAAATGAGGCCCAAGAGGAATAGCAGCTGGATTAGCTGAGGAGATTCTGGAGATTCTATGTGTCATTCAGCGATGTATCACACTGGGCCCAACAAACTGTGCCCGAGAATCCACTGGGTCGGAAGGCAGAACCCATAGAAATCCCTACGGTATCTAACTAGGAGACATCAGAACTCTCAACGCTTGGAAAATGGCTGCGTTCTCTCTCTGTCTATTCTGGGTTATATTAATTTTTGCTCCAGGAGATGGATTCATACTGAATTAGTCTTGGGCATGTTGTTGTCTGTTCATCTGACAGCCAGTGTCCCAATCCTCCCCACTGATCATGTGTAATATACTAACATAATATGGTCAGATTTCTTCCAAAATGAGCAACTTGCTGGAGGTAGCTTTTACCAAAGAAATGTCAGATACTATCCCCTTTTGCTCTGTGAGTGTCTGGGGGTGATTCTAGCAGAAGTTCCTGACTGGAAAACCAAAGGTCATACTTAATTATCTCCCAAGTGGTGACAACTTGAGGCTTTCTTCATTCCCTCTTCCCTTTCTCCTCCCTTCTTGGGGGTGGTGAGTTAGCCATCAGCACCTCCCAGGTGAAGTCACTAAGTTCATGAAGTCAACACCCTGGTAAAAAGAGGGACTACCAAAGGCCAGAGAACCAGCCAGCCAATGATGACCTAGGCACATGCGGCAACATTTCCCCATCTTTGACAATCGTGCTATTAGCTGAACCTCTTTTCTTTTTCCACAAAGGAAAAGTGGCTTCTACCTGTTCTCTTTTCTACTTCTTGATGATGTGGTAAGAATTACCGAGGGCTCTGCAGTCCACTTCCGACTTCTCAGATGAAAGGACCTCTGAAAAAGTCATTTCAAGGGAGTGGTGGGGATGGGGAACACCGTCACCCAAACGAAGTATGTAAAGGTGAGCTCCAATAATGACTATTAACATAATCATGGAGGTTTATTCAGAGTTTTCTATGTACCCTCTAAGAGCTTCATATGAACCTCAACCTTATCGGGGAGGCAATATTGTTATTTCCGACTGACAAATGAAAAAGTGAGGCACAGAAAGGCTATACAATAACTCACTTGAGGTCATGTAAGTAGTGTGCAGGAGCCCTGGGCCTCCTATCCAGGTAGTCAGACTCCAGAACCCAGGCTCATAATCACCCCTCTAGATTGTGTTTTGTATTCATCTTGAATTAAGGCCCCTGGTTCTACTACTGTACCCTTTTTAAGCTACTTCTGTAAAGTAGACAAAATGACGTGGCTCAATTTCTTTCTGCAAGGCTGGGACTCTCTCTGGCACTCTGCAGCCAGTGAATGCCCATCTAACAAGTTTGGGATGCGTTAACCTTAAATTACGTCTCCGTACCCTGGCCACCTTCAGATTGCTCCCCCTAAAGGAGTACCTGTAACTTCAATATAAATTCAGTTGAATGTCCTAGAGGTAAAATACCTACAATGGCGACATAAACCCCAACAGGCTACATGAGCAGGGCCAGCAATGGAGTTGTGTTCACTGGAATTATGCCAGCCATTCCTAGATGCAAATTTGTGGTCCGATGTTGCCCAGACGAGCCCATTAGCAGGCTTGTCACTGGCAGTTAGAACTCCACTGTCCGCCAAAGTCCTTTCTTCCCTTGCAGTCAAGGTTGGAGCAAGGGGTGGGAGACTTGTGTCCAGTGGGCTGCACAGAGCTGCCAGCCAGGACTCAGCGCCTCCGGCAATTAGTGCAGCTTCTACAGTTCCTTAAACAATGTTGATGGACCCTTGTCTTTCATTAAGCTGCCTGGAAGTCAGTCCCTCAGTGAATCCCAGAGGGAAAATCAAGGAGGAAAGAATTTATTTTCAGACAGTTTAACAGCAACCAACTTAAGAANAAAAAAAAAAAAGATAATTAAATATTTCTCCAAGGAGCAAATTAAGATAAATGCCCCAAGAGTTATCCACAAAGATCAATTTAGAAAATGTCCAATTAGGACACACGTCACATTTCAAGGACCAAAGGAACTGTTCTGCTTCACCTTCTTTTTGCCGTTGTTGATACACCAGGTTCCCAAGGGAATGATTTATTTATTTTTTTTTTACATGTTTTGGAGCAGCACATCCTCTCAAGGAAAGCACCAAGAGTCATATTTGGTGGCACAATATCTTGTTCCCACCCTGATTTCGAGAGTCAAAGGCTTTCTAACAAGAGTCCTAACTGAAGTTAATTTAGAGCCGTGAATGGCACCTGATTAAAAGCACAAGTTTCACAGTTAACCAAATTTTGTGCCTATCGTTGTGACTCTTAGGAGGGCCCTTTTGTGCTTCTGTCTCCACGTAACAAATGACATGAGCATCCACGCTTTCTGACAAGTTTCTCCTGTCCTGTTCATTTTTATTGGGTTTCCAGATGGCCTCTGCCAACCTGACTTCCAGACAAACGTTGTCTAGAGCGGTTTCATTCAGAAGGATCTTGAGGCTGATCATCAAGTTAAGTCCTCTCCAAGACTCGTTAATCTTCAGTGGGAGGATGGCTCCTGTTATTGATGGGGAAAACTGAAGCACCACAGTTTTGTGGCAACCAAGAAGGGCCAGAGCCCAGCATTCAGTCTCAGCCACTTCCCGCTAATGGCCGTCTGATTCTATGTCGCCTCCTGGTGATACAAAGTAAGCACGTTTCCCAAAACAGAGGACACATTTCCAAATGGGGGTGGGGGTTTTGGCTGCACTTTCTGACCTAAGCTTTTTGCACCTTCCACATTTGGAGGGTCAAGGCAGGATCAACCCACTTACAAACCAATTTTTGCTAGTCTGTTCTGCAAGGCTGCGGTGTCTAAAGCACACTGGGAAATTTTAAAAAGCAACCATTAGTGTCTCTGACATATGAAATGCCCACCAGGGTCTTTTTCCCGTTTATTATCAAGATTAACATGAAAATATGCTACAATGTGCAAAGAAAAGCACTATTTGAATGACTTTCAGTCTCTCAGTCTCTATGCAATGCAAATTCCTGCAGTTCAAACGCAGAAAATGCCTCATCTCTTGCTTTTGGCCAGGCATATAGATCATTTATTACCCCTCACTAGGAAGAGGTAAGGCAGAGCCCTCATTATCTCATACCCATGCTTTCCAAATCAGTCAGCTCCCTGCTATACCGCTGGGCTTTTTAATTTAAATGTCAGCTAAAGTTATATAAAAATATTTTTATAATGTGTTCTATAAAAATGTCAGAGCCTCCTGAACTTGAGTTTTCTGTTGGTCTTGTCTCTCACTCTTAGTTGACAATGTTAAGGAAATTATTTTTCTAACAACATTTACACTAAGGTTCTTGGAATTTTCATGATACTCTCATTAAAAACTCTGAACTCCAGTTAAAAATTAAAATGCTCCAGGGGTGCCGGGGTGGCGGTTAAGTGTCCGACTTGGCTTAGGTCATGATCTCACGGTATGTGGGTTCGAGCCCCGCATCAGGCTCTGTCTGTGCTGACAGCTAACTCAGAGCCTGGAGCCTGTTTCCAATTTTGTGTCTCCCTCTCTCTCTGACCCTCCCCTGCTCATTCTATTTCTCTCTCAGAAATAAATAAAACATTAAAAAAATTTTTTTAATTAAAATGCTCCATATTACACGTATCTATACAGAGTCTCTTTTTACTAATGTAGCAAAGGTCTAAAAGCTTTCCCACTTTGGTAATGACATCGCAAATACAGAAAACACTTAAAAAGCTGGAATGTGATCAGTGTTTCTCAGTGGGCTTTTGGAGCATGACTGTCCTACCCACCGCAGAACTTACAACTTCCCTTCTCCTCTCCACTAAATGCCAATAATTCTTCTCGGTTAGTGAGGCAACAAAAAAACCCCTCCACACATTTCCAAACAGCTCCTGAGGCAAGCTGTTTTCTCTGTGTTGTTGACACAGGATTAAACTACAAATTTCAAAGCTCTCCCACTGGACCAAAGACAAACCAAAATACTTGCCAGCCACAAGGCCTCTGCTCATACCTCGCCAGCAGGAGTCTCCCCCACTTATTTCAACTCCTAAAATTGGTGAAATAATATGCTGGGGCTGCTCATTTCATTACGGGGATTTTGTCGCTTTATGATGCTGCCTGAACTAAATCGCCTCCTCGCTGCTGATAGCCGTCTTCACTGGCTGAAGTGGTGATCTGCTAGAGGGCAGGTATCTTAGGTCAGATATCTTAGGATAGACATCAAGCAAAGGCGTGATCAGGACAGATGTTTATAGTGGATGGATGGATAATAGGACCTAAATCCTGGACCACAGGCCAATGGCTTACTAAGAAGTACGGTATATTCTGTTTCGGGGCTTCTTATCTGTCTTCCTGGCTTCCCAACCTTCTGGATTGTGTCCGTAGCATGGTGGCAGCTGGGCTCTTTGGCCCTCACGCTAACACATGGAAGGACACAACAGAAGGAAAATAGTAAAGTCTGTTGCAGGAGAGCAGGCATATGGAAATGTCCACAAATAGTGCATGTGTATATACACACAAAGAATACACGCTAACATTTAACAAATATAAGACATTTTTTCAAAATTTGATAATTTAGGGGAAAAGTAAATTTTCCTCTCAAACTAAATTTCTATACTGCCTCTATTTTTATTGTTTGTTACAAGGTTTCCATTGATGCTCTTTTACAAAAGCACTTAACAGATGTCCTGCCAAAGGCATCAAACCACTATTGTTATTGTTATCTTCTCACTCCCCAATTTCTTTTTCAGTAGACAAATTACCCAGAATATATTTCCCCCTTATCTGTATATGCTGGGGAGAGAAGAAAAAATATAAAAGAATTATATTTGCAAAGGGCGATTTTTCTTATTAATAACCAGAGACATAGAAACACACTACAGTGATTCAAAAAGCAAACACTAATCCTTTCGATTTCGGTAGCCTCAGTAAGTGCTTTCTTCAAGGAGATCAATGGAGATTAGCCTCAGATAAAGGGAAAGGGGAAAAACACAACAGATTTAACAATCAAGTTTAAGGGCGAGTGAACTACAGGTCACATCGCGAGAGGGCAGCGTGGAAATGAAGTTGCAAACTTGAGTTTTTCCTCTGGGATAATGATATATTCACAGTGATCCAATTTGCCTGTTTCCCTATCTCTATAGCTCACAGTAACCCACAAGTGAAAAGCGTCTGACCTTCTCCAAGATGTAATAGTGCCGCCTGCAGCTTTCATCTCTTTAAAGGAAAGAAAGAAACCATCCCATTCACAGACTGAACCAAGATATCATCAGTGTCACGGCGAGACAGGGCAAAAGTCATGTCAGGGGGCAGCTTTGCCCTTCTCTCTCTCTCCCTCCCTGCCACCCAGTCGAGGCAGTTTCCCACTAACTCATTCCCTTCTGACTCACCTCCATCGTCTGAGTGAGTAGGAAGAGGCTGAGTCTGAACTGCGAGGACACTGTCCCCCAGGACGCTTCTCTGATGCTTTCTGATGCCCCGTTTCAGACAACACTGCTTCCACAGCTGGGAGACACACACACACACACACACAAGCTTCAAAAGCTACCAGTCTTAGTCAAACTGCTGCCAGTCCAGCAGAAAAGTCTTAGCACAATTTCAATGCATTATCTCCTTCCTGCAGACCAAGAGGAGGCTGGCAACACGGGTACACGGGTCACTGGGATTCGCTCAGCAGGATTCAGATGGAACCTAATTTGCTTGAACTTGAACCTAAACCTAACAGTAGTATCATTCAAGAGAAAAGAGAAATACAGTGTTTTAAAAAATCAACAGATTTCACATGAAAACAAATATCCTCCGAATTGAACCTGACCTAGAAGGATGTTTCATTAACTTTCTAATCTTGAAGGCATTCCCATGGCAATTTCTCCGTGGCATTGGGCAGCCAGCCTCTCTACTGGCTGCCAGTTCAGAGATGACAGTGCCCCTGGCAGGTTGGACAACTAATATAGTGCCAGTCTGCAAACTTGGCTTCCTTGCCGGGTAGCTGAAAACCCATTTGTACGGTCCGGTTTGATTTTTTGAGTGTATAGACAGATGGGTTATTTGAACTCACTGATTTGAGGATGTGTTTTTGTATATTCCTATGCCTCTTATAAATCAGATCCAAGAAGGAATAATGGATGGATGCTTGGCCATTTGGAGCAATTACTCTGTCTGGCATGGGTGGAGGAAGAGATAGAGCAGTGTCAGCAGGGCTATCAGCAGTTCATTTTACTGGAGGAAATGTTACACATCCAGGGCCAAGCACAACTCTCTGTCTGACTGCTTTGTCTCTGATTGTCTCTTTTTTTTCCTCCTCTCTTACAGACACATGTACTCTCCTTAATTACTAGCAGAAAACAGTGCATTCTGCACACTTCACAACATCTGTTCAGGCCTTAATTAATCCAACTCTCACATAGTCTCCATAGCAACAATGCTTGAAAGGCTCTGTCTCTGCATTCAAAAATCTTCTTCTAAGCGAGTGACTCAAAGGACGGCCCTTACCAAAATAATTTTACGTTAATATCGGCGATATAACGAGAACTTTAACGAGAACTTGTTGATCTGGAGAGACCAAGTTATGATATCACATTCAGCGTCACCATCCTAAATATCAACTGCCTTATGCCAGGAATACAAATTAACAATAGTTTTGCAAGTATTGCTCGAGAAAAATCCCACGACTGCCTTTATGGTACCAGAAATTCCTGTGCTACCGGAGATTAATGACTCCGGTTATCTTGATGGAGCATACAGTTCTTGTTTGTAGTACAGCTAGAAGAAATACAAGTGTTAAAAAGAAACTCATCAGGAGGTGTGCTTCTCGAGCTTTTGGCTTTATGAGGCTTCATTAAAAGCCTATTGTCCTTTGCTGGTACCTACTAACTTCATACCCACATCACAGCCTGCCAGCAGCCGAGAGGCGGACTAAGGCTTTCCAAGCAGGCCGTGAATGCTGCCGAGGGAAATGTCAAGCACTTTTCTGAGAGACTGTTTTAGCTTCGTGGCCTAGAGAGAAATGCTCTCCTTGATACTGACTTTATTTGGATTTGCGTTTGAAGCCATTATGGCAGAGATTGTAAAAATTAGCACTGACAACTACCCAGAAACTCTGCTCAGGTATGATACGTGGTATTGGAGGAAGTGGGGAGGAGGAGAGAGAGCACAAGAGAATGAAGCCAGGTCCAAATGGCGTTTGAGTACATACTGGCTTCTGGCATTAAATGCTTACCGTGGGAGCTAATAAAAAGTAAACAATTTCCGGAGCGCCTGGGTGGCTTAGTCGGTTGAGCGTCTGACTTTCGCTTAGGTCATGACCTCACGGTTCGTGGGTTCGCGTCAGGCTCTGTGCTGACTGCCAGCTCGGAGCCTGGAGCCTGTTTCAGAGTCTGTGACTCCCTCTCTCTCTGGCCCTCCCCTGCTCACGCTGTCTCTCTCTCTCTCTCTCCTAGAAAAAAAAAACACATTAAAAAAAAAGTAAACCATTTCCTGGAGTTCTAGCTCTCTTCCCTTTCATGGCTTGCTTCCTTGAAGAGGCCAACAACTCAAAACCAGCTGAGGAGAGAGAAGAAGAGAACTCAAACTCTCGTGTAAGTGCAACTACATTTTAGTGGACAAATCAGATCCCTTTTATGATATAAAATGGATCAGTCAGCTGAGCCTCTGAACAAGGAGCGGACCTTCCCAAGCCTTCTCCAGGGACTGGAACTCTGTGGATCCTGGATACACTGGCCCTGGGGATGACTTTTCTCTAGACTGCCTAGGGACAGAGCCAAGTAGAGCTAGAAGCTTGGGGGTGGTGGGTGGGGGTGTCACTGAGGGATGTGGAGGAGGGGGAGTTCCTCCGGGAATAAGCGCCAGTGGCCTAATGTAACTATAGTATCTACTAAAATGAATAGAGAAAGTACAATCTTATATTCTCCCCAAATTCATTTTTTTTTTTTTTGTCCTCAGGCAATAGTCTGTATGAGACTCTTGCGTGCTGGCACTATCTAAACAAAATCTAAACCTGACTTTTAGGCAGACAACTAGGACCCTATTAATGGCAATGTTGAGGTTTCTCAGCCGTGAAGCTTCTACATCTTACTGCATTCCAAATGATATTCAGTCATCACCAGGAAGCGATTGCTTTGAATTCGTAAGCAAGAGGTAAAGAAAAAGAATGGAAACGGGATCAGGGGTCTAGCTCAAGTTCTGTCCCTCATTTGATCTTATATTTCCAAAGACTCCTGTTCATCCCTTCTTCCCTTCGTTCAAGAAGTATCCTGAAGCTCTTACTCTGAGTGCAGCAGCACAGCAGGCTTTGAACTTGGATCTCTCTCAACACAAAGGAAAACGGGCTGTGAAAAACTGAAATCATGTTTCCCCAGCTATTTTAGTTCCTGAGCATGCCCACGTTCACCTTCTCCAGACCACTATCACCAGCATATAACAACTAATAGCACTTTTAGTCTGGTTACTGTGCGGCACTTACTGATCTGACCTTAATTCACTTAGCGCTTGCAACACGCCCACAAGGCACCACTAATCTTATCATCCCCATTTCACAGACAAGCAAACTGATCTAGGAAGCAAAGTTGCAGGATTGTACAACTCCAAGAGAGTTCACTCCCATTGGATTCCATGAGCATGAGTGGTCTATGGTACTCCCTGGCATTGTGTGACCCTGTGGACCTGGGGGCTTTCAGTAAGCAGAACCCAAACCTATTTGACTTTGCTGTGTCTTTTTACTGCTTTTCTCACACTGGCACAGGGACATCTGCACGTGACAGGCAATTGGGAAAGAACATGGTGGACTCTCGGTGTTAATCACAAGATCATTCTGGAATATTCCTTCCATGTATCCCCTCTACATCCTGAAATTATTTTTTTTCTTTTCCATTCTCCACAAAGCCCTAATTGGTAGACTAAGGCAGGGCGAGGAGCAGCATCAGAGCTGACAGAGAAAATAAAACGGGTGGCTGGGGAGGTCCTGAACTTACCTCTTCCCCGGGCACAAGTCTATGTTCACATATGCAGCTATTTCCTCTGAAAACAAGTCGAACAGTTGCTTCACATGACAAATGAGAATAGAGCCACGTGGAGGCAGGCAGGAGAGGCTGACACACAGTCCCGCCCAAATCCCCGCTCCTGACGTGGCAACACACAATTGAGAAACACTCAGAACCTCAGGTTCTTCCTGAGGAGCGAGGGGGTTGTATCCCCACAAATGCAACCGCAACTTTTAAGACTTACGTCAGAGGGATGAGCCCCCAGAATACCTGGCTGTGAAAACGTACAGACATCGCGCCTACTACCCAGTGGAGGAAAGGGATGGAAGCAGCTACCTCAGGGTCTGGCTTCCAGTCAGCATGAATGTAGGTGCTGAGACCCTTTGCACATCCTCAACTACCTTCAAGACGGGGAGAGGTGGCAGTTTCTTTCATCTGATGCATAGAAATCAATTCAGAGAGTCCGGCAAAGTGAGGAAACAGAGGAATATGTTCCAAATAAAACAATGAAATAAAACCTCAGAAAAAAAGCCTTAATGAAATGGAGATAAGAAAATAAAGCAGAAGAGCCAAGTGAGTCTCTTCTTCCCCCTTTCCCTCCATGTGACTTTGCTTTGACTCATGAACAGCATCAGTTTATCCCACAGAAGCAGCCTGAGGCATCTTTCTGGACCCCTCTGCTCCAAAAAGCATCTTCGATGTGGTCACAGGGCCCCCTTTACCCTTGATTTCTTGTGACTTATGATCTAGTAGGCAGATATCCAGTTGGGCAGAACCCAATTGTTTTTATGGTAGAAGTGGATGTGGAATGGTGAGGGGATAAGGAGGAGGCATAACTTGGCTTTCTGTGGAACCCATCAGTTCCCGGGATGAGAGAAACTTCCTCACAACTTGCATGAGAGCGTTTGAAAGCGGTGAAGGTAGACGGATGTTCTCACTGAACACCTTAAGCCAGAGGGGAGAAGCTTGCTCTTCACTACCTCCAAACGCATGCTCCAGTGTGTCTCGTGGCTTTTATTTTGTGTCTCTGGACTTTTGCTTGGGTTGGCTTCCTTGCTCACATTATCTTTCCCCCTCTCTTCCTTTAGGCATCTTCCACTTTAAGGCAACTCCCTCCATTCCACATATTACTGGCCGGCAACGTGCTTTTCCTAGGAGCTCTCCTAGCTACCTGTGCTTCTCTGCATCTGTTCGTGTGTCTGTCTTCTCCTACAGCTTGTGGGCTAATTCATCTCTATTTTGTTGCTAGTGGACTGTCTGGCCTTTAGCAGACAGTCATGCACGGAGTAAAGGTTTAGGGGTGCAAGTAAGTTGAAAGCTAACCTTATTAGGAAGCCCTAGTCCAGCCTTGTGACTAGCCGTCTCCAGGCATGTCACTTCTCTATTCATGGTTTCTGGCTGTGCAGGCACAATCTGCCTGAGGACTGACACCAGGCTCCGCTATTACCCAAAGACTATTTAATGATTTAACAATAACTAGCCTATATTGACAACCATGCCTCAGGCTCTGTTCTAAGCACATCGCCGATGTTAATCACTCAAGTCTCACAATTCTGTAAGGTAATCATCCCTCTTGTACAGGTAGGAGACTGAGACAGGTGAAATGACTCACCCAGGACACACAACATGCAGAAAACATGGCTTCTAAATCCATGCTCCCCACCGCTGTGCCTCTTGCTGACCGAGACTGAGATGGCCGAGCGCTAATGACCTCAGGTTGGCTCTGAGTATTAAAGGCGGTCCCAGGTCACAGGAAGGGATACATGCTCCATTTTACTCGTTCCTTTATCTGTCATCCCAGGATGGAATCACACTCCCCCTTTTCACCTTACGCAGCTATACACACCATCGCAGCACACACACCACCACCACCTCTGCACTAAGTGTTTTGCCCTTTTCTGAACGGACAGGGCTCCGACTGTGAGTGGGCTGGCGAGCGATGCAGGACCCCAGCAATGGGGCAGTCCTGATGAAATGCAGAGTAGCTTGGGCTAGAAGCAAGGGGGCACATAAATTCATGCAGCCTGCAAAGGACAGAGCCCAAGGGTTGATTTTCTTTCCACAGCAAATCTCTCAAGGGATGAATGTTTCCTTTAAGCTCTTTGGTGGGTGGGAAAAGTAGATCCTTTTAGAAGAAACTTATTTGCGATGCTGGAAAATAATGTGGTCTTCTTCTAGGATTAGTGAATTTCGGTTGGAGCCACAGACTGACCTCTGTTGAGATCTAAATTCAGTGCCCAGTAAGGACAAAGTAAAGAGGAAGAACTTATCAAGAAAGCTTTTCAATGTATTTTCAGATGAGAGGTCATAATGTTAAATAAGACAATTACCAAGAGAAACCCATGTAGTTATCTCGAAAGATACTAAGATTTTCCCATGAAGACCCAAAGTGTGCAGGGCTTGAAAATCAATTGAGCACACATATTTTTAAAGAACTGTGTGGGGATTCTGAACATCTATTCATATTTTCACATGCGGATATTTCTATCCACACAGAATAGGGGAAAAGAGAAGATATTTATGGTTATCAGAGCAAGGATTTAGACTGAAATATCAATATGTTCCATATTCAAGAGATACAGGACTCGGAACAAGACTTTGTTGGGGGGGGTGCGGCTGGGGAAGACAGGGTTTTCTCTTTAGATGCCTCTATGAAGGGAAGATGCATCTTATAATTTAGGAGTTCAGCTCAGAGGTGAAGTGATTGACTGAAATCATAGTAAGCTATATCTATTCTTGAAAATTATTCTCTTAATCTGTTATGATTGTGACCAAAATGGCCAGAAACAGGAGTCAGAAGGCGTACTCCCCAAAAAAGCTTTTTAAAAAAAAAAACAACAACAACTAAGATTTGACTTGCCTACGTGAAAATATAAAATATTCAATTGGCCAAACATTGGATCTGCGTGAAGTTTTTTTCCCTTCCTTTTTTTTAATAGTTTATTTTGAGAGAGAGCAAGCAGGAGAGGAGCAGAGAGAGAAGGAGACAGCAAATCCCAAGCAGGTTCCACACTGTCAGCGCAGAGCCTGACGTGGGGCTCGAACTCACAAACCGTGAGACCATAACCTGAGCCGAAATCAAGAGTCAGAGGCTTAACCAACTGAGCCACCCAGGTGCCCCCAATTTTCCCCCTTCCTATCACAGCTCCCTCCTCCTAAGTGTTGCAATTTGGGTGAATTCAGTACTCCTCGATTTTCACTTTTAGTAAGGGGAGAGAGTTGGTGTGTGAAACGTCTATTTTACTAATGTCTTACACAATATTAAAATTCCGAAGTAAAATAGTGAGGTGAAAGATATTTTTTTTAACTCTGAGCAGAACAGATACAAATATGTCTGAAGAACAAACTGAAAACATCTCCTGGTTTATTTTCTTACAGAGAGACCCTGAAGACAGGATGTGCTATGTTCCTTGGTGGAAAAGCACACACAGGCAGCAAGGTCTGCCGAGAGAGTTTTTGTCCCAGAAGAACCGCAGGGCAGAAGCCCGTCTATGGAGTGGTCATTGTTCTTGCTCTGGGGCCCCCGAGTTGACACAGGGCCAACTGGGAGAAGCTGGGTGCTACTGGAGTGTCTCTATTTACATCAAAATGGACTGGCTAGGGCTCCACCTCGGGGCTGTGTTGAAGGATGAGGCTGAACGTGGCTTGGAAAACAACCAGCTTTAGGACCAAGAAAGTGAGTCTGCAAAGCACGTGGTCCTAAGTGTCCAGATTGTGTCCACAGCAGAGTGGTTGCCGGGTTGGAGCAAGCCCCCAGAGGGGACGTGTTGGTGGCAGGGTGACGTAAGAGCACGCCAGGAGGACCCGCCCCAGGACTCCCCACAGAGAAGTTAGCCCCCGTGAACATTCGCCAAGACAGGGACTTTCCCACATCCTCCTCTGCCTTGGGGGGCATTCGCCATAGTCACCTGCTGTGGCTGTGAAAGTCTGCCCATCATGAATATGACTCGTGCCATCCACATTGCTTCTTCTAGATCTTAAGCAAGGCATTTCAAACACCAGATGATCCAGCAGAAAATGCCATATGGGATTTTACTTGAGAGTCCTGACAACTTTGCAAATATTTCTGCTCCTTGTTCAGGTTAATTTCTCCTCCAGAAACCAGAAATTGGGTGTGATAAGCGAACGATGATACAAACAGGGCTGCTTTCAATAACTTAATTGGGCTCCTGCCCCGAAACTGAACTTTCGTGAAATATTAATTATCACTCTTACAGCAATTTAGACACATTCACACAAACATCAGGAAAACAGGAGCAAAATCTCCACCAAAGGCCAGTGCTGTGTTTTGTTTGGAAAAATGATGACACTGTAATTAGAGGTAAACAATGTTCTCTTCAGCGCCGGTTCCCGTCTCCCCGTCCTGTCTGGTCAGTGTCCGGAGATTTAGCTTTGCTTCTCCCAAACATGTCTGCAGCTGAGAGCCGTGTGGATGTGAGTCACGGGTGGGTGGAAACTCAGTCTGAGAGAGGTCCAAATCTGCAACAGACAGACGGCACAGGTCAGGAGGATCCGCTTGAGGCCTCCAAGGCAGGTGATACTATAACCCAGAGCTCCCTAAGCCTGGGAAATGTAGTGCCCATATAGTCTGCCACCAAGAGAACTGCGGAGTCCAAGGAGAAAGGAACAAAATGTAGTCAAATCAAATGATTTAATCAACAGATCGACAAGACGGGGTTGGTTGTGTGTTCAAATGTCTCCTATGGCTAAGAGTAACCTCGACAAAAATGATCCTAAGGGAGTGTCCAATGAATAAAGACTTGTCACCATTTGTGGGCAGGTGAAACACCCCTACTGCACAACAAGGGTGCCCACTTATTTTTAAAAACAGGTTCAAGGAGCGCCTGGGTGGCTTAGCCGGTTACACGTCCGACTTCAGTTCAGGTCATGATCTCGTAATTCGTGAGTTCGAGCCCCGCGTCAGGCTCTATGCTGGCAGCTCAGAATCTGGAGTCTGCTTCGGATTCTGTGACTCCCCCCTCTCTCTGCCCCATCCCTGCTCACACTCTGTCTCGGTCTCTGTCAAAAATAACCATTAAAAATTTTTTATTAAAAAAAAAACCAGGTTCAAGGTCTTAGAAATACAGTATCTACTCTAGCTATGTGCAATGAACCCTATTTGCATCTGCACAGCCCCTTCCCTCAGCATATCGCAAAGGCAAGAACTGACTTCAAGCCTCAAATAATATAGCTGGGATTTTATCGATGTGGGGAAGGGAGAAAGGAGGTGAAGGATGGAGACCCTCCAGCCTCACCATTATGCAAATCTAATTAACACTATACCAACCACTTAGCAAGAGTAGCCAGACTCCTAGAGAAAACTGTTCCAATATCAGATACGGCTGGATTCTTTTTTCTGGTTACCTAGTAACAGCAGGGCATAGTCTCTTTTCCCTTTCTCTGGTAAAAACCCTCTAATATATAGTTTAAGGGAAGGCAAAGAGGGGTTCCTATTTGAAAAAAAAGAAAGGCTCTTGCTGCAAACCATTTTCTCTTCCCTTGTTCTACTGACCACCCTTCCTAAGGCTCACTTATATGGCAAGATTACAGATAGCCGGCCTCAGAGCAAAAGGCGGAGAAGGCATGGAAACCCAGGTAGAAAGACGCATAGGCTTGAAGCCCACCTGCTCCTTCTTCAGTCATCAGCAAGAGGTCCTTATAAACATGGCCGCATTTTACTCAAAGACTCTATTATTTATATGGATACACATAACTGGTAGCATTCTAATGATAAAGGTGCTTGTGACTTCTGCCCTCCTGACAAGGAGCTCTAGCTGGTAGAGAAGGCAGGAAGCGAGGCCCGGCAGGAAGAGTAAAATGTCCCCACACTGTTCCATCTTTAGGGATGTGGCACACTTGGCTATGTCTCCGTTCGTCACTTCTTCCAGGAAGAGGCAGGCCCACTGGAAGAGGGGCGGCCAGAGCCCCAGGAAAGAAACACAAGTCACCTGGAGAAGCTGACGTGTGCCTGTGAAGCCGAGGGGGACCCCGGGCAGAGGGGAGGGAAAGAAGAGGAAGGCTGTACTCTACAGCTCTACTAAAAGCTTAGGCCTGCCCAGACTCTAGATGCCAGGGGGGCACAAAGAAGAAAATCCATTTACATTTGGGTGACTTGATGTTACTAACTCTGATTCCAAATCCTGTACCTCAAATACTCGGACTCACTAACTGCTGAACAGATAACTAGTGACGATGGTTCTAACCACCACCCACCCCCCCATACACACAAAGCGTGCCTTCTGGGCACAAGACCTTTCCCAGATCTACTACCACAGTCATGACTCTTTAAGTCCCAAAATTTTGTAACCCACAATTTACAGTTGGGGAAACTGAAGCTCAAGGCTACTTAAATTCCTTGCCCAACATCACACAATTAAGAATTAATCTAGATTTGAATTCAGCAGACCATCGCTACTTGCTCATCCAATCAAGAGTCTCAGGATTCCAGTTTCTTATGATAATGGAAACGGCTTGACCATCTTTGCTACAGTAAGATACTCTGACTGTTTAATACTTATCCTCCCTAAGTACCACATTTCCAAGAATCACTCAGCAAAAAATAAATTAAGAAGAAAGACATTCCAAGCTCCGAAAAACTGATACATGATATAATAATGATTATTATAAAATTGGGACCCTCCCTCATTTAATCAGGTAAACACCACAAACCGCCCCACCCCCGCAATGGTTTTTCTATTAGGGCAACACAGATCAACCTAGAATGCTCTCTGCTATTTTATCACACGTGGAGACAAATTAAGCTTGTCTGTCTGTGGTCACAACATGCGTTCACGCTTTCAACTCCTTTCCCCAGCCATTGAAGCAATAAAGCCATTTAACCTCTAAAACCAAATATTCCCAGTTATACTACTCATGTTTAACATTACACAAGCTAACACACATATGTACACCCCTCACAACTTCCATCTAGCACATGCTGGTAGATTAAACAAAGCTCATGTAAGCCACTACAGTGCTGCCTCCTAGCCAACAGAAGGTCCAGCCAGGGTACCAAAAATACCACATGGAGAATAAACAACCGTCCACTGAATGAGGTGGTTGGGAGGTGATTGCTGACAAATGTGACAGTGCCAGGCACAATGGAAGCCCTTAATCCATGTATGTTTCCTTCCTCTGGGGCTGTGAGACACGTAGCAAAGAATCCAAAATGCTGGTGGTGAGTCTAGGCATCTGGGAAGTCCTCTTAATGGGTTTCAAGACAACTTATTCAAGAACCAAACGTATATCACAATTCCTTTATGTCAAACTGTAGGCTCTAGTTCAGGGAGATAAAGATTCAAGAATAAATGGGTGGGCGGGGGGAGTTAGTTTTTAATTGGTGTGTGTGTATGTGTGTGTGTGAGGGAGTATAGAGATTTAAAGAGAACATTTTCAGATAGAGTAAAAATACAGAAGAACATCTCCAGGTGAGAAATAGCTTGCTGGACCCTAATGTGACAGGCCCATGTTGGTACCCTACATGTATTAATGGAGGCTGTTGTGGATGTATGTCACCTGAAGGTGAACTCAATTTCCTTCTCCATGTTTCTCCTTGGTTTCCACCTGAACTATTTAGGCAAGGTCAGACAACCCATCTTTGAAATTAGAAACCGTTCCATGATTTCTGATTTTATTATTCCATTTCGACCCTGAGAGAATGCCAGCACAGCAACTGTATACTTCTCAAGGTCAGCCACCTTTCCCCACACTTTCTACCCTAGAGAATAGGATCATTATATGGAATCTTAAACTGAGAAAAAACATTTGTTAAAATAAAACCTCACTGGTCCTGAAAGCAGAATTCTTGAGGAAGAAAAATCATCCAGTTTTGTGATCAAAATCCCTATAAACTGCTGAACATAAAAATAGGATGCCTGTTTTTTTTTAAGCAAAGAAATATTAATTTAATAGAATCCTAATTTGTCAACTATAAAGCAAATGCTATTATAATGAAACAAGACTTCAGGCTACAGGAAACCTTTCCATCTAGTGTCTCTATACAACTTTCCCTCTTTCCCTAAACAAAGTAGAGAAATAAAATCTTGATGCAGGGTTTTTTCTACTTAACCAAAGATTTTCACACCCTACAACTTCACCCATAACAAGAAATTGCCTGAGGTCCACTGTGGGGTCTAAGTCGGTCTGCTAATGAAGTTTAAAGAATTCCAAGTACCCAAATTTTGGAGGGGGGGCCAAAAAGCACCCATGGTACCAAGGGACATGCACTGCACCACATACTGATAGCCACAGACGGTTGCCTAAATCTCCCTATTTTTAGCCCTTAGTTGCAACCTGTTGGTTGACATTTACATCTATCATTTTCACACTTCTCACCTGCTGTTGGAATTTCAGACAATCAGGGAAGAGAATCTGGAGTGTAGGATGATTCACAGCTACAGAAATCAGCTCCTGAAAAGCTGACATTACCAGGAAGCTAAATCAGGCCTCCTTCCATCGGCTAACCATCATTATTCTTTTGAGCCAACAAGATACTTGGTTCTTTTCTATAAACTCAAGGTGTAACATGCAGCCATGTGCCATATTAACAATGAACGAAGCGCCTCCTAAACTGAGAGTTTAACTCTCCTAAACTGAGAGTTGAATGCAGTCTGTAAACCACAAGGTAAAATGTAACCTTGGGCAAGTCGTTTCTTGTCTTTGGGCTTCAGTTCATGAAGGAAGGGACTGAAATCACCTTCCTGGCTTCTCAAACTTCTACTATATGAGAATTTATACATTTGGATTTTGGCTCAGTGATTCACCAAATAATATTCTGAGGGAGTAACAAATGAATGGGTTTTTAAACTGTTTTATGCTCAAGAAATGCAAATTTACTATCTTAAGCTGCATCTAAGATAATGTTTTTAAGGTAATTTCCAGACCTATGCCCCACCCCTCTACCTTCATTCTTCTCAACAACACCTATCTGACTGAGCCCACGTAGAGTTCTCCAAATGCCAGTATTTGGAAAACTACCTATTGAGAAGCTGATGTTCACAGTCAAAACCTGCATGTAATCTTGCCTTCAAAGAACAGCAAATTTAAGAGTAACTTATCATGAAGAAAAAGCTTGTGATAAGTCAACAAAGGTGGTCTATCATGTTTAAATAATTAGTATATTTACCTTTTCTGGATTTTCTGAAGAGAAAAGCATTTTAAATTATGATAATTTTAAAGCTTTAAATTTAAAAGCACCAGTGTAACTTTCATCATGAATATCAACTGTGGACGTCTAGAATTTAACTCAACATGTGGCCAATGGCCAGGTACCCAGCAGTCCGGTGCTACAAAAAGCACATGGAGTCTACTGTCGGGATCCTTGATGATGCCTTGCTCAGCCCTCTGTGTCTCATCCCATTCCATTCCTCCAAACAGAACTCACAAAACAGAGCTTCGTGTCTTCTGGGTATTGGCTCTGTTCTTGTTTTTTTTAATGAAGTGTTCTGACTTGTGCTTCTTATTACTACATCCCTTGTGCATGTTCCTAAAATCAAAATTCACACTTTCCTAGAATAACTCCACCTCAAAACATTTTTGAGTAATGTTCCCAGTCTGCAAAATAAGTTGTATTCCCTATTTAATGATTGATTCATGCTTATACTGTGAAACATTTAAAAAATCGTTTCCTGATGGCATTACTGGCAATCACTATTTTTTCTTAGGAGCATTAATGCACAGCGTTTTTCTTCTAATGGAAAACATTTATTGTACAGAACTTGAGATATCTTTAGAGCAAACGAAAGTTGGTCTACGTCCCTAATTTTCCTTGACTCCATTTTTCATAGTNGGATGTGAGCCTGGCATGATAATGAACCTGGCATTGGTATCTGAAACCAACGATCTCCACTAGTGTTATGATTCCTTTACTACTCCTCATCTAGAGTAGTGCACCTGAACTAAAATAACAGAAATGTGCTCGGGGGGGGGGGGTATATGTATGTGTGTGCCTATGGTGTGCATGAAGAAACTTGTGACATATAAAAGCAAACTGTGATAATTTTTTCACTTGTAACTGTTATAGCTAGACTTTATCTTCTTATCAGTAATTAACATATTTGAATCACCTGTGAGTTATGTAGGTAACTGACAAGAAAACAAATCAAGCAATCAATACAATGAAAATGAGATTAACGCAAGACATGGTATGACAGACCAGGTCTGTTATAGGCACTTTGATTTGCTCTCGCTCTCCTTTCTCCCCATAAGGTGCCAAGGTTAAGGACTCGTGACCTTAACATTAGCAAGCCCCATGGGAGGAAGAGGCAAGTGCCTCTGCCTCCCTCTCTTCTTTAGGATGTGTTCTAAAGTGTTTCTCTAAATGAGAGACTATTAGGTATTAATGATCAAAGAATACAGTGGTCAAGTAAGCCGATGAAACTCTGGGTAACTCAAGTTTCTTAGCAGATTCCTCAGACCTTTAGGTCTGAGGCCTATAGGCACACTTGCATTATAAGTCTCTGAGGGGGAAGAATAGTATGTGGCATTCTCCAAACTTAGGGAGACTTTTCTTACAGTGTGCTTGGCATGCTCCATGTAATGTGTTTGGGGAACCAGTACAGTAGATAAAGATAAATCTAATATACACTAAGAAAGAAACAATAGATGACCAAGATGTGAGAACAGATCAGGGGCAAGAAGTTGAAAATAAGTGAGGTTTTCCAATTTAGAAACTCTTAACGCTGTACACAAAGTCCTATGGTGGATGCGGCAATTATCTTCAAAGGCTGTTCATGTTATTAGGAGAAAAGCAGAGGGAGAGCTTAGTAATAGGTGGATCAAGCTGACAATATTTGAATCCACAGATCCAATATAATATCATACAAAGATAAACAGACATGGTCAGCCTCATGATAGGATGCAACATGAAACATAACGTGGACAATATAGGAAATATACAACACAATCTAGGAAGATTCTTCATGTCAAAAAAGCCTCTATCTAGTCAAACATCAAACACCTATTCTAACTATCCACTTTACAGGAAATACAGGGGAAGAAAAATATGTTAAATAACACTATAGGAAAACAAGCAGCAAAATTCAGAATGTAGGACATTTTAAAAAATGATTATTTTCCAGGAAATAAATGTCTTGTCAAAACACAAACAACATTGTCTTTTCAAAAAATTATAAGCCTTTAAAAAAAAGGGAGGGGCAGGGGGATTTAGATTAATTGAGATTTAAGAGATATACAAACCAAATACAATATATGAAATTATTTGGATCAAACAAAGGGGGAAAAATCGAGACAGAAATTCAAGTACTGACAGTAGGATTTCAAGTATAAATTTAAAAAATTTAGGTGTAATAAAGATATTGTGGTTATGTATTTTAAAAAAACACTTCCTGCCTTTTAAAGAAAGATACTCAAGTATTTTGGGATGAAATCATAGGCTATCCTGGATTTGCTTTAAGATAACCCAGTGTAAGAGAGAGAAAAGAGCACTGGTGAATCGGGACTGGCTTGTTTGTGTGTTGGTCATCATTAAAGCTGAGAATTCATTAAACAATTCTACTCTCGTATACATTTGAAATGTTCCATGGTCTACTTTTTTTAAATTGCATAGCCTTACATACATTTGGACTATAAAATTATAAAGGGTTCTCTGTTATTCCAACAATGTAGCTTCTATACATGTGATGTAAATGGGACACTGTGGCCATAAATTAGGGGCCTCCTCTGGATGCTGAATGTGTTTAGATCCATTTTAATCCAACTGTATGACAGTTATTGGTTAAGTGTGTGTGTATGGGCTTATATCTATTTAGAAAGATAGACAATTTGTATGAATCTGTTTCATAAAATAAATGAGGTTCATTTGAGTTTATAACTACCTATAAGAAATGATACAGATTCAGACATGGCCCTTTGCTTTTTGCTTAGAAAATTTAACATCTCCTAAAAGAACTATAATTCAGAAAAGATCTTTTATACCCCGGGTGTATTTGTTGATGGCAATGAATTGATAAGCTTCTCTTGGAATTTAGATTTCTATTCTTCAGCCTTTTGAGTTTACTAAATCTAAGATGCAGCATTCAAGAAATAGATGGTAAAACATTTAATCTAACAACATCAAAGTAGATTTCAGTTTATAATCATAGTAGGTAAAAACATGTATTGCCAAAAGAATTAGTGAATACCTGATTCAAAAAAAAATTACTCAAATTAAAGTCCTGATAATCACCCGTTTCGAATTCTTATGTGTTGAAAGTACCTTAAATTTTCATTTAGCCTAATCNCAAAGGTGGTCTATCATGTTTAAATAATTAGTATATTTACCTTTTCTGGATTTTCTGAAAAGCATTTTAAATTATAATTTTAAAGCTTTAAATTTAAAAGCACCAGTGTAACTTTCATCATGAATATCAACTGTGGACGTCTAGAATTTAACTCAACATGTGGCCAATGGCCAGGTACCCAGCAGTCCGGTGCTACAAAAAGCACATGGAGTCTACTGTCGGGATCCTTGATGATGCCTTGCTCAGCCCTCTGTGTCTCATCCCATTCCATTCCTCCAAACAGAACTCACAAAACAGAGCTTCGTGTCTTCTGGGTATTGGCTCTGTTCTTGTTTTTTTTAATGAAGTGTTCTGACTTGTGCTTCTTATTACTACATCCCTTGTGCATGTTCCTAAAATCAAAATTCACACTTCCTAGAATAACTCCACCTCAAAACATTTTTGAGTAATGTTCCCAGTCTGCAAAATAAGTTGTATTCCCTATTTAATGATTGATTCATGCTTATACTGTGAAACATTTAAAAAATCGTTTCCTGATGGCATTACTGGCAATCACTATTTTTTCTTAGGAGCATTAATGCACAGCGTTTTTCTTCTAATGGAAAACATTTATTGTACAGAACTTGAGATATCTTTAGAGCAAACGAAAGTTGGTCTACGTCCCTAATTTTCCTTGACTCCATTTTTCATAGTGAGCCACAAATAGGATGTGAGCCTCTGGCATGATAATGAACCTGGCATTGGTATCTGAAACCAACGATCTCCACTAGTGTTATGATTCCTTTACTACTCCTCATCTAGAGTAGTGCACCTGAACTAAAATAACAGAAATGTGCTCGGGGGGGGGCGGTATATGTATGTGTGTGCCTATGGTGTGCATGAAGAAACTTGTGACATATAAAAGCAAACTGTGATAATTTTTTCACTTGTAACTGTTATAGCTAGACTTTATCTTCTTATCAGTAATTAACATATTTGAATCACCTGTGAGTTATGTAGGTAACTGACAAGAAAACAAATCAAGCAATCAATACAATGAAAATGAGATTAACGCAAGACATGGTATGACAGACCAGGTCTGTTATAGGCACTTTGATTTGCTCTCGCTCTCCTTTCTCCCCATAAGGTGCCAAGGTTAAGGACTCGTGACCTTAACATTAGCAAGCCCCATGGGAGGAAGAGGCAAGTGCCTCTGCCTCCCTCTCTTCTTTAGGATGTGTTCTAAAGTGTTTCTCTAAATGAGAGACTATTAGGTATTAATGATCAAAGAATACAGTGGTCAAGTAAGCCGATGAAACTCTGGGTAACTCAAGTTTCTTAGCAGATTCCTCAGACCTTTAGGTCTGAGGCCTATAGGCACACTTGCATTATAAGTCTCTGAGGGGGAAGAATAGTATGTGGCATTCTCCAAACTTAGGGAGACTTTTCTTACAGTGTGCTTGGCATGCTCCATGTAATGTGTTTGGGGAACCAGTACAGTAGATAAAGATAAATCTAATATACACTAAGAAAGAAACAATAGATGACCAAGATGTGAGAACAGATCAGGGGCAAGAAGTTGAAAATAAGTGAGGTTTTCCAATTTAGAAACTCTTAACCCAGTACACAAAGTCCTATGGTGGATGCGGCAATTATCATCAATGGCTGTTCATGTTATTAGGAGAAAAGCAGAGGGAGAGCTTAGTAATAGGTGGATCAAGCTGACAATATTTGAATCCACAGATCCAATATAATATCATACAAAGATAAACAGACATGGTCAGCCTCATGATAGGATGCAACATGAAACATAACGTGGACAATATAGGAAATATACAACACAATCTAGGAAGATTCTTCATGTCAAAAAAGCCTCTATCTAGTCAAACATCAAACACCTATTCTAACTATCCACTTTACAGGAAATACAGGGGAAGAAAAATATGTTAAATAACACTATAGGAAAACAAGCAGCAAAATTCAGAATGTAGGACATTTTAAAAAATGATTATTTTCCAGGAAATAAATGTCTTGTCAAAACACAAACAACATTGTCTTTTCAAAAAATTATAAGCCTTTAAGAAAAAGGGAGGGGCAGGGGGATTTAGATTAATTGAGATTTAAGAGATATACAAACCAAATACAATATATGAAATTATTTGGATCAAACAAAGGGGGAAAAATCGAGACAGAAATTCAAGTACTGACAGTAGGATTTCAAGTATAAATTTAAAAAATTTAGGTATAATAAAGATATTGTGGTTATGTATTTTAAAAAAACACTTCCTGCCTTTTAAAGAAAGATACTCAAGTATTTTGGGATGAAATCATAGGCTATCCTGGATTTGCTTTAAGATAACCCAGTGTAAGAGAGAGAAAAGAGCACTGGTGAATCGGGACTGGCTTGTTTGTGTGTTGGTCATCATTAAAGCTGAGAATTCATTAAACAATTCTACTCTCGTATACATTTGAAATGTTCCATGGTCTACTTTTTTTAAATTGCATAGCCTTACATACATTTGGACTATAAAATTATAAAGGGTTCTCTGTTATTCCAACAATGTAGCTTCTATACATGTGATGTAAATGGGACACTGTGGCCATAAATTAGGGGCCTCCTCTGGATGCTGAATGTGTTTAGATCCATTTTAATCCAACTGTATGACAGTTATTGGTTAAGTGTGTGTGTATGGGCTTATATCTATTTAGAAAGATAGACAATTTGTATGAATCTGTTTCATAAAATAAATGAGGTTCATTTGAGTTTATAACTACCTATAAGAAATGATACAGATTCAGACATGGCCCTTTGCTTTTTGCTTAGAAAATTTAACATCTCCTAAAAGAACTATAATTCAGAAAAGATCTTTTATACCCCGGGTGTATTTGTTGATGGCAATGAATTGATAAGCTTCTCTTGGAATTTAGATTTCTATTCTTCAGCCTTTTTAGTTTACTAAATCTAAGATGCAGCATTCAAGAAATAGACGGTAAAACATTTAATCTAACAACATCAAAGTAGATTTCAGTTTATAATCATAGTAGGTAAAAACATGTATTGCCAAAAGAATTAGTGAATACCTGATTCAAAAAAAAATTACTCAAATTAAAGTCCTGATAATCACCCGTTTCGAATTCTTATGTGTTGAAAGTACCTTAAATTTTCATTTAGCCTAATCCTTGCCTACTCAGCAGAATCAAATAGATGTTGTCAAGATAGCATTGCATTATAGGGCTTCTCTCTTTAAGGGACTAACACCAATTGACCTTGAGTCAAACATTCAATTCTTACACCAATATGCAATAGTAGGTATAGTATGGAATATGAAAGGGAGAGCCTAATCCAAATATAGGCATAAGCCTAACTTAAAAAACAGAACTCAAGAACACAGGAAGCTGAAGAAAGCCTCCAATGAATACCTTCAAAGAAACATTTAAAAGACATTCAACTATAAAAGAAGATTCTGTAAAATATCAACTATAAGAGAACAAGGAAACTATCTTGAAATTAGAAATGCTAGCTGATTAAAAACAAAACAAAACAAACAAAAAAACAACCCAAAGGACTAGTAAGAGGTTAAGGAGAAGAAAATCTCCCAGAAAGTAGAACAAAAACATTAAGAAATGGAAAGAGAAGGGGGTGGGGAGAGAGAGAGATAAGCAGAAACATCAGAGAATTCAAGAGGTTCAACTTTTAACTGAAAACAGTTCCAATAAGATAATAATGCAGAGAAGAATTTTTTAAAGAAAATTTCTCAGAATCAAAGAAAATGTCTTGAATAACCAGTAAGTATGATTTTAACAAAAGACCACATGGAGGCATAGAATACAATTCATCCAAGAAGGGATAAAAAGAGAATGGTAAAGGCTTCCAAACTTGAGAACAGTTCACAAAGAATTAGAAGTAAGAATGACATCAGACATCTCAACAGAAACCTTAAGCAAAAGAATCAAACCCTTCAAAATTCTGAAGGAGAATAAATTATTTTATTTTTGTAGAGAGAGAGAGCACGCACATGCAAGGGAGAGGGGCAGAGAGAGGGAGAAAGAATCTTAAGGAGTTTCCAAATTCAGCGCAGAGTCTGACACGGGGCTCTACGCAGGCCTTGAGTTCAAGATCATGATCAGAGCTGAAAACAAAAGTTGGACACTTTACCTACTGAGCCACCGAGGTGCCCCTGAAGGAGAATAAGTTTCGATCTGGAATTCTAAGCCTAGATGTATTACAAAAACCAAGTATAAAAGTAGCAAAAACAAATGACATGAAAAAGACCATTCAAATTAGTTATTTGGAAAAACTGTGCTTTCATTACAGCTTTTCTTGGGAACATTTGGAGGTAAGATCCATCAAATAAAGGATTACGTCCTAAAAGATAAAGAATGGGACTGAGCACACAGGCTCTGTCACAGAAGGGGCATGAAGGGGGACTCCTATACAGCAGGCCTGGAACAATGAGAGCTTATTGGAAAAGGAGGGCGGAGGATCCTGGAAGGGAAATGTCAAGGACGGAAAATAAAGCTGATAGATACTGGACGTGTTGAGCGTGTGTAAACTAATATGGGTCTGTTACTGAGTGGGACACAGGTGATGGAGGAAAGCACAGTGGGAGGTGGGGAAAAAAGTAAGCAAATGAAGAAGGTAGATGCTTAAAGACTCAGTAAAAAGAAGAGTCAAAAACAACATTATTTTAAGTAGCTTCAGCACATAGGGTTGATTTTTCTTCATCCAGAAAGACCTTAGCTCTCTCACAAATGTCCTTTCGCAATCTTAAAGTGTCTACATATAACTGTAAATATGATTTCTCCAAAAAGTATTTTTCAAAGTTAAAAACATTTTGAACCCATTTGAAAACAATTAATTTGCCTGCATAAGTAATAATGAACACCTGAAATTCCAAAATCTGCTGTTAGGAAAAACACCTTTAAAAATAGTCACTTCGGGGTGCCTGGGTGTCTTAGTCGGTTAAGCGTCCGACTTTCGCTTAGGTCATGATCTCGCGGTTCGTNCACTTCACTGAAGAAGAAACTTAAATGGTAAATAAATACAAAAAGGAACAGAATCTCAGGCGTAATTAGGGAAATATAAATTCTAAAAATGGGAGTTATCATTTCATGCCCATAATATTGGCAACATTTAGAAACCTAATGATACTGAGTGTTGGGGAAGTTCTGGAAAAACTGGAAATCTCATATATAGATGCTGAGAACTGAATTATAAAACTTTACAGAGAAATAATACCCAGGAACACCAAAGACTTCACCATCACTTTTAGGTGTTATCATGTAAATAAACTCTCATTCATATACACAAGGGGAATGCATATAAGTATATTTACTGAGAATCATTTGTGAGAGTAAAACAAAAATGGAAACAACTGTTTCCATGAACAGTTGCTAACTCTTCATTAGCAACAAATATGCTGGCATTAATTCCTATAAGGGAATAGTATACAGCAGTTTAAAATGAACTATCTGAATATGTACACTCAGTGGGGAAAAAAGAGTTGCAAAAGACAGAAACATTATGTATGTATATAGAATATATATAAAAACAAAAAATATGTATTATTTATTCATACACATATGTTAAAACAAACTATAGAAATGTATGCACCAATTATAGACTATGGTTTAACTCTAAATAGGAAAAAAAAAGAGAGAAAAATAGGGGAGGGATGCTATATTGAACATTCTAAAAAAAAAAGCAAAGAGATGTCTGAAGCAAATATGGCAACAAGTTAACATTTCTTAAAATGCCTGATACATATTTTTCTTTACTTTTCTGTTTGAATTTTTCATAATTAAAACTTTTACAATAAAAATGCACTAAAATACATAGTAACCAATTACAATACGAGGCCTTTATTTGGATTCTGAGTCAAAAAAAAAATAAAAATAAAAAACCAGAAAGAGTAAACACACACACACACACACAAATTGGAAATTTAAATACTGCCTATATGTTGATAGTATGGAAGTTTTGCTAAATTTTTCCCTTGGTGTTCTAACAGTTTTAAAAAGAGAGACCTGTCTTTTAGAGATAAATACCGAAACATTATGCAACAAATAAATTGGACACATGATTTTTAGATACTGCTTCAAAATAATACTGGGTTTGGTGGGGGGGTAAGTGTCTGGGTGAAACACATTGGCCAGAAGTTCCTAAGTTTTTCAAGTTGATCATGGTAAGTGGTTGTCATACTCCTGTTTAATTATGCACATGTTTGAACTTGGCCACAATACATCCAGATACATTCAGACATTTTTTAAAAAAATGTCAAGCTCAGTTTTTAAACCAAAATTAAGATAATCAAATCCTGGAGTCCCTATTAAGAAGCAGGAACAACTTTTCAAAGAGTGCACTGAATTAAACAACATGCAGGTCTCCAGCTCAGGGACAGGTCCGTATTTTCTTTTTTTTTTTAATGTTTTATTTCTAGGAGAGAGAGAGAGAGAGCGTGAGCAGGGGAGGGTCAGAGAGAGAGGGAGTCACAGACTGAAACAGGCTCTGGGCTCTTAGCTGGCAGTCAGCACAGAGCCCGACGCGGGGCCCGAACCCACGAACCGTGAGATCATGGCCTAAGCGAAAGTCGGACGCTTAACCGACTAAGCCACCCAGGCGCCCCGACAGGTCCGTATTTCCATGGCATTGAATCCCTCTGAAAGACAGACGAGGGGCTCTTAAGAACCGTGACAATGAAGCTGACTCTTTGGAAACGTCCTGCTTCATGACCCTACCCACACCGAAAGAGTTACGCTGCTCGTTTTGCTGAGAGAAGACGTAAATTCACTTTACTGCCAGGTGAATAAGGCAAGATTTTAATGCTGCACTTACTACTTACTGACTCAGGCGAGGGAAAAGCATCTGTTAAAATTCTTAAGTGTACAAGATGCAGTGTATTTCTTTAACCCAGAAGCAGCCAAGCAATTAAATCAAATACAGCCAAGCTAACTAGTTCTAACTATTCCTTAATAATCATGTTACTGGACTTCAAAAAAACTGGCATCCCGTTCTTCAAAGGTCTATAAACGAATTTTTTTTCCCAATCAACTACAAAATGACATGATGTCAAACAACATGCCTTTCCGTTCTGAGAAATTGGTATTTACAGTTTTCATAGCAACATCATTTCTTTTTCTCTTTAGAAATGAGAAGCATTATTTTTGCAAGTCTTATTTGTTTGAAGTAACATTTGCCAAGAAACCAAACTCCAAAATATATTTTCCAACTGCAGCTCTGAGTTTATGCCACTCAAAAATGATTATAATTTTAAAAGCACAACATAATATACAGAAAAAAATGATTTGTTCAAGGCAGATCTTCACACCCTTGGCATTCTTTTCACATTTATGTTTGTTATCAGAGTAAAGATAACTAACTATATTACATTTCTGGAAATTACACTTAAAATATTTTTAGAAATGGTAAGGTTTGAGAAGAAGGCAGTTTGCGGAACAGAGACAAAATAAGGATTTTGCCAAAACAGCAATCAAAAGAAAACATACATATCACAGGATTAACTGCTCTCCTCCTTGGAGCCATCTCCCTCTAAAGGAAATTATTTTTAAATTTTCTTATGGATGCAAATGTCATATGAAGCTACTCTTGCTGTTAATATTTGTGCTTGTTGACATATGACCAGTGACTAACACTGGAGCCCAAAGAAAGCAAATTTCCCTTTCAGTAGCTACCAGGTGACATGAATCCCCAGGTTTGCACTAGATCTTCCTCTTTCTGGATAGACCTCTTTCTTCTCTAAACAACTCTTCTCAAGAAGAAGCCAGAGCATGACCTAAAACTTCTCTTTCATGGAATTGGCCACCAAGAGCAAGGATCATGAAGAGTAGCCTCAGTTAGTCCCTTCGTGGCCAGCAGCCCTCACCCTTACAGACGTCCAAGGACCACTCAGCACTCTGCTCTGAGAAAGCCTGTGACCACACAGCAGAAAGACAGATACAGGTAACTAGATGAAAAGTAAGAGATCCTGTTCAATGGCTGGTGAATACAGTCCGCAGCTGAACACCACTTCACAGACCCTGGACATCTGCAGGGAGGATACATCTGAACTGGGCCTTGAAGGCTGACCCGGATAGCCACAGGGGGAGACAGCCTTGTGGGGAGGTATTCCAGCTGGAATTTGCAACTCTTGCAAAGGGGAGAAAATGCTAGATGCTATAACAAAGGAAAGTTGTCAAGCTTTGACTGAACTATGAGTTTGCACAAACTCTGAGTTTGTGAGTTGAGGTGGGGGGATGTGATTAAAGAGTAGCCTGTGGAGGGTCTTGGAGGGAAGTGTTAGGAGTTCTTACCTGAGAAGCAAGCATGACAGTCACAGTGATCAGGACCTTTATATGACTGCCTATCAATCTACATCATCGGCTTCACCTGAACCTCCTATATGTATTGCCATCCTGCAATGAGAGGTAGCTCCGGGAGCAGAGAGAGGGGAACTATGTTCCCTATGTTTATCTGTCTAGAATGAAACCATACTTAAGGCCAACAAGGGTCCATTCCTTTGACGGGTTTTTTTGTTTTGTTTTGTTTTGTTTTGTCAATTAGTAGAAAATATGTCAGAATGAAAACTGGTTTGAGCTTCTTATCCACTGGCTCTTCACAAAGTGCTGAGTGTGTGCTCTATACTGGGCTGTTGTTTATAAGGGAAACCAAATGGAACAAGACCTCAACTCTGTACTCAAGAAGTTGACAGTCTGTATAATCACTTTGAAAAATCTTTGAGTTTCTTAAAATTTAAACAGGCACCTACTCCAGAAATAATTCTACTCCTAGGTATTTATGCAAGAGGAATGAAAACATAATTCACAAAACAATCCTTGTACAGCAATGTTCATAGCAGCTTTATTCATAAGAGCCAAAAATGAGAAATAAGCCAGGTGTCCATCAACAGAAGAACGGGTAACTGTAGTCAATTCATCAATGTGAGATTCCTCAGTAATAAAAGAGGACAAACCACAGATTCATGCGAGGTCATCGATACATCTCAAAAGCATGCTGAGTGAAAAGAACTGAACACAAGAAGGCACATAGTATCTGATTCCATTCCATTTGAAAATAAGCAAAATTAACCTATTGTGATGAAAAGCAGAGGGGCAGTTGTTTCTGGGGGGTAGGGATTGGCTGGCAAGGGGTAGAAGGGAGCTTTCTGGAGTGATGGAAATATTCTGCGCCCTGATATACTTTCCACAAAATTAAGTGAAGAGAGTTACTATCTGGGCACTTCACTGTATGTAAATCATAACTCAAACAAAATAAACTATATAAAGCATCATAGAGTCTAAAGGGAAAACAAGTGAAAAATATGGTACAAAGGAGGAAAAGGGTGCACTGGACACACAGGGTTACATAAGAGAGGTTCCTAACCCAGAGTGAGAGGGTCTGGAAAGGAACCTAGAACTAAGTAGCCCTGGAGCAAAGTCTTGAAAGAGGAGTAAGCTTTAGCCACGTTGGAAGACAAGGGTCGAAGACAAGACATGCCTGGCCGAGGAAGGAGGTCTACAAAAAATAGGAGGGCCCTGGCCTTTCTGTGACAGGGAGAACTTCTGACGGCTGGACCACAGTGGGGAAAGGATGTAGTAGGAGAGGCGCTACAAAGTTCAAAGCCAGATCAGACCTCCCAGGCCCAAACACATGGCCTCCCCTGCTTCTTCAGGGAGGACCGCCTTTCACCACCTGGAGCCTTTGGAAAGACCCAAGGAAGAGACCCCAAAAACTCTCTAAGAGGACTGAACACAAACCCTTAACCACAAGCTCAAGTGCTGACCTGGAGGCTACACCAAGCTCTATTTTGAATCCATGTTGGATTTAGTTTTCTATCTTTTTTTTTAAATTTATTTCTAGGAGAGAGAGAGAGAGAGAGAGAGAGAGAGAGAAAGACAGCGTGAGCAGGGGAGGGTCAGAGAGAAAGGAGACACAGACTCTGAAATAGGCTCCAGGCTCTGAGCTGGCAGTCAGCACAGAGCCCGACGCAGGGCTTGAACCCACGAACTGCGAGATCATGACCTAAGTGAAAGTCGGACGCTTAACCAACTAAGCCACCCAGGCGCCCTGGATTTAGTTTTCAAAAGACAACCCAGGTGGTAAATCCTGTTGGGATTTGCCATTTGGATTTCAACTGTTCCCAAGGGAGAAAAAAATGTATTTGAAGGGTGTGCCACGGGCAATGAGTTAATTTCAACATCCACTTACATCAGTGTTTTTTCTAGTATATTTAAAGGAATAGCAGCCCTGCAAGACTAGGCCAGAGAAGAGGATGCTGGGGTTAAATGCTAAGGTTTGCGAAATGCCACTTTTCCATATACATGAGCACAACGTAAGTTGTGAAAAGTCTGGAGAATCCCCAAACCAGCATTTCCCAATATTGTTATTATGAGAACTGGCTATCTAGTAACACCTAGTAACAGCCGGGAGAATTGTGTAACATGTTTTGAGATAGGTCTTCTTAGGTAAAACCCAGATGAGATGGAACTCTTTCAGGCCCCCAAAGCAACCACTGGAAGCAGTCCATTGGCTCAAGTCTTCCTAAAGATTTAGAGCTTTTGTAACACAAGGTATAGTAAGAAGTGATAACCATGTATACTGAGCTCCTCCAGAGTTCAAGGTTTTTTATGCTTTGTCTTATGCAATCCTCTACCAAGTCCAAAGCAGATACTATCAGAAGTCCAGTTTTATACGTAAGGAAACATATCAAGTTAAATACTTGCTTAAAATTTCACAGGTAATAAATGACAGACCTGGAATATGAACTGCGGCAGAATTTCCAACCCTTCTGTCTTAACCACTATGCCAGTCAGTCGTCGCCACTGTTCAATCGTAGTCAACTGCCTTCCTTCATGCAGTTGTTCATGTATTCATTCACTCAAACCCCTCACTTAAAAATGAAGCACTGATAAACTCAGGAAAAGCTCATTACATTAGAAAATATAGTTTTAGTCTACTTTTGCTGAAACTTGGTTTAGGAGGTGGAAGGAAGTGGATCCTTGGTAGTCTCACTTTTGAATAACAGAATATCCTATCACCTATTTGTCTCAGCAACTTGGCCATTCTGTCCAAAAATGGTATTGCCACCAGGTTTTAGCCCTCGTGGCGTTTCTGGGTCAGTGTTGGTCCAGTCCTTTAATCAAGCCCTTCATGAAATACATTTTCTGGAATTTTCCTGAACCATACAGTCTCAAAGTGGGCCAACGGAGTCTCAGAGAAACAAAACAAACAAACAAACTCTAAACAAACCAAAAGAAACCCCCTGAAAATAATCTAAAAAACTAAAAATCACCAATAACCATCACCTAAAGTATGATAAATTTGTAGAAGTATTATACATTGGTTTGAGAAAGTATTTTAATTGTGGGTGAGTGTGACTCTATCCTAAATAGTATGTAAGCGATTGAATCTGACAAACATGTCTGCCATATGTATTAATATATCTGTATCCCTTATCTGACAAGTATAAAGGGAAAATATTTTAATTTACTAGCAATACCATATGCAAAATCCTTCTATACTCCTATGAGGACGAATGGTAACTTCTTGGAGGAGAGGAATTCTAATGTGATTTTTTCCCAAGACTTCCTTTACTCTCAGGCTCACACAGTTGAGTTTCGGGCTTTCTCCCCAGGGTTCATTAAATCTCCGAGCAGAGAAAGCTCACAAAAGATGAATTTAGTATCTGATATTTCACAATGTATTACCCTCAGGCTACTTGATCAGCAAGAGACACCTAAAAAAAAAAATCTTTTTGAAATGCAAAGACAGTTCCGTGGAGTACCCAGAAGGCAAGCTAACACCCACCCCCTAGCCCTGACTCTCTGGATTGCTGTACTCTCCTTTCAAGGGCTCTAGGAGTAGCCTGTAGTCCCCAGAGAGACATCCGTGTGCAACTGCACTTTTTCACACTGGATCTTAAATCCAAAATGTGGCCTCATTACTACATGCCGACTAACAGACCATCACATTTTGGCCAAAACATTTGTTACATTTTCTCCATCCCATCTCTGTGCCAACAAAGAGGCGTTTGCAAATGCAAAACTTTGGGAGGGTATTTTAGAGCTCAGGCTGAACAGAAGCGTCAAGCATCTAAAAATATAGGATGAGCTCTACTTGTGTATCATCTATCATGTCAATCTGGATAATTTCACAAATAATCAAAAATAGTATCACTTTGGGAGGAATAAATTTGTCAAGAGTCAGAAGTTTAACCTACTCATGGGAAGTAAGGCCGCTCTGAAAACTTCGGTTTCTTAAAAGAGGGTTCAATTTTAATCAGATGGGATATACATTAAGCTCCCATATTCTTGTTATAAGAACATCCTCAAAACAGAACCATATGGAAGCAAGTAAAGACAACACAATATGCATACATCCAACAGTTTAGGCTTATATAATTTTAAGAATGTTTAATAGTTCCATATTTACTATGCTAAAATAAGGAGAGAGAAAAAAAAAAAAAACCCAGCAGAGCTAAACAGTTAACTGCAAGGGCACATCTGAAATGATAAGAATATAAGCTTAAGATCCTAAACATGCAGATTCCAGAAGCTTCTGGCAAAGTCAAGTATGTCAAGTCTCTGACTTGTAATATCACACCATCCCATCTTCTGCCATCTGCCTCTAGCAAATGTCAGTGTATTCCCAGGATGGAAACATGCTTCCTTTCTGAATCATTCCTACAAAGACTTCAAAAATATGGCCTACTGAAGTTGGACATTATTGCCTTGAATTCATAGCCTCCTTCAGTAATTCAGAAGAATCAAGAATTCCCTCATCTAAATGACTAGGGTCTAGAGTGAATGAGGCAAACCCTTACAGACTCCTGTACCGACAGCCCAGTTAGGGCCAAACCATCCTTGAGAAATGGGAACTATAGGAACTCACCATCTACAAGAAAGCACTGGCTTCCAAGGACATGTTAGAAAACAGAACGTTAAAATCACCTCCCCATTTGGGGTTTCTCATGAAGAGGTCTTTGGGCTTGCCATTTCTGTTTTCTGTTGCTGGTGGATTTATGAGACTCTCAGAGTGCAATGCCCTTATTGCAGGGTTACAACATTCTATATGATTAATTGATTGCAAATCATTGCACAGGGTGCCAAGATCACTGGTAGGAAGCAGGTCATTAAATAAAATTAAAACTCTGCCAATGCTTTGCTTGTAAACGTTACTTCCAAAGCCTTACAGCACTGTTTCTTACAAAATGGCCTCAATTCACCAGAGAAGCATAGTGTCCTGTATTTTTGGCCGATGATCCAAATATTCTATATTTAATCCAAACATCCAGAATGTTATGTTTTAGGAAGAAAAAGCTGGAGTGTAATGAAATTTGCACACAGAGAGCTATGGAAAAGAGTCATCATGAAAATAATTAAATTTTGCACAGCCTTACTGTGAAATTGTTCGGTGAAAGGCCCAGAGTCCTGTCCTGCATAACTGGAAACTTTGTAAGATTACATTTTTCCTTAGGTAAATCTTCAAACCAAGCACTAACATTTCAAATTAAATTGAATTAATATCTCATCCAGAAAGAGAATGGATACCCTGGCCCCTTTTCCAAGGAAACTCAACGGTGATTTATCATGGCAAATTAACATCTCCACAGATCAAAACTTGGGCCCAGGCTTTTTTTTTTTTTTTTTTTTTTTTAATCTGGCTCAAATCTGTGCAAAACAACAGGACAAGATTTCTCCCTCTCAGCCAGTTATTTCTGGATATTGACCAATTGAGAATATATGGTGCCTTTCAGTTTGGACTAAAGCAAAGGGATATATTTCTTAAGATGCCCCCACATTTAATTTTAAGATTGTAATGAGAAGTATGTGATCTTTCAGGCAATATTTTAAGTCAGACAAGTAGAAAGTCAGGCCAGAGAAATTGGATCATGTTCTCGGACTCAATTTAAGTAAGCAAATACTATTTGTTTTGCCTGGGGAAATACACCAGACTGTTAAATAGGATTTGGCAAAACAAAAAGCGTTTAAGAAAGTATTTCATTGATGTTGAGCTAACTGTCCATGTTTAATTTACTGGTGTTTGAGCTCCTTTATGGTTTAAAAAGAAAATACCCCAATGAACAGATAGGTTGACTAAGTTACTGATAAAATTGTTAAACGCTAAATGGTTTCTGGGCCATCTTCCTAAATGACAGCAATGGATTCATTTCTACTTGTTTAGAATAGATGAAAGCATTTTATGAAGAATCCATTTTAACTTTTTCAGCTTTCATTTGCTACACAAGGCTCCATGGGGCCGTACATCATGTTCTAAATGGGAAAAAAACTCACATAAAAAGATGCTTTAGAGTTGTACAATCTGTAAAACAGGACTGTAGATCAGTAAACAAATTCATTTCAACATTAATAAGGAAGAAAAGTTAATAACTATTAAAGTTTGTTGCCTAGAACCCAAGTCCTGTATGAAAGGAAAACAAGCATAAAGTTGCCTTGACATGTAACATATGCCCCCATCTTACACGTTTTGAAACTCAGTACATCCAGTTAGCTAACCAGATGCTCATCTAGCACGGCTGCATTAACCACCAGCACACCCCATGGAACGCGGTCTTTTCTCAACCTCTTCCAACGCCTCGGGAGAGTCCCCCTGTGTGGCTCAAGCTCACGGTTTCCCTCATTTCTGCTAAAGAGTATGGGCCTTAACTCCTTCATTCACGTCATAAATATTTATCAAATGTTCATTACATGCCAGACAGTGTGCTTGGTGCTTCTGACAGAGCATTTAATGAAGGAGACACATATAGTTCCGCAATCCCATGAAGCTTATTCTATACTGGAACAGGCACACATTTCATAAATTATTACACACGTAATTAATTCAAATTATGACAAGTGCTAATAAGAGGTACTGCCTGGTCATGCTGAACCTTGATTTTTATCAGTTTATCCAGGACTAATAAGAATAAATTGATTCAGAGGAACCAAACTCAAAAGGAGATTAAGATCATGAGCCAAAGCCCCATTTTTAAATTTTAAAGTGACGAATGATTTAAACCAAAGGACTGTTGGCCATTCTCAACGCTTCTTTCTAGTAGAAAAACCTACTCAGGGAGCTCAAGTACAATTATGAGATTTCCAGGGCACATATTGACATAATGCAACCATTGACGTAATGCGGTCAATTAGGGTTAGATGTTCTGTAGCTATGGCCCCTCTGTATCCCAAATGGAGATTTTCGGTCTTGCTGCCAGAGTATTTCTTATATTTGGTTCTGGAAACCTAGTTGACTGATGTAAATTCTTCCTCTACAGAAAAGAACAAAGGGAAGCTAAATGCTTTGCTGTTGAGACTAACTCTCAGGACAGTTCTGGGGACATGTAACAAACAGCTCTCCTCAGACCAATACAGAAAGTCAATTACCCTTATAAGTGATTTCCATTCTGAGTTCTAAAAACATTTTCCAATTCAGCTTTTTTTTTTTCCTAAATCTAAATATCACTGGGGGGCACCTGGGTGGCTCAGTTGGTTCAGCATCTATTTTTTTTTAATGTTTATTCATTTTGAAAGCTGGGAGAGGGAGACAGGATCCAAAGTGGCTTCTGCATTGACAGGAGAGAGTCCAACGCAGGGCTCATACAAACCATGAGATCATGACCTGAGCCAAAGTCAGACGTTAAATGACTGAGCCACATAGACACCCCAAGTGTCTGACTCTTGATTTTGGATCAGGTTATGATCCCAGTGTTATGGGATTGAGCCCTGGATTGGGGTCCATGCTGAGCATGGAGTGTGCTTGAGATTCATTCTCTCCCCCCCATCTCCCACTCCAGCCCTCTTCCCTGGTTGCACTTGCTCTCTAAAATTAAAAAAAAAAAAAAAAATTATGGGTCACCTGGGTGGCTCAGTCAGTTAAGCAGCTGACTTCAGCTCAGGTCATGATCGCACAGTTCATGAGTTCAAGCCCCACGATGGGCTCTGCACTGACAGCTCAGAGCCTGGAGACTGCTTTGGATTCTGTGTCTTTTCTCTCTCCCTGCCCCTCTCCTATTCATGCTGTCTGTCTCTCAAAACTGAATAAACATTTTAAAAATTAAATAAAAATAAATAAATCTTATTGGCCTTAGTGACATTTAGCAAACACTAACATCTTTATCAGCACACCACCCCTGAATCATAATCAGAATTATTTTTTTCTAGAAGGTAGGAAGGAAATAGGTATTCTTCAGATCCCAGGGCATACCATGCCTTTTTTTTTTTTTTTCCTTTTTCGTTTAGTTCTGTTGACCCTTCCTTCCAATTTGTACAGCTGGGAAATTAAGGCTTAGAAATCACGTAGCCGTAGGAATGAGAGTTAGTGTTTGAACTGAGGTTCTTGAGCTTCAAGCACAGCACTCCAGGGAAAGGGAAAAGGCTTTGCAATCACCTAAGGAGAAGGTCAGATACACAAATGTGCAGCCTTGACCATGTCCTAACCAAACGAGAATCTCTGAAGGAAGGGATTTGTTCTTTTATTGCATTTTTTCAGAAATCCTGAGGTGCAGTCAGCTAAGTAACCATTGTTCCAGCAACCAATCCCACCCATGACACCTAACTTCTCTATATTTAGCCTCGTAGTTAGAGGGTAGCCCTCCATGCCACAATCACAGGATCTGGATCTCAAGTCAGGGGGCTGAGGGGCTGCGGGGAGTCTCTCCAAGTTTTAAGCTACCAGCCTTAAACTCCACCCATTCAGCTCTATTTTTCTCAATCCATTTTTTCACAGACACTAAACAAAAAGTAACAGAAAAGTTGCCTTATTTGAAAAACAGTGACATTAACTGTCACCTCATAAGACTGCTGTAAAGAATAAACAAGACTAGTGTAAGAACAAGACCATGAATTCAAATGTTTTTAACTGGCACGAAGTGCAATATAATATTACATTATTAATTCAACCCAAAGTGAATTGGGATGAAATTCCAAACCGAGGAGTATAACCTTTTCAACTGAAGTGGATTAAAAAAAAAACCCACTTATTTTTATAAAGAAACTTTTACTATAACACAGCTAATCATATTCTGTATACACTGTCTGTGGCCACTTTTGAACTGCAATGGCGGAGCCAACCATATGCGACAAAGACCTGATATCTGGGAAAGACAGAAACATTTGCTATTTTGCCCTTTAAGGAAAAGGTTGCCACCTACTGAGCCAGATGGTCATTTTCTTCTTAGGCAGACATAAATTAACAGTCCTCAGCTGAACCCTTCACAGTTGAAGCAAACCCTACCAAAGGAACCTCCACAGCAGGATGGCCACAGGGATGAGCAGGGAGTTCTGAATTCTGACCCATGGAAGGGAAGATGCATCTTTTGCTAGTTTTGAATCGCTGTCCCGTGAGTCAATGAGACTGACAGGAACACCCCTTATCCTTCAGGTATGTTTAGAACATAAATGGTTACAAGCTTTCCTTCCAAACCCAACCCTTAATCACTGTGAGAAGAAAGCCACGCTGTACTAGAAAGAAATGATGTGTAGACTATACACCATATAAGGGTATATGTACCTTTATGTGTAAACTTACATGGAAGTATTTTTTTTTTTCATGTTTTAAGTGAAGGATGGCCCAAGGCTAGGCCTAACCTCTGGAATCATTCATATTGAGTGGACTCACTTCAGCAGCTTGCTGAAACCAAACTGGAACCCAGGGTGGGAATGAACAGGCAGCCACATGGCTGGCTGGCTGCCTTGGAATCCACCCACCTGCTGTTTTAGTCTCCTGCTGTGTCCTGGGCTCTGTGTGCTAAGGCAGGATGGCCCTGGCCCAGTTGGCTTACACAGCCAACCTTCCCCCAGAGAACTATGCAATCAGGAAGTTGGCAGTCCACACCAGGGGCTCACCAGGCTCTAAAAGCAAATGACATGCTTCCCTTTCCTGGTACAAAATCTGCAAAAGGGGAAAGTCAATCATCTACACTTGTCAGTAAGATTAAAATTGAGCCTCTGAGCCCAATTCTTTATAGTCTTGCCATTACATGGATTCTCGAGAGCAAGTAAGACTGTGATTTCCTTAAAAATGTTCCCAAAGTGATAGTCAAAATTCCAGTGGAAAGAGTTGCCCGGTGTCTTTCCAATGTTGACTTCCATAAACTCTCATAGATAGATCTGGACAATAAGTTGATGTCATAATGAATGTCCTCAACCCTCCAGCTTTTGATTCATTTAAGAGACTCAAAACAAAGGCATCTACTATCCCTCTCATTCGGAGAGAGGGCTCAAAATTCCCAAAGTTCATTAATTAGGGCCTAGGTTTGGAAATATGGTCTAAAGAATCTACAGACTCAGTTATTTTCTGCCCTGCTTTCTATATTGTTGACATAGAGGATTGATAATCCATCAATCAGCAGATACAGATTATCACAATTTTCAAAGTTCACTTCCCTAATCAACTAAAAAAAAGGCTCACAATGCAGTTAAATCATAGTTCAACTTTCATACATTAAAAAAATTTAAAGATTTCATGATGCCTAAAACTACGGCAACGAGAAAAATAATTATTTTATCCTGTGTTAAGGGCTAAATGGTGTTTCCCCACCCCCCAAATTCGCATGTTCAACTCCTAACCCCCATTAACTCATACTGTAGTTGGAAACAGAGCCTTCAAAGAGGTAAGGGAGGTCATTAGGGTGGACCCTAAACCACTATTACTGGTGCCCTTAAAAGAGGAGGAAATTAGGACACAGACATGATGGGAACAATCTAAACGAAAGACACAGGGAGGGGACAGCAATCTAGAAGGCCAGGAGAGAGGCCCTGAGCAAAACTAACCCCGCCAACATCTCCATCTCAGACTTGTGGCCACTAGAACCGCAAGGAAATCAGTTTCTGCTGTTTAAGCCTCTGTGTCTGTGGTACTTCATTATACCAGCCCTACCAAACTAATACACCCCTCTTTTCAAATACACTTTTGTCCCTGAAGTTTATAGTATCCATTGCCAGTCTCACTTTTTTTGACAAACTGCCTGAAGGTTGTTGGCAAAGCTGCTTTCCACACAGATTACACAAATAAAGTGCCCATTTCTGAACAATGGAATATTTTAAAAACACAAGAAGTTATCTATGCTCACTTCTTAAAAACTGTTACTTAAATATTAACTATAGTTTGGCTTTTTATTTGGAAATTCTTCTATTTTCTTTCCTTACGTAAAAAACACGTCAATGAAAGTTTAACACAGCCTGTCTGTATTTTAAAAAAAACACTGGCAAGATGAAATATTCTGAATACAATGCTTTGAATTTTGACAATATTTTGATGGGCACCACATCCTAATATGCAATAAAGGGAAACGCTCTTTTGGAATCCAAATTTAATAAAATTACTCTTCTTCCAAGAGCGACATGACTAACACATAAAATTTGGCTCGTGATTTAAATTTTATCATATGCAAACCCATAATGCTTTCACTATATTGAAAAGAAACTTTTTAGGCAGCCTCCAAATACTGAGGTCCAGATAAAAATATAACTGAAAACGAAGACTAAGAAGATTTCATGCTAATTTCCATACCATAGGGTATTGTGCCTGGTATTTCATGAAAAAAATCAGATATAAACTAATAGATATATTGTATAAATAGTTCTAGAATTCTAAAGCTAAGAGGCAAAAAACAAAATCACAGGAATAAAGGATCTGTTTTGCCTTTAAGAAGAACAGTGAAGTAGAGCATTTCATGGGTCCAATTACACAGCATTTGTCCTACAGGGACTATACTGTTTAAAGAAATTCAAATTTTCTGTAGTCTTAGAGTCTTCTGGTAGTCTATGTCCCTGAGTCCAGATTAAGTTCTTAAAACAACCATCTCTTCCACCAAAAATAACGCCAAACTCCAATTTGGACTCAATATTCAAACACCCAAGAATTGTGTTCATGAAACAACTTCTAAAACTGAAGAATAGAGTTCTTCAAAGTGCTCCCTTAAAAAATATTTACAAATAACACAGGGTTGTTATTTTTTAATGTCTGTTTGAGAGACAGAGGGAGAATACGAGCAAGAGAGGGGCAGAGAGAGAGGATCCCAAGCAGGCTCCATACACGGCTCAGAGCACAACGTGGGGCTCGATCTCATGACAGTGAGATCATGACCTGAGCAATATCAAGAGTTGGATGCTTAACCGACTGAGCCACCCAGGGGCCCCAAGATGGAGTTTTTACTATGTAACATTAGAGAAACAAACGCCCATTAAGAAAATGTGTCTTAGGGGAAAACAGTGAAGCTGAAGGGTATTTATGATATCTGAAAATGCTCATAGTCCATGCAAGCATTGGCCACCAAAATCCCAAATATTTAGAAATATTTTCCAAACGGTAATACTAAAAAGGAAGGAAGGGGAAGAAAACCACAAGAACAACAACAACTGGCCCTTAATTGTCAACATCCTGCTAGGCGGCACAGAAACATTTATTCCACTTCTACTCCAACGTCTGTAAAAAGTACAATTCAAAACAGCTTTCTAGAAATTAACAACGTGCAGTGTAATGGTAAAGAGCACGGGCTCCAGAGCCAGTCTTCTTGGGCTCCATCTGTGGCTCTACCATTCACCAGCTATGGGACAAAGTCACTATACCTCAAGTCCCCCCTCTTTTTTTTTTTTAAGTATTTATTTATTTTTGAGAGAGAGAGTGACAGAGGATGAGCGAAGGAGAGGGCAGAGAGAGAGGGAGACACAGAATCTGAAGCAGGCTCCAGGCTCTGAGCTGTCAGCACAGAGCCCGACGTGGGGCTCAGCCCCATGAACCATGAGATCATGACTTGAGCCGAAGTCGGATGCTTAACCGACTGAGCCACCCAGGAGCCCCCGACTCTCGACTGGAGATAAGAATACAGACATCTCAGTGGACTGTTCCATTAACTGAGTTTCTCCACAGAGAACTGTGGTATAGTGCTCGAAATGTGGTGTCATGTAACTGATGGTGGTGGCCATGGTGGAAGGATAGTTCAAAATCCACTTACAACCAGAGCACAATAAACTGTCTGGTGAAACTGAACTGAACAAACCAATGAAAATCCCCATCTACGTGATTCTAAACACATGCAAGAATTTAGTTTACGTGCAATTTTTTCCATCAGGTTTGCTGTTCTAGAAATTTCCATTTCCGTTGATCATATGCACACAGTATCGGATCAGACAAAAGAGCAAACCATTCTTGAAGGAGCTGTCTTAATACGGCTGACCTTAAAGTCTAAGGATAAAATCCTCGGCACAGCATTAAGCCTGGCTAAATGCGCATTTAACAGAAACACCAGCCAAGAGAATTAGAGGCAAATTTTGTTGGTCAGACTATCGTGAGCCACAGGTCCTCGGTAGTGGTCACTGAATGACCACTAACACTAAGATTCAGCAGCAAAATTCAACAGGGAACACGGAGGCTGCACTGTCCTTAATTCGGACACTCAG
>NW_027529433.1:8412632-8495568 GCF_008692635.1 Crocuta crocuta
CGCCCCCCCTGGGCCTCCCCCTGCCAGCCCAGAGCCTCCCCCTGGAGCCACGCCAGCACGCCACAGGCAGGAAGCACAGGCAGAGTATGGCGAGACCACCGTCAGCAGCTTATTTTGTTCTACTTTCAATTTTAAAAGCTGTGAAAGCTCCAGAGTGGTTTGAACAATTTTATCTGGTCCTTACAACCCTCTTAAGAATGTACATCCAATTTTCATTCCACTTTTCTATCACCTCCTAATCTCCTTCTCTTCTCTCCTCCAGAAACTGCTTATCATGTTTAAGTAAACAAATATAAATAGGATGTTTTGGGGTTTTTTTTTTGACTGGTTGCAAAACTCCAGTGCTTAACAGCACACATTGCATCCTGATCTAATCCCTACTTACACACACCAGGATGTTCCTGAGAGATTGAGGCCAAAGTTGATTTTCCTCTCTTCTGCCAATGTCCTCTGTGTCCTTGGCCTACGCTGGACACACAATAACTGAAGCAAAAGTGCATTTTCTCAGCCTTTCCTTCGGCTGTCTCTAATTTCTTACATGTGGAGAGACTGGGTTTGGATATAATCACTGTTTATTTCCTTAGTACATTTTCTATCTCCTGAAGTGTGCTGCCAAATGTTTAAAAGCTTTATCCTTTGAAGCACAAGTCAACAGAAAAAGATGGGAGCTATACAAAAAGAGAGAGACGCTGCTTTTAAACAAAAGCTGAATGTGGTTTAACTCACACTGAGTTTTTGACTTATACCAAAGCTGGGATGTGAAACTACACTGCCGACAACATTAAAAATACTGGAAAAAAAAAAAAGCAGCAATTTAATGAATCAACACAGCAAAGCAACATTCAACTAGAAAAAGCATTCTGCAGGGTGCCTGGGTGGCTCAGTCGGTTAAGCATCTGACTTCGGCTCAGGTCATGATCTCACAGTTCGTGGGTTCGAGCCCTGCATCGGGCTCTGTGCTGACAGCCAGCTCAGAGCCTGGAGCCTGTCTTCAGATTCTGTGTCTCCCTCTCTCTCTGACCCTCTCCTGCTCACACTGTCTCTATCTCTCAAAAACAAATTTAAAAAAAAAAACATAAAAAAAGAAAAAGCATTCTGCAATGTGGTCTCTATGGTCCTAAAGTTGTGAGATAATAAAGGGGTTACATTCTCTAAATTCTACCTATTTAAAAAAGTCTCAATGAACCATTCCATTTTATTTTTGTTGTTGTTGTTCAAAGGGTATGTGAAATGAAGCTTCAAGAAATGAGTTCATTTTCTCCTATACGCTGATAAGAAATCAGGATGTTACAGCAGTGGCTAAATAATGCAAAGAATTATCCACTATTAAAAATTCACAACTTCTGGATTCTTCATCTATCAACTCTCAGGCAGTGTTGGAATTGACTCCCTAATTTGGAGAAGCTGAGAACCTTCAAAACTTTCCGCTGCTGCTAAGAATATACATAAAGTATAGAAACAAATCTGTGTCAAGTTCTGAAGATCTCTATACTATTGCTTGTTTTATGTTTCTGAAAGATTTTGCTGTCAGTGATTTATTTCACATCCATGTGGCCAGCCATTTGTTTATTCTATTGCGTGCCATCTGTTTTTTGGTAGAGAGGTTTCAAGTTCTTCTCATTCCCTACTTCATATCCCACAGAAAACAATTTATAATAGACATAGATTTAAATCACTTGGATTCATGCAGAGTTGGTAACTTGAGCTGCCTTTCATTTATATTTGGCAAATGCTTTAATGGGATTAGCAAATTGTGTTATTATGAGGCACTTATGGAGACACAACACCTTTTTTTTTTTTTTTTTACAATGACAAATGATGTTAACAGTTTCATTTTGGGGTGTTTAATAGCAGGAGATATTTCACTAACATTACAGGAAATTGCCCTGATAGGCCATAAAGTCCTAACACAAACCCTGTCTGTATCTTTTATTTCTGAGAGCCAATGAGTCTGATTAACAGGATGTGGTAGGCTCTACAGTGAGGAGTAACTTTAGTTTAAAAGTGAGGCAACTTGGTATTTATCATTTAACCCACACATCTGAAAACCCTGTCTGGTTCTTGTACCTTGGTGACGTTCTCCAAGCCCTCCAACCATGTTCCAACTTGTCTAGAAGATGGCCCCAGACTTCACCGCAAAGAAGTTTATACCACAAACTCCAGCTCGTCAGAACAAATTTATTCCCTTTCTAGGGCTCACTTTGATTCACTCTGAAGAAGAGCCAACCATTCAAACAGCTTCTTGTTGAAACAATACAGATGATGTTTAAAGCATTAATTACCATTTTTACAAGACTCCTTGCTGCTTTGGTGGAGCGGCGGTATCTGATGCCAGGACCCAGCGGCTGTCCACAGTTCGTGGGTGACGTCCAAGGGCTGGGAAACGTCCAGGTGGAAGTCTACCTGATTTTCACTAGTCCTTAGCAAATCAGAATTAGATAGATTCTGGGGATACGTGGCATCCTGATGGATACCTGATGGAGTCGATCTGTTGTAAGTGTTAAGTGACATTTGTACTAAAGCTTCATTAACGAAGAATGAATTCTCATGACACAAACTCTCGGATCGATTAAGTTCCATTACCTGTGTAAGAAAATTTTAAAAAGTACAATAATTTCTCCAGCAATTTGTGCAAGTTTCATCAAGTATTTATTTCTAACACCTCTGGCAACCAAGATTTTGATAAGAGTATTATACCTTTGAATCCCTCCTCCCGCCCCCTTTGAATGGGCCAGTACCAAAACTTCAGTTCACTGTGTCTAGCGTATCTTTAAAAACAAAACAAAAGCAAAAAACAAATGAACAAAAAAATCCTAGCAGGCATGCTATCACTTTCATAGAGAGCAGTATTTTCAATTTTGCTAAATAAATTGTTGAAAATATGTGCATGTACAGACGGTATTTGCAATAAATGTAATTCAGCCAACTCAAAGGGAAAATCATACACAACACAGATATTTCTTATAATCTTATCAAGGTTTACAACTTTATGCCCTATCAGTAAAAAGTATGTATGTACACAGAGTGCAGCAAAGTCACTTCCTGGGTCAAGGGGCACTGTCAACCATGAGTAGAAGGGGTATAAATGGAACACCATCTTTAAAAAGGTTGTATATCCTGCCCAGCCACTAATCAGTATACTTGTGTTATTATTAGTGAAATAGGTTTCGAATTTAATATGTCAATGGACAAAACAATAAATTAGAGTAACAGAACAGCACTGTACTTGCTAACTTTGGTACCCAAAGATGCACATTAATAGCTGATTGATGTGCTAAAAGGTCTATCTATATAAAACCCTGAAGCCTAGATCAAGAAAAGGGGTCTTTCAAGTACAGGAAAGGCAGCAGGCTCACAGTGAGCATGCCTTAGGACAAACCTTGCCTTCCTGCAGGACTTGGTGCTATGTTTCTTCCCCTTGGATAAGGGCATCACAGAGTACAATGAGCCCTTGATCCAAACCGGACCTAGGTTTTTCAAACTTTTCTAGTGAGCGCCCAGATTTATATGTCTGTCTCTCTCAAAGTTCCTCGTTTCTGTTTAAAAAAAATTTTTTTTAATGTTTATTCATTTTTGAGAGACACAGTGCGAGCGGGGGAGGGGCAGAGAGAGAGGGGCACCGAGTCTGAAGCAGGCTCCAGGCTCTGAGCTGTTGGGGCAGACGCCGAGGCGGGACTCCAACCCACCAACCCCAACTGTGAGACCCTGGCCCGAGCTGAAGTCGGACGCTTAACCGACGGGGACACCCAGGCACCACGTTCCTCATTTCTGCTACCTGTATATTAATTCCTGCTAACTTTTTTTTTTTTAATATTTTTTAATTTATTTCTAGGAGAGAGAGAGAGAGAGAGAGAGAGAGAGAGAGAGAGAGCGTGAGCAGGGGAGGGTCAGAGAGAGAGGGAGTCACAGACTGAAACAGGCTCCAGGCTCCGAGCTGGCAGTCAGAACAGAGCCCGACGCGGGGCTCGAACCCACGAACCGCGAGATCAGGACCTAAGCGAAACTCGGACGCTCAACCGACTAAGCCACCCAGGCGCCCCTAATTCCTGCGAACTCTTAACCCCGCAGCTAAAAGGCGGTCACCGGAGGGGGTCAAAGTCGCAGGACTGACCACGACTAACCCTGTCTTGGAGAAGCTGCCTCACGCCCCAGTTCCACGGGCACGGGAGATGCGTACCTCTGTGCTTCCCGGAGAAAACGCTGCGGGAAGGCTACTCTGGCGGCTGTGTTTCCAGCCACACAGCAGGCTCTGCTGGGCCCGCATCCTCTCTCGCTCCCTCTCCACCAGGCGCTGACCCTCCCTCAGCCGCTCCAGGTTCTGCTGATACTCCTGGAGCTGCTGGTCCAGCTCCCCGCGGCTCCTCAGCAGCAGCGCCTCCTGGGCCCGGCACTCCCTCTCGCGCTCGCGCAGCCGGCTGGCCGTGGCCTCCTGCTCCCGCTGCTGCTGGTCGCACCTGCGCTGCCAGCGCCGCTGGTCCTGCTGGAACTGGTGCTGGAGCCTGTGGATGTTGGCCAGCTCCTCCCGCTGCTTCTCCAGGTCCGGAAAGAGCGGGCCCCCTCGAAAAGCCGGGCCCTGGGCGAGGCTCTCCTGCTGCTGGAGAGCCAGCCTGTGCACTTGGATGTGGCTATCCTGGATGGTCAAGGCCGCCTGTCAGAGCGGGAGAGAGGAAACGGTCACGGCTTCCACGGGCTGGCGCTTTGGGTGGGAACTACCTCCAAACACACAAGGCACGGCCCAATTATTTCCTCTTCATGTCTCTGCCCTTTTTCTAAGTTATCTTCAAAGACTGACCTTGGCATTACAAATATTCCCGTTTGGGAACTGATAAACCAAAGGGAAAAAAAAAAAAGCAATACTTACCCCTTCCGTTGGAAATGCGGTTTGTTGCTGGCTATTTGGTAATATTTAAGCAAGGCTTTTGAATAAGAATTCAGTACGTAAATTCACAAGACTGCATTCCTGCTCTATGTCTCATTCTCTGAGGTCTCTCCGCTCAATAATTCATGAGAATTTAAGATTCTATATAAACCTGGTAGTATCCTTTGAGTCCCAACCCAGAAATAACTTACGCTACACTACATACATGAAAACACAAAAATAAAAGTCAACCACTTGGAGACTTTTGGAAAATAATCTTTTTATAATATAATGCCCGAGAACAGCCATTAATTTCGTATTTAGGAGATACGTAAGTGCCCAAGCTAACTCATTACTGTGATTTCTTTGTATTATAGCAGGAAGGTCATACATAAAGTCCTAACCTGAAATTCATTTGTTTAATAGATTGCTAACAGGAGGCTGGAATGATTAAGGGAACATAGATACTCTAAAGCCCAGAGGACATTACCAACCAGATTAAAAAAACATTTGGAGTTACAGTATCTGCCTATGAAAAGTTTGGCAGCATAACAGGAAATAATTGCCAAGATTTGGAAGGATTCCACAAAAGCAAAAAAAAAAAAAAAAATCTCAGTGAATGCCCTTGGAAGTTTTTAATTTTAAAAGTTCCCACTTAAAGCACAAAGAAGCACAAAAGGGACAAATTGAAAATGGCCACATACTGGGTATGTATGTGTGTTTTGACTTGTTATGAGAAATTATTACTCTCCTAGGGATAAATTCACGTTTTTCTTTCCTAAGAATTCTTAAAACTGTCCATGTAACAGATGCCGGTAAGATGGGGATTTGACTAGTAGTTCTTTGTTAGATCAACAATTCCCTGTACTTTTGAAGGTTAAAGAACTCAAGTAATTTTTAAATTGGTACTTGTCTTGGAGTAAGTTTTAAAAGTGTGTTTGCTGGGGCCTTTTGAAACAAAATTCATGTTTTTAAATGTGAAAACTTATTTTAAAAATTCCAAAATTCACATGAATATTTGATTAAGATCTTTCGGAAGTTATTAAAAAGACAACAAGGATTATCATTGGGATTAGGTACTATTTACTTTATCTTTAAATATGAAATAATTAGCACATAAAAAATAAACCATTCAGGTTTCGGCTAACTTGGTTCGAGTAAACTGTAGACTGTAGATTTATTAATTCTAATAAATTTCAAGGGCATCAGTAGAGCAAAATAAACAAAACTCTAGTATTTTATATGCCCAAACTACCATAGGAAAAGACAGTGCTCATGAAAAGTTTACACTAGGCTAGTTAAGTGCTAACATGTGAAGCATTCTTCATGTCTACTTAGCATTTGAGATGAGACCACTCTCTTCTCTAGCATAGAGGTGGAATGTGAAGACTGGATGTTCATTTTCACAAGTATAGTTGACACTTGTACTTAACAAAGAGAACAGTACTTGCTTTTCAAATTTTGGAAAATTCCCAATTTGCTCTCTCAACTTTTGTCTTCTCCCTTCACCTTCTCCATGCCTTATCTCCGACTCTGCTCTCCTAATATAGGGGTCAAATTTCATTTTCATCTGATTTGAAAATGCTCATGTAAAAATTTAATCATGCAGAAGAGATTTAGCTTCAAAGAGATGAATACTCCATGAATAAATCTTTCAGAGCCCACATCCTCAGACCAGCTCAAAAGCTGAGGTTAAGAGAGTCCACTGTAGAATTTGATACCTCCTTTCAATCTAAGGTGGTGCAAAAATCAGGTCATTTAGGTCAGCTTTTCTGGGCCTTGAACCCACACAGGGTTGCATGCAAGGCTGGAAAGAAGAGTGATGACCTGTGAGTGTCTTCATCAGGCAACATAAGCTGAGATACCCAATGTTTTCAGCTTCCAAAAGTTAATAAACTATACTCAAACCATGTCCATTTCCCAGTTAACATGTAAAAGCAGGAACATTTGTTTTACATGAAAAATCAACTCTAAGAACATCTATCCCAAACCAGTACATTTAATGTCAGACACCAAAGGTATTCCCACTAGATCATGAACAAGACAAGGATGCTTGCTACTGACAGTTATTTAATACATTTCCAGAAGACAAAGTATGAGCCAAGAAAATAAAATTGATGTAAGTATTAAAGAATAACTATAATATCTTTACTTTCAAATTTTAACTTTCTATCTGGAATATTATAAAGAATAGAACTGTTATAACAAAAACATCTTCCTTTTATAAAATAAGAGATGACTAATAGCATTTTCCCCAAGAAGAGGATACTAATGAACATAAAAGTGACAATTCTACCCAGTTTCATTCATCAACAGGAAATTTTAATTTATCAGTCCTAGTACGAGGGCAAGAAACTTTCCAGAGTGAGTCAAGTCTCTTATGAAAGAATATATAGATAAGTGTAGAAAATATTAAAAGGAGACCATCACTGTAATATATTCAAATATAATCCAAAATTTTAATTATTAAGATAGTACTACCAGAGCAATACATACATCATCAATAAGACATGAAAGAAAGAAGTCTTGATGCAGTCAAAGTATATATAAGAAAACATCAAATGTAGCATAACTTCACACTTTTTTCTGGTGAAAACTTAAAGTCATACTGAACTTTTTTTTGAGAGAGAGAGAAAGAGGGGACACAAGTGAGTGAAGGGCAGAGAGAGAGAGAGAGAGAGAGAGAGAGAGAGAGAGAGAGAATATCCCATAAGGGGCAGTGAGAAAGAAGGAAGGGAGGCTCACCCAGGGCTCATGTTTTTACCTGAAGTGGGGCTCATGTTCACCTGATGTGGGACTCCAGCTGACAAACTGTGAGACTGTGACCTGAGCTGAAGTCAGATGCTTAGTGATTGAGCCACCCTGGCGCCCAACTTTATTTTCTATTAATATTCAACAGGTAAATGATATGAAGTATGAATGGCTACTAAACCAGTGGTGGGGTGTGTTTAGTTTCAACAGTAATCAAGGAAATGAAATTAAGATCATCAGATACCTTGCCCCATTTTTAAACTGAGGAGGAGAGACAGGGGTGTTGATTGGTTTGATTATTTGGGTAATACCTATTAAAAACCTAAAAAAAAAAGATTATTCTAGCCATTTACCCTAAAGAAGCACTCAGCTATGTTAAGAGATTAATATACAAGAGTATCTAACTACAGAAGTATAGCTATGAAGAATTGGACATATTCTGGGGCACTTGAGTGGCTCAGTTGGTTAAGCACTGGACTCTTCATTTCGGCTCTGGTCATGCTGTGACAGTTCATGGAACCTGCTTGGGATTGTCTCTGCACTGACAGTGTGGAACCTGCTTGGGATTGTCTCTCTCCCCCTCTCTCTGCCCTTCTCCTACTCACCTTGTATCCCTCTCTCCCTCAAAATAATAAATTTTAAAAATAATAGTAAAAAGAACTAGACAAATTCCATAGACTTGAATATTATACAACCACTAGATACTGTGCTATAGGATAAGAGCCGAACACACAGCAAGGTATATGTTATGGAAGAATATGTATAAAATTATTTTTAATTTTTTTTAATGTTTTATTTATTTCTGAGAGAGAGAGACAGCATGAGCAGGGGAGGATCAGAGAGAGAGGGAGACACAGAATCTGAATCAGGCTCCAGGCTTCAAGCTAGCTGTCAGCACAGAGCCCAACACAGGGCTTGAACCCATGAACTGTGAGATCATGACCTGAGCCGAAGTTGGACGCTTAACCAACTGAGCCACCCAGACACCCTGTATAAAATTATTTTTGAAAACTAGAGGGATATACACCAATGTAACAATGGTAATTCTCTCTATAGAATCACAAGTCATTTTACTTACATCCTCAAATGTTTCTTCAAATTTATATATGACCCTAACATTGCTTTCATATCATTAAAATGCTTTTTATCATAAAATGAGCAATTGGATGTACTTGGCCTTTCTTGTGCATGACTTCAGGGATCATCCAACCCTGTAATACTCAGGGCAAGCACCATCTTTTGTGCCTATATTTCCTTGAAAGACAGTGAGCCATTCGATGATAGGCCCTGCAGTTCATCTGCCTTTGTTTGCTCAGCCCTCAGCCTAGTGCCCAGCAGAGAGAGGGTGCTCAGTAAATGTTGGGTGGATGAACAAACTACAGAATGAAGGAGCACATGAATTATTTAAGCACTCAAAAGGCCCAAGTCCACGTGTGGAAGTGAAAAAAGTTTAGGTGTGAATTTAAGTTTTCACCAGAAAATGTGAGCTCATGCTACATTCACCTAAGAGCTTCGCTGTGAGCTTCAAGCCAGACCACAGTCATCAATATGTTTTAAAGATATGAACTCTTGCATGGTTTCAGAGAAGAATGTTATAAAAAGTAGTGGCGTTGCTTTGTGATTACAAAACCAGGTGAAGCTTAATGCAACGAGTGGAATTACACTTCGGGAACTGGCATTCTTTTAAGATCATTGACTACCTCTCCTATGGTCTAATTTTTAATGTCTGGGAGTCATCAAATAAAATGAATTGCATTAAGAGAAACATTCACAAGGTCAAAGAATAGAGGAACACAGTTACCTGAAGGCTATATAAGAGCCGGGTTAAATTCTGTATCGCTTGTATAATCTGCAAAATAAGATGGTGAAAGTCAAATTCTTGAAAAAGCATTCATTGTCCAAAAATAGAGGATGAGGATGTATTTCATGTATGTATAGCTCACCTCTGCCTGGGACGAACCTGGGAAACTTCTATATTCCACCTAAAATATGTAAAGAATACGAAAATGAAATCGCACTACTTTTGAAAAGCCACACTCAGTGCTCCAAAATGTAGGACCTCAGGTAAATCACTTCACTCCCTCAAAAGTCTTTTATGGCGACCCTCTTTTCTTGCCAGAAATCAAAGCCTACAGAGTTAAACAACCACTTGATAAGAGCCCCATCTGTGCGAACCCCGTATGTGAGATACATGGGAATTTTTTTACCCACACATCTCTTTAAACAACAAGGGATGACAGTAAGGAAGGTCTGTACTCTCTCCGTAAGTGGCATTTACCTTGTGGACACCACACTGTCAGGTGAGCTCTCTGGGCCCAGGTGGAAGGCAGCCCTCGGGCATTCTGGAGGCCAGATTTGGAAGCTAGTGAACATCACGCCTGACTTCTAGCTCCCTGTATCCATGTTTAAGATTTGCAAAGCCAAAGCAGCCAGTGGTTGGGAGAGGAAATCAGACTCAGAGGTGGCCCTAGGGTAAGCACCTAGCTGGCCTGCTCCAGATCCTACTGTGAGTTCACTGGAACCGTCTGGGATTGCGTGAATAAACACGCTAACAGAAGAGGCCATGAGTGAGGCTGGAGGCCATCTGCTCCTGGGGAATGGGTTCTAGGTCTCATTCTTTGTCTCTCTAATGCACACATTAGAGACACATGTAGGTAGTGAGGATTTCCAGTTTCCAGAATTGAATGGAACAAATGTCTATTCATTTATTGTCCGTCTTCTTTCACTAGGATGTAAGCCAACAAGTAGCAGGAGTTCTTATGTGTGTTCAGTGCTCTATCTGCAAATTTAACAATGATGCCTGGTATCTAATGGACATTCACACTCTGTTCTATAAATAAATATTGAGCACCCACTATGTACTCTACTTTTTATGAGAGATCATCAGATCCCATGCCCTCCTACAGCCTATGTTGTACACTGCTTGCTCTTATCTGAACAGCTTTAAATTGAAACCACCAGGAACAGTCAGCCATGGTAATGTTCTCAGGTAACTTTGGACTTGTGAAATTCAATTAGTTCTAGCGAGAGAAACTTTGATGAGATAGCCAGATATCTTTCTCCCCCTTAACCCCCTCGCCACTCTTCCCCCATCCTGGTCAAAAAAGATTGCATTACTAAGCAGAACCTCTAATACAAGAAGGATAAGGGAGGGAAAGGGACATGAAGTTTAGAGTTATTAGACCTGTACCCAAGTCCCCTCCATGCCTGTAACTGGGCTAAAAAATCCCATTGTCTAGTGAGTTCTAGAGTTCTCTCTGCTCTTGTGGTCCTGTTCTTGCTGCACAGTCCGTTGCCTTTGTAATAAGAAAATCGTATGGTGTAGAATTTTTATACTCTATAAAAATTAGAAACATAGAAATGAGTTGGATTATGCTCCATGTGGTTACTTATTCCCAAGAACCACGAAGTTGGAAAGGACAGAAATGTTCAATGTCATATTTTTCACGGAGTCGGTCCACCACCTTGTGGTCAATGTACAAAGCTGCAGCTGGTGAGTTACACACAGGACGCTTTGCCATTTGCAGCACCGGTTTGTAAAATCATTTCCAGACAATTTTTTTTTAAAACCTTACCTTATTAAGGAAGCTAACTACAACATATCCATTACACCCTTTCTTCATAAGTCTGATTTCAGGTGATCCTGCCCTATTCGCCAGTTCATTTCCTCAAATGCCTTATGAAAATTCTTCCAGATAGGTTCATCCAACGAGGACCCTCACGCCTCACTTCACTTACCTGTGACTGAATTATGGAAGGAAAAAAGTCACCACAGTGTCCATTCAAGAAAAAAACTATACCTAGCTAACCAGCACTCCTACCCTCCCTCTCTGCCACTAGGACAAAAGCAGTTGGAAACTACGGACTGAAAAGTGAAGTCCACACTGAAAAGGAAGAAATGTAGGAACATTTTAAGAAAAAATAAGTCAGAAAGCTTACAGTCAGTGAAGTAAAACACTGCATTCCTTTTTTTTTATGTTGGCCTATGAAGTTCTTTAAAAAAAAAAATACACACACACACTAAATCACAGTCATATTTTCTATGGATTTTTAAAAATCTTTGGACTTAAAGTCTCAGTCATATATAATATTTGCAAAATTAGAGAATATGTAAAGAATTACATAAACATACGACATGTGTCATTTTTCCACATTAGCACATACTGGGACCTGGTCATGTGCCTAATCTGAAATTAGATAAAACTGAAACTTTCGAGCCTTGGCCAACCCTGGAGAGGCCACCCAGCACCTCCCAGAATCATATTCTTATTCCCTATTTCTGACATCCCAGGATCGTGTGAAGTGAAGAGGAAGTTTCATGCATTTAGTTTTTCAGAGTGGCATATAACCTACATGTCAACTATGTCAAAAAAAAAAAAAAAAAAAAAGGGTTTTTAAAAGCCCAAGAAAAAAAAAAAAAAAAAAAAAAAAGGTGAGGCTGATTAGAAGTCTCACAAAAAAAAGTAGTGACAACGTGGGCGGAGACAGGAAGACAATCGGAAATGAGAGGAAGGTAACAGAAAGTGCAAGCAGCAACAGTATTTCACGTCACAATTCTTTCTGGCGCTTTAGCGTCACTTGGTTGCCTACAGACCCCGACGGATGCCAGGGGCACCTCTCAGCCGAGAGTTGCCAAGTGTAGCCAGTGAAAAGCTAGAGGTTTGCAGGGCAGAGAGCAGAAGGGAGGAGACCAGAAGTAAGAGTGCGCAGACACACAAACATTCGAGTTTCAAAACCGTTTAATAACTTTCCAATCGTTTCTTGTTTACACCTCCATGAACAGGCACAGCGAGAACATTTTAAGAAGATTTAAGTTAGAAAGCTTAAATAGGAGTGCTGAAACGGAGAACAATGCAGAAGAAGGCTTTCATACCACTCACTGCCATGGACAGACCAGGGACCTGTGGTTATTTTATTACACAAAGTAACGCGTGCCATTTACTAACGAATCAGTTCACAATACCTTCTCCCCTGCATCAGAGACCGCCGGGTCGCTTCCCACACCCTGGGTCCCGGGATCCACATCCCAACAGCCTCTTCCTGCTGTCCTTTCTGTGACTAGTGCTGGAAGCACACCATCGAGACAGAAACAAAAAGGACATCATCAAACGGCAGGCAGCGCACCGGGTTCTTTTGCACGCAGCTGACACGCATTTCCAAATAAGGAACCCCAAATCCCACATATCTCATGCTCTCATACAAGGTGCTGAAACAGTGCAAAGCACGGTGTCCCTGCCCCTGGGGGAGCTTACACGCTAATAGATACCAAACTGACAAACGGCGGCAATTATCACCCGTCTTTTAATTTCTCTTTCTCGCAGAGAGGTGCTCATATGAGGTTGGTGATACGGAGAGGGGTATGTTCTACAGCTCACTTTCACTTACTAGGATAAAGCCGCTGGGGAGAAGGAAATTGAAAACAGGCACGGGAGAAGAAAAAGCAAGGGCTGGCAGACCCAGGTCTAAGGAGACACCTCAGTGAAAGTTTCCTCTGTGGCCAGTGTCAGGACAGCAGACCATAGAGGCTGAGAGGGAGTAATCCAACAATAGGAGTGAAACATCTTTCTGAGTAGCGTGAAGATGGCGAATACTTTATGAGCTCACAGTCCTACAAAAAGGAAGCTGTCCCTATCTCCAAATATCTCTTAATAAACAATTTCCAAGTGGCTTCTTCTCACGATACTTGCTGATAATCTGAAATTCATTAACAGTTGCTAATACTGTGTATTTAACCTATGAAACACAGAAATATTCCTAGTCCAAACTATTGTTAAGTACTAACCACGGATTTGACTCCATCTATTTGATCTCTGCTGGTACAATTTGATTTCTTTACCCATTTGAACTCAGTTAAAACTTAGACTATGCTCACCTTACACTGATTTAAACTAGACATTCCAAAGCACTGTCACATACACCGTTTCATTGGAACCATGTCCAATCAGGGCCCTAGTGAAATATTCACTTTGTGACACTGTTTATCACACAGCGCCATCGTGAAACTTTGACTAAGGAAATGCTTTTTGCTCCTTCTCTGAAAGCAAATCCCCAGGACCCTAAAGGCCACTTGGATTACAAGCAATTTTTTGTGTAAGCTGAAACTGCTTCAAATTAAATCAGCTAAAACTTAAGTTCATTTTGCCCAAGCCGGTCAATGCTTTTCACTTATAGTAAAGGGACATTCTATAAAAATTTTTCCACCACTCAAAAACTGGTTCCCCTACATGGTATTATTCTTACTTCTTAGACAGATACCCAAGAAATTACCAAAGAATTGGCCATTCTCTCACTCTTCCTCCTCCCCACCCCCTACAAATAAGGACCCTCAGTGGGCAAAGAACCTCCTGGTGAGCCAAATTATCAGGTCCCTCTGTTCTTTACTCAATTTCAGATCTCCAGAATTTTTTAAGGAGTCGATTATATTCACCCATCTTATTAGGTATATTGAGGACGAAAAATAGAAGGCCTTGCTTGATGTGTGACCTCAGATTGGCATGGGCCTGACTTAGAAGGACCCAGTCCTCAGACTTAAACAAAGAACTGACCCAGTCAGCTATAGGCCCTCATTTAGAAATAGTATTTTGCCCTTACCCACCTTATGAAGAGAATCTAAGACTTAGAGCACCCTCTTCCAGCCCACAAGTGACCAGGTCTTTGGGGGTACAGGGCCCTATAAGCCTGCCCCTGCCTACATGGATCCTGGTATCAGGGCACAGCAAAGTCTCTCAATGGTTTTGACAGATGTCATAGGTGTCCCTGGGCACTCTCCCAAATCCTGGGAGATACAGGTACACACAGGGAGAACCTTCATTGCCTGGTCTCGAGGAAGGGAAGGCGCGTTGCTGCAAGGAGCCTCTCCAGCTGGCCCTGGGGTGAGGCTGAGAGCAGCAGAGCCCTCCAGGTATTTTTAGATGGAACTCCCTCAATAGCATAAGGAGTTTTTTCTTTTAAAAGGAAATCACCCAGGGCAGTACAACTCCCTTGATGAATCTGGGCTGTGTGAAAATGAAAAACATATGTGCACTTTCTGAAAATAGAAATGCGGGATGGGATAAAGCAAAATTTGAGGGAGTAAAATCATTATTAGTGATTTGAAAAAAGGACAGAATTTTAAAACTGTACTGCGTCCATGTATCTTGGTCAACCATGGGATGTTGATAAAGAAATTCCAAGACAATTTAATCCTTTGTCTCTACCTACTAAAGTCATTTTATCTTGTGCATAATAAGGCCCGGCGGAAGTAAGGTTTTTATCACGCAAATACAATGAAAACTAAACCCTTTAGGCTCTTCTCTCCGAACCCTGTAGGGAAGTAAATATTCAGCTTCTGTATATAACATCATGAGATTCTGAGAAATCACCCAATTCTCTACGTGCTGTTTTTCTGTATTTAAAATATATGAAACAGTGCTTTGTTTATAAATGGATTCTGATCTGAACCAAAGCATATGATGACACAGATCAAGAATTTTTTTTTTGGCACTTCTGCCTTTAACCACATCACCAAACCGTGTGTCTACGGAAATGTGTTAGAGCCTAGCTTTCTGGCTTATGATTGCTCAGGTGATGATGCCTACATGAGGTTAAGTTAAAGGGCTTGTTTTCTCGTGAACTGCAGAGACCCATTCTCAAAAACCCACAAGTTTAAAAGTTCTTTCCAAACCATATTCCAAATTGTATTCAGTAAGTCAAACCAAAAATGGCGCAGGGTCAGGTTTGGGGAAGGTACAAAGCTTGCCTCGGTATGAGAGCAAAAGAACCCACCAACTATTCTTGAAACCCTTGTCCGAGAACGCCAGTGCCATTATCGTAGGTAAAGTGGGCTAGCATATTTATTCTCAGGTTTTCTCGGATTTAAAAAAATACATCGAGTCTCCTCCAAATAGGGACAGAGTCGTTGCCTTCATTTCCTAGGACCACTATATGCTCCAGAGACTGGGCTCAGGCTCACAGCAAAGGCCTGTGCTTTCACTTACAAGCTGTAGAAGGTCCTGGCACGTCGGGAGGACTCAGCCGATCTGTCAAGGCCGATTCTCCGCAACCTTCCTCGGATGACTGGCACGCATCGCCTGTCTGTGAGGCCTTCACTGCAACTTGTAGGCTCTCCGCTAAGAGGAAGAATGAATACAAAATTTAGAAACCAAATATATGTGGTTTAATCTAGACCAAGGGTTGGCAACTCTATTTGGTCCGTGTCTGTTTATATATGGCCCAGGAGCTAAAAATGGTTTTTATATTTCAAAGAGTTGCTAAAATACACAATACACACACACACGTGCACAAAAAAGAATGTGTCCCAGAAACTGTAAGTGGCCTGCAAAGCCTAAAATATTTACTATCTGGCTCTTTACAGATAAAAGTTTGCCAACCTGCAACCTATACCAATCCTTTTAGCATCATTTTATGATAGAGAATGAATAAAAAGATGCACTATATAAAAAAAAAATCTCAAATTTAACTTTCAGTACATTAGTATGCCGAAAAACTTTGTGTAATTCATTTAATTCAACTATGATTTCAGGCGTAAAGATTTTAAAACTTACTCTTCAGAGATACTAGCTATTCTTCAAAAGAGAATTTCCCCAACTGTACCTTAAAAAATCTGGATTCCCCATCTTTACCCAGATCTACTAGGTCAGATTCTTCAAGGCAAAAGACAAAGAATTGGCATTAAAAAAATTTTTTTTAATGTTTATTTTATTTTTGAGGCAGAGTGAGAGCAAGGGAGGGTCAGAGAGGTAAACACAGAATCTGAAACAGGCTCCAGGCTCTGAGCTGTCATCACAGAGCCCGACGCGGGGCCGAACCCATGAACCACGAGATCATGACCTGAGCCGACATTGGACTCCTAACCGACTAAGCCACCGAGACACCCTAAGAATTGGCATTTTAAACAAGCACAAAAGGCTACCCTTAGGATCTGGTAAGACTGGGAAACACTACTCCAAGAAAGTGAGGTTTTTATTTACACTATATGCCTTCAACTAGCATGTGAATGGTATAATTTTGAGGCCCCTCCAAATATGTCTAAAACACTGTGTCCATTGTTTGAATTTAGCAAATCCTCATTGAGTACCTACTCTGTTCTAGGGGTCCTGGGCATCTGATCACTAATTAGCAGAGTTTGCAGACCGGATGAGGAAAGGGACATATATAAGTAACTATATACAACATAGCATGTGATCAGTACTGAGTTCTATCATCCAGTTTATTAGAGTACCATAAAATGCCCCAGGAGTGCCCAAGAGCAGAACAGTTGCATTAGCCAGTGGAATTAGGAAAAAGTTCTCAAAGGAAATGACAAACGAGTAGATAGAATCTTGAAGGATGAATGGGATTCAAGAGGTAGAGACAGAAGAGGAGAAAGAGAAGAAAAGCCATCCAGTAGAGAAACCACTTAGGGATACCATTCAAGGTGCCTTACTGAACTGTTTTATATTCTTTCCCCAGAGATAAAGACCTCACCCTGATTAAGAATTCCTGCTCAGGGTGGCTGGGTGGCTCAGTCGGATTAAGCATCTGACTCTTGGTTTTGGCACAGGTCATGATCTCATGGTACATAAGTTTGAGCCCTGCATCGGGTTTCATGCTGACCATGTGGGAACCTGCTTGGGATTCTCTCTCTGCCTCTATTTCTGCCTCTCCCCCACTCACTCTCTCTGTCTCTAAATTAAATAATTAATTAATTAACAATTTCCTACTAGATCACTGAATCTGAATACTGATGATCACCAATTCAGGGTGGTAGTCCCTTAAGCAGCTGGGTCCCCTCCTGTTCCCGAGCACCTACACCACACAGTGGGTCAGAGGAATTAAGGCAGAGGGACTTAAAACCAGGCACCACTGACAGTTTTGATGGTGGAAAAAGTGAAAGCCACTGGCTAAAACTTGAGAGGGAGTGACTTACTCAATAAAGACTTTATCAAGGACAATGAGAGGGTCACTCGAAAGTACTTGTAGCTTTATTTCTAAAATACACCTTGCATTCATCCACTTCCCTCTACTTCCACTGTCAACAGTCCTGGGTCGACACCAGAGCCCCAACACCCCCCATCAGCTTCTGTAACTGCCTCCCAACCATCTCCAGGCAAACGGGTCTCCCTCCACTCTGCTCCCCTGCCACAGCCAATGCTCTTCTAGAGACGTTTGATCGTGCCACACCCACCATTAAAAGCCACCAGTAACTTCCCACCAAGTTTGAAATAAAATATCTATTTCTTTAACCAGAGCCTACAAAGATCTCTCTCTGCTCACCCATGCAACCTCCCCTCATATACTTCCCTGACTGCTGCCACCCTGCCTTCCTTCTTCCCTTGAACACGCCAAGCTCATTCCACACCCACTCTCTCCTTGCGGGGGAGTGGTCCTCCCCTGTATCTTCAAAGAGCTGGCTCCTTCTCACCTTTCAATTCTTAGGTCAAAAACTCATCTCCTCAAAGAGGTCTTCCCTGACTTCCCTAAAGCAAAGCCTTCACCTCACCCCGATCTTATTTTCTGTGACTTTCTGAAATCACTTTGTTTCCTTTTGTATTGTCTGTCTTCTCTCACTAGAAGTTTTTATTTCCCCCACTTTTTTTTTTTTTATTGAGGTGTAGTTGACAATGTTGTAGTAGTTTCAGGTGTATAACAGCAATTCCACAATTCTATACATTATACTATGCTCACCACAAGCGTAGCTACTGCCTGTCACCATGCAGTGCTACACAATACCATTGATTAGATTCCCTAGGCTCTGCTCTACCTTTTATCCCCATGACTTCTTCATTCCATAACTGACCGCCTGTACCTCACCAGAAATTATACAGATATTATTTCCCTTAGCACCAACAGCAAAGCAAGGGCAGATGTTGAATGAATGAATGAATGAATGAACGAACGAATCCATCAGTTGACCCCTCTTTGGACAACTTCTATGCCGTCCATATGACCTCGGTTTTCTCATCAAATAAAAATGATAGAATGACCTGATTTCTAATTTCTCATCCAGAGCTAATATCCTGAGACTCTGAGCCAGGGCTTGGCAAACCTTTTCTGCAAAGCACCAGATTTTAAATATTTTAGGCTTTGTGGGTCATAGGATCTCTGGTGCAGCTTTCATCTTGTTTTCTTTCTCAAACCCACTGTCCCTGTGGTTACTTCCAAACTATTATCCCTCACCCCCAGACCCCTTTCTTCCTTCAGTTTCACACCATCAGATTATACCACTCATTACCCCTCTTTGTTGTCATTCATCTACAGGTTCCTTGAACAATTTAACACCTGGAGCAAGTTCTCTCCCTTTCCCCAATGCCACTCTGGTCAACATTCTCAGGAATTTCAGTTCTATGCACAGAGACCTTCCAAAACCTTGGCCTCATGTCTCCTGGACTTTCTCATTTCCCCAGTGATCCTATCCTCCACCTGACCTCAGCCACCAACCCCCAAAGTTATATCCTAGACTTTTTTTTTTAATGTTTGTTTATTTTTGAGAGAGGAAGACAGAGGATCCAAAGCAGACTGCACACTCTCAGTGCAGAGCCCGATGCGGGGTTCGAACTCATGAACCAGGAGATCATGACCTGAGCTGAAGTCAGACGCTTACCTGAATGAACCACTTAGGCACCCCCAGAGGGCTCCTTTTAAAACACACATCAAGTCACTGTGCTCCTCAAACCCTGCATGCTTCCCAAGTCCCTCAGAATGAAATCCAAACTCCTTACTGACCTCGATCGGGTCCATGTAATTGGAGCGTTAGTTGGCTCTGACTCATCGGCCACTCAACACCCCTCCCTTCACTCCACCTGCACGATCCTCCTGGCTACTCCTCAGGCTCGGCACTCACCTGCCTCGGAACCTTGGCATCGTCTGTTCTCTGTGTCTGCAGCATTCTTTCCCCAGATGTCTACTTGGCCTTTTCACTTCCCTGATGTCTGCTTATGTATCACCTTACCCAAGAGGCCTTTCTCGGTCACTTTAACGCCAAAAGAACCTCCCCACTCGATCTCTCTCTCTACTCCCTATCCTGTTTTTTTTTTTTTTTAATAGGGTTCACACTTTATGAAAATCTAATGGAAATAATTGTCCTCCCTAGCATTTCAAATAAAACTGGCTTGTTTTTTTACTGAAGTATAATTAACCTACTGTGTAATATTAGTTTCAGGCAATACAATACAGCAATTCAACAATTCTATACATTACTCACTGCCAATCACTGTGTGTTCTCAATCCTCTTCACCTACTTCACCCATCACTCCACTCATCTCCTTTCCGACAACCATCAGTTTGTTCTCTGCAGTTAGAGCCTGTTTTCTTTTTTTTTTTCTTTGTTCATCTGTTTCTTCAATTCCACATGAGTGAAATCATATGGTATTTGTTTTTCTCTGACTTACTTCACTTAGCATTACACCCTTTAGTCCATCCACACTGCTGCAAATGGCCAGAGCTCATTCCCTGTTACGGCAGAGTAAGTATATATATATATATATGTCCCACACCTTCTTTACCCATTCATCTATTGAGGGATACTTTGTTTTCCTCACAGTACTTGACACAACCTGACCCATGTATTTTCTTTTATTTTGCTGTTTCTGGAAAATGAATTGTAGTACCGTTGAGACTCTGTCTCATTTTGCTGTGTCCTCAGCACCAGGACCACAGGGTGTGGCACATGCAAAGTGTGCAAACATTTTCTGAACCTGTCAAGGCAAACAGTTTTGGAAGCAACTTACCTTCTTTCAGTGCTGCTGCAAGTAACGAGGCTGCCTGGGGAGGCTCTCCTGGGTCAGGTTTAATGAGGAGGTGGGGCTCTAGATGGACATCCTCAAATCCACTCAATTCTCCCAGTTCAGCATAGATATGCAGCTTCTCCTCCAAATATGTGCAAATTTGTTGGTCTTGGTTACTGAGTATTTCTATGAAATGGTATTTAGCATGGAAGGTTATCAGATGAACACAACAATTGTATGAAAATCCAAGCTAGAACACCAAGACGGTGCTCATCAGGATGGTCTCACAGGTCAAGTACAAGTTGTTGAGGGACAGAACCAGGTTCAAATCCTAACTATTCCACTTAGTGACTGTAGCTTCCATGGTCTTTTCTGTACATTCATTGTACTCAGATGTTTGTTCCTTTCCCATGCCTCTAATTCCAGAAAAGCTTACAAAACTGTTCTTTCTTCAGGCTGTTTTCTATTAAGACTAAACACTAAGCCGAGGAATGAAGATTGAGGTGGCAGTGTCCATGATGACTGATAGTCGCAAGGGAAAACAATGCAAAGGCCCAAAGCTACTCAGGCTTCAGCAAGTCTTGCTTAAAACCACACCTACTGGTTTAGGTTTTTGTATCTAAACATCCAATTTTTTTGACAATCTTTGCATGCATCATTTTCCTCCAATTTCAACATATCACATGATTCTCACAGTTTAAAGGGACCTTAACCAGCATCTAATCTAGGGGTTCTCCGTCTTCCTCAGTAGCACCTGAGCAGAGTCTAAAATACATCTACAACCACTTCTCATAGATCCTAAGTGAAAAGGCTTGAGAGTAGGGCCCAGGCATCAGAATTTTTACAAAACTCCCTAAGTACTTCTGATGTCTAGCCAGAGATGAGAATCACTGAGCTAATCTACTTTCCTTAATTCAAAGACTTGGAAACTGATGACCAAAGTTAATGGGTTCCTTGCCAAGGTCACACAAGTGTGACCTTCCAGTGTTGGGACCTAAAATTACACTGCCAGACAATGACTCCAGGGCACCTCTGGACCACACCTGCCCTTCCCACAGTACCTGTTATGTGCATAATTATTTCTGAAATTTTTTTACAGATTTTTAATCACTAAGAAGGAAGGAGGGAGACAGTCATTGTATTAGAACATTCCTAAAGCCAGTCTTTTTTGTTCTGACGAGTGATGGATGGGCCGCAGGTTCAGAGAATTCATCATTTAATCACAACCCCCATTCAGGACACCTGGGCTTTCCCAATGTCCAAGGAGAACACTACCGCCAGGGAGTCAGAGAAAGGTGCACAATACCTTGACATTGCTGAATTCTGGCCACTCTTGCTTCAGCTTTCCGCCTCTCCTCATCAGATTCACTTGTCCTTCCCCCTTCTTCTTCTGGGCAACTTTAAAAGACAATAGTCAAGACAGACAACTGAAACCAAATCCAAGTATCTTTACGTTCGTCAGTAAGGCATGGGGACTTGAAGGTAGCATTATCCAGAGAAGAATTCGGCATAAAGAGAATTCTTCATGCCCTCTAGCCAAGATGTTTGGTTTTCTAACATATATAAAGGATCTAGCACATACGTCATAGCTCTCAAAGTCAGCAGTACACAACGACTCAAATATTCCCACAAACACACATACACAAGCATGCACTCACGTGCTCACACCTCGACACCCCACACTATCAACACTAGCATTAGGTCTGACTAAAATAGTAAGTTTTGCTTTTTACCACATTTGGGTACTTAGTAACGGGACAGAGTAGAGGGAGTCGGAAGGGACAGAAGTAGGGTGCCGAGGCGGAGGAATTTTATAAAACATCATTCAAGATCGATCTAATCAAATCCCCATTAAGGATGATCACTCTAATCCCATCTAGTTTATAAAAACACAAGTAATGAGAAGTAAATTGACTTAGAATACTTAGATCCACCAATCTAAAAATGTTTATTGAATGATTCTTTAGAAGTAGGCACACACAAAAACAAAAGGCATGGCCCCTGCCCTCAAGGAGCTTCCAATCTAATAAACATATGTACATGAAAAAGGTGATAGCTCCAAGGCAGGACATGACAGGCACCAAGTAAACGCTTTCGAGAGCAGGTGTTAAAGAATCCAGGTCAAGAAGAGACCACTGGAACTGGAGGTCTTCACAAAGGTGAAGGTGAGCTCCTTCACTGGAGGTGAGCCATGAGCTGCACCCAAGATGAGCAGGGTTCACACAGGCAGAGGGGAGGTAGGGCTTGACATGCAGGGAGGTGCAGAGAACAAAGCTGCAGGTGAGGGGCTATCAGAGGCGGGGGCAGGGGCAGGGAGCAGACCAGTCCGGCTGAGGCAAAGTGTTCATGCAGAGGAAACATGGTTAGAATACTTTCCCCAAGTGGGCAAGTCCATCCCCTGGAGTATGGACAGAAGGAAGGCTTACCTTTCTACTGCCTGTTGGATTCGTCTCATCCAGTTATTTCGCTCCTCCTTGGAGTTGGTATGAATTTCATACATCTCAGGACCGGCAGACGAAGCACTGATTAGAAACATCCCTCTTTCCTCATTAGCAACTTCTCTAGCAATAAGCTTCTGAAGGGAGATAACTGATGGCTTCTGATCCTACAGGAAATAGGAAGAGGTGCAGGTAAAACAGCATCCTATCAAAACTGAGGGTCTCACCAAACACATTAGCTAAAGAAAGCACAAGTATTAGGCAAATGAGTTCACATCAACCTTTCAGACGCTCCGTGGAAGTTGCTAAGATCTCCAATGCAAAGGGTGTGGTGAAGAAAGGATGGGGGAAAAAAAGGATAAAGGAGAAGTTTGTCCTTAAGAATTGGTGGCTTAAAAGGACCTTTTTAAATAGCAGAACAATCCGAGCAGTAAGAATATCAAAATGCCACAGTCAGGGATTGAGGGATTTTTCTAGAAGGGCATGGGCCAGAAAACAGCAAATTAAATATCACAAGAAGACCACCGAAGAGTCCATTGGATTTAGCAGTATTTAGGGTGGACCTTGAAAATGACAGTGATGAGGAAGCCAACCTTAGACTCTCTGAGTATAACCAGTGTCTTCTGCTGTCGGAATACAGAGCACAGCAACTCAACTTCTGTAGCTGCACCTGCTAATGCCTCTTCTTCCCACCAAATGCAGGAGCCCTTGGTAGGCAGGAATGGGTTTGATTCTTATTTCTGTGCCTCAAGCATTATTTCACATACTGCAGGCTTTCAATAACTGTGTTGAACTGGACTGAGCATAATTCCGTCAGAGCAGAATAGGAAGAAAGGCTAAAATTTGGTATATAAGCCATGATGAAATCACCCCCTCACCAACATTTACCGTGATCTTTCAATGTCCCATTCTAAGCCCTGGGGATTCAATGATGAGTAAGAGAATGATAACTAACTTCGGTAAGAAACTGTAGCTGAAGTAATAACCAAAAAAAATGCCTGCAGGAGATAAACAGTTTTGGGGGGAAGTATGAAGAATTTTCTTTGGTTTGCGGCTTCCACCACTGTTCAGAGTTGGCAGCAGAAGGTGGTCTGGCTTCTTCTTCATGGACTGAGCAACATCTTTACCCAGAATATGCCACTCTCTCTCTCATGGCCGACTCCTTACTGCTGCCCTGTCTGCTTTCTCAGCATCACAAAGCTATGCCACATCTAAAGTTGTGTGCAAGGGTATATACCCACAATACCTCTTCATCCCATTCTTTTTTATCTTTCCCAAATGTTTATTTATTTTGAGAGAGAGAGAGAGACCGTGCACAATGGGGAAAGGGCAGAGAGAGAGGCAGAGACAATGAGAGAGGGGCAGAGAGAGAGGCAGAGACAGAATCCCAAGCAGGCTCCAGGCTGTCAGCACAGAGCCCAGCANCCTCCCCTCCTCATTCTTCTTAGAGCAGAAAAAAACAGAAGCAAAAACCAACAATAACTTTTTGAATACTGCCCTCTCTAATCAGGGAGAGCGCCTGAGCACTGTTAATATTCTTCATTAAATATTGGATATACAACCAAAGACCTTATATCCTTTCCTTCCCTCAATGCATAGAGTTAGGTTCCTCAGCTTTCAAGGTAAATGGCCTCTGTATATAAAAGGCAGAGTAAGTTTAAACTGCAGAAGACATTAGCAAGAATGAAATTATCTGAACCAATTCGTTAGTTTTGCATAAAGAGGGGAGGTAATTTTAAAATGAAAAACAGGTAAGCACGAAGAAAGTACCATTAACTGAATCACCAGCAGACGGAGAGGCATCAAGGTCATGTCCATCATTGTTTGTATTAATCACACATGAACAATAGAGACGATCAAGAATTCAAATTAAATCTCTAGGAATGGAAGTAACAGGTCTGCCTTAGTGACGGATGTTAAAAACAGGTGATGCCAATGTCTAACCCAGCCTGCAGAGATGTTATGCTTGTGTCACAGCATTTTAAACATAGACTCTAAATAGTCGCCAACTTTTAAAAACTGGGGGATTCCCCATTCTTTAAACCTGCAGACTTGTGGCTTCTTGGCAAAAGCAGAATGGCAATCCTGGGCTCATGGACGACTCTGAACACGCTGTCAGGAAGTGGATGATACCTGCCCTGCGTGACACAGGCCATCTTCCCAGCAGTCTCTACCACTTGCTCTGGTCTCGATCCCAAGCCCCGTCCTGGCTATACTGCCTGCCAAGCACCGCAGACAGGCTGACCACCTCTGCCACACATCAAGAGGACAAGAAGCCGCCCCATGCAGCCCTGGTGTCACAGCCTCTCCACGTGTGATTCCATGAAGCGTGTGATTCCGCTGGTAAGTCCCTTCGAAATCCCACTGTGGCAAGATCTTAACACTACTTCCTGTTTCGAACTCACATGTCTCCATGCTCAAGTTGTATTTTTTATTGTTCATTTCTGAAATTACCTTCTTTACTATTCAAGACAGCCTCTGAGACTCAGAACTCAGTAATCCAGGATTTAATTAACATCTCTGTGGTTTCCTATTCATTTCATAAATTTGGGCCCTCCTCCCATTTCCAGTCGAGTTTTCTTTAAAGACAAAATTCTGTTGTAGGGACACTACTCCCTTCTTTTGCTATTTTCAGCTACTTATCATCTGGCCATTTCCAAATTCATCATGTCTTTTGTAACATGCAGCAAGCAAAGCATTCACTAAACAAGTTTTCCTAACAGTACAAAGAACAGAGAAACTTACCTGCGGATATTAGCATGAAGCTAACTTCCTACAATACCAAGGCGAGAACTAGAAAATACAGACATTTGTATAACCCTCGCTAATAAAGCCATTCCCTCAAGGTGTTAGCTAGAAGATACTTATGACACAGGGGCTGTGTTAGCTAACTGTATATGATGCAACTCAAAAGCACGTTTTAACAGCACAGTGCCTTTGACTGCTTACACGTAATGCCCTCTCTTATGCTCTCTGACATTGACAAGTCCCTGGTAGACCTTTAGGAAAGCCGCTATGTGTCAGGCTAGCATCTCCACGAAACCGCATCAGTATCATCTTACTGCTGTCCGTAGCCAAACACCTTCTACCAAAAGGAGCTAAGTTGTGGCTGCCTCCATTCTGCCGTTTGGTGGACTTTATTCCTAACATCCCACTTAATGGCAAATGTGGTCTGAAGCTGGCACAGCTAACTCATCAAGAGGTCACATAGGAGGGACAGATCCATTCAAGTTCTTTTTATAAGGAGAGCATCACAACTGGACCTGGAGCCTGCTTCAGATTCTCTCTCTCTCTCTCAAAACAAAAACTGAAAACGATTTTGGGGCGCCTGGGTGGCTTATTCGGTTAAGTATCTGACTCTTGATTTCAGCTCAGGTCATGATCTCGTAGCTCATGGGTTCAAGCCCCATTTCAGGGTCTGCTCTGACAGCACGCAGCCTGTCTGGGATTCTCTTTCTCCCTCTCTCTGCCCCTCCCCTGCTTGCAATCTACATGCTATGTGGTCCTAGCAAAGAAAAGAGGTATCTTTATGCTGTGTCTCATCTTCGACCCATCAGCAGATCATGTGGCCTGTACAAATACCTGAAGCAGGATCTGCTTCTCTTTCATCTCTTTGGTTTTGAACACACTTTTGTTCCTATAAAGGTGTAGACTGAATTTTTCTCTTCTACCACGGTCGTCGCCTCCCATAGGACAAAGTGGTGTCACTTTCCCACTTGCTTCCTCTCTGTTCAGAGCATCCCAAATAGTAGCACAGAGAGGTTGCTACACAAATCAGTAGGTTGTCATGAGATTTGCAATGTACACAGTTCAAATGCATCAGGGCCATGGGGACTTACTTTAGGTCTCTTGCTATTTTCTGGGGTAGATTTGTGAAACAACCTCTGACCTTTATACAACTTGGCCTCAGTGTGCTGATGAGACCAATGTGCTGAACAGGGGGAAGGAGTCTATTGGGCCAACCTTATAAGCACAGATGGGTAGGTGAGGCACTCTACCAGCCTCTTCCTCTCCCTAATCCACCACTGACTGCGCAGGCAGGCTTCTCTGTTTTCTCTGAATGGCCTAACTGAAACTTCACTAAGCTTTGAATTTGCTAAAACCAGTTGGAATTGATGGTATCCACTAGTGGTACCCAAATGTCCTATCAGCCAATGGGTGATAAATATGAACCATTTTTAGAGAGCCACCATTACAATGTCCGCACCGCTACTGTATCTCGAATTCTTTCTTTTATTAGGGCGTGATGCTCTGTGATGTTGATAGAGTTAATTGAGGACATCATCCTTCTTACTTAAAGAGAGTCATTTTGGACCACAAGATGCTGCATAAAAAGTTATAAAATACTGGTTTTACTTCTAGTCTAACTCTGTGCCAGCAATGAGATTAATATAACACACTACAAAGATAAATCTTGTATGAATACTCTTAGTAATTAGTGGTCATTATAGTAGAAACAATGAAGAATCTTCCTTAAAGTTTAGATACCACAATGCTGTTCTCTTGTTTGGCAGGAGGAACACCATGACAGTTATGAATGGTGATGGCAACAGGTACAGTAGGGACCGACCAATGGAAATAGAACAAGAGTCCAGAAGAAACCCGCCATTCCCAGCATTAACATTTGAGTGTCTGGGAAGGCATGGTAGGGAAGAAATCCCAAGATAGAGGGTCCCCTGAGGGGCTTGGGGTATTGCCTGTCCACCAACCAGTACCAAAGTACTTGAATATTTTTACAATTGGTTAATAACTGAATCAGCCATTTAAAATATACATCACGCGGCCATATACTTACGACAGCTGCAAAGATGTATTTCTGGTCTTTTTCTTGCAAAAAGAGCAACACATCAGTTAGAAGGAGAGCCAGGATATCTTCAAAGAAAAGATATTTGCTAGTATTAACAAAGCTAACCACAGTTCAAATGCCTTTATCAAATATTCTGATTTCATGGTTGAAACTTAAATTAATAAAAATAGACTAACATTTAGTCTAAGTATGGAACTTCTATAAAAATTCCTGTATTATGAGAGCCAAAGATGAACATACAGACAACTTAGATTAGCTGGGTTTACCCGTGCAGGTTTGTATCACTAGAGGTATAGCCACATCTCTAGCAAAATGTAATATTGTAGCTTTCAAATGAAAAACACCTATCCGATACACAAAGGCTCTATTAGAAGGAGCAAGCTGTTACCTCTAGAAAAAGAAGCTTAACTATAACTTTTAGAAGGCAGCTTCTGCCTTGAACTATGTGTACAAGTTAGCTGTCTTGCTCCATCTAGACCTGAGTGAGTTTGTGATCTTAGACTTCCCCCACAAACCGTTCGCAGGAACTCATCTCCTCTGGCCTACTCAACATCCTAACAGTTATCCAACTGCTGAGTCAATGAAATGGAGCAAGAGCAAAGGACTTGCAGCAACAGGATCTACAAACTGATTGATGTTTTAGTTTGGTTAGTGTTCTGACTATGGTTAATGGTGTGGTCCCACACTGGGGAATCAACAAATCCCATTTCAGTCATTAGAAGCAAACATCATGAGAACTCGATTATCCTCCAAAGGGTTACCTTTGAGTTACTAGAACGTTGGACTAACCTCTTCCTCTTACTTCTTACCTGAGCAAGTTACTAAGATATACTAAAAACAGGCATAACAGACCAGTGGTTCTTAACCCTGCCTGCACAGCAGACTTATCTGGGAGCGTTTAAGCATCCCTAACCTTGGGCTTCATTCCCAGACCGATAAAATCAGAATCTCTGGGCGAAGACTTGAACATCAGTACTTCCTTTTTAAGCACCCAAGGTGATTCTATCGCATGTGGTCAGGGTTGAGCAAGCCTGAATCAGGCAAGATGCTGCCTATACAATCAGTCCTTCAGAATCTGAATAAGCAGTTTTAGAGTCTAACTAGATTAACAGAGTCAGATTAATGCCAGTTAATGCCAAACAGAAGCACTAAGGAAGATTTTACACCACTGCCGGCATGTATATTTCTGCATCTTATTACACAGTAAGAAAGATGACATTCAGAGCTCATTTGTCCCCTCGGTAGGATGACAGCCCCCTGCTGGCTTGGCGCACACACTCTAGGTATGCAGGCGTAGTATGTCATTTTCAATACACTACATGAGCCAGACTAGTATTTCCATGCCAGCCATTAGCAGGATTCTCAGTGCTTTCGATTCAAACATCCCAAATTGCTAACTCATAAAACATATATGAAGGCTTTGGCTTGGGGNGATTCGTGGCATTTGCCTAGTGAAGGTCACGACTTGATCCCACGGGAATCTTTCCACGTCCCCAGGGTCTGTGGGTGCCTGCCATCCCGGAACCACTTTTCCTTTGGAAAATCTGTCCCATTACAGGACTGGCATGGGTCAAAGAAGGAGAAACTTGTCTGCTGGAGCCACAATACCTTTGAAACGACCCGTAGCAGTTTTCCAGTAAACAAGGCCTTCATGTAACAGAGTCCTTTCTTTACTTATCAGGGCTTGCTTCCTAAATACATGGCCATTTTTGAGCTTTGTGTAGGTTTTGTTTTCAATCTTATTCAGGATCTCAAGCCATTTTTGGTTTTTCTCATACTCGCTGACTTTTAAATCCACTGCGGCAATCATGTCTTTAATTAAGCACAGAGCTTTGCACAAGTCTTTATGTTCTTCACTTCTTTCTGCATGGGAAAAAGAAAGAACACTATAAAATTAGCTGGAGTGCTGACGAAGACAATTTTTGTTTATTTCAAATGCAATTAAAATCATAAAAATGGCAAAAATCACACAACAAAAATGTTGGGTTAAGTTCAAATGCTTTATAATCACACTGTACCCTTCCTCCCAAAAAAGAACTGTTGAAAGATATACTTATCAGATGTGTTTAAACTGAAACACTGTAAGATGTTTGAGTCCTAGAGACTGGTATGACCTTCCCCAAGAACACTGAATGTGTTATACACTAACCTTGGCTTTCTTTCCACCTTGCCAGACACAGGTAATCAAATAATCCCTTCACCAAATTTCTTCAGATTTAACCAGGCTGCAGCCCCCAACTGGAGTCCTTTCAGGGGGGAGAGCTTCAGGGTGACTTGAATAGGCCCCAGACTTATTTGCCTTCCTGGATCCCTCCCCCTCCATAAAACAACATTCAACATTATATTCTAGAACCGCATTAGCATCAAGACACATGTATTAATAAAATATATTTTAACACTTTTCAACCTAAAAAATGGTACAGAAGCACTGTACTTAGTGGGTCAGTCATATTTAGTGGGTCAGTCACAGTAATAATCGATTCCAACTGTAATTCTTTAAAACACTGGCCATCTGCTCTTATCTTTAAATTATCTTGAGGAAAAACTCTGGAGGAGTTTCTGTAACAGGCTCCTAGGACTCCAGATGAAATTGGATTTAACAATTTTCTTATGAGGACAAAGAACACCCAGTTAATGTTTATGGAGGCCAACAGAACTGAAAGTTTCAGGTCAGAAGGTGCTAGAAGGAGAGGAGAAAAGGAAAACTGGCTGAGAACATGAAAGCCTAGAGCAGCAGAAATAAACACACAGAAACAACAGTCACATGAGAGGAGAACAAGTCCTCAAACAGTCTAGATGTTTCTGGGTTCTAAATGTCTTAGACACACCAATGTTTTTGTTGTTGTTTTTGCTGTAGTTGTTGTTGTTTGGGGTTTTTTTTTCCCAGAAAACCAAGCAACAGATCCTGACAGGACTCTTCAACAAGAAAGATACTTTCTTTCTTACTGTCTGTCAAAATATCTTCTTTCCTAGCTTACCAACCACTAAGCAGCCCCTCTCCCCAAAAGAGTTCTCCTCTCTAGAGAACATATTGCATAAATACGAAAGGTAGTAAAAAAAAAAAAAAAAAAAGCAAAGCTGAGTTGTAAGATAAGGTGAGGTGAGGTAAGGGCAAGAAAAAAAAAGGCTCTGTCTTTTGACCAGGAGGGACAAACTACTGTCCTGTAATGGCGAGCTACATGACGTGAAGCAGCACTGGCCTCACCCAGGGTCCTGCTGGATCGATTCCTTGGGTTTCACCTCAGACCTGACTGAAGCAGAATGTGCACGCAAACAGGATGTGCAGGAAAGGACTACGCCTAATGAAGCGTGAGAAGCACTGCCGTAATACAGCCATGTAGACCGACATTCCCAGAAGCCAGAGAGAGGACGGACCACTGGGGGGCTCTGACCTAGGGAAGCAGTGTCCATTGAGTCACTATGACAGCTAAACCCAAAAAGCCATAAGTCACACTCATCATTTGTGACAGATGGTAGGTAAGGACTGTTAATCATTCTGCCAGGAATTTGGCATGGGATGACTCTTGGAGTGCTGATGGCTGATCTAACACAACCTGACAGATTTTAGTGTCTGATGTATTGTATTAAACTTTACACTTTATATGAACATCATGCCAATGGAAGGCCTTGGTTTTATTTTCATTATTTTGCTGAGAACAACATTTATGAGGTTTTTCTCTTCACACTGTGCTTGTATACCTTTCATGTTAAATTACAGGGAATTGTAAAAATGGGATACAAGGAACAGATAACCCCATTCCTGCCTGAACTTAGTTCTTCATGTGACCAAAGAAAGGAAACACTAATTCATACATTTCTACTCGCCCAGACTGCTTCCCCCCAAAAAAGGACATTAGAGGTTCACTTTTTCAGACAGGGTACTTAAGATCTCATTATGGTTTTCATCAGCTCCAAGTCAATCAATCATAACTACGGTAATAAAAACAGCTCCCATTTACTGAGCACTTTGTTTACACCAGGCTCTGCAGCGGGCATTTTACTCAACAGTCTCCTTTAATCTTCACAACAGTTCCCTAAGGATTATAAGTCTCACTCAGTAGAGAAAAGCAAGGCTCATATAACGAACATGCCCTACTAATGAGCTGCTCAACCAAGTATATGCAATGGCAATGCAAGTTTACATAATGCCAAACCCCAGCGTTTGTTCACCTAAGATGCTACCATCCAAAGAATAATTTACTCAAGATCAATAAGCTCTGGTATGTTTGTATTTATTGATAACCTATTCTGTACACAGTCACTGCACTAGCACTGAAGAAGGTGCTGGAAGGAGAAGAGAAGAGAACCAGACAGACACAATCCCCCTAGATGCCTCAAGGAGCCTATGGTCCAGCCACGTGCATTATTAGCCTCTTAAAGGGTGCCAGATGTTATCCCCTGGAGCCTCATGATTTGACAGGGTTTAAAAAAAAAAAAAAAAAGAGCTCTCTCATGAATTGTTATGAAGTGTTCTCATTCTAATAAATCGCTGCTTGGAAGGCTTGACATTTGGTGAGAGGATCAATGGCATGTGGCTTATTAGGCTTACTGGTAAGGTAACAGAAAGATGAGGAAGCAGAAGTATTATGAAGATATGGATATAGGGCAATTGAAGAAGGGATAGGCAGAGTTAAAGTATGCAGAACACTGCTTGGCTCGGGCTGCTTGGAAGAATTCAGAGCATTGCCCAGGCTACATTACAAAAGGTAATTTCTCAAAATGGATCCAAAACCCAAGGCTCTACAAGTTTTCCCCTAATAAACAATCTTCATGAATCATAGGCCACAAGCATTTATATCCACTGACGACACCTCAGTTATGTTTAAAATTAATGCAAGAGGCAGCTAGGGAGAAAAGGGCCCTCACATACAAAGGGAAACCTATCAGAGTGGTGACNAACTTATTACTCACCCTTTGTGTACTGCAAAATCCTTTCCACCAGGACAGGGTATTTTGTGATGCGCTGAGTGACTAGCAGGATGCATTCTGGAATTCCTCGGCGTCGTGCCAAGAGATTACTATTTCGAAGCTTAAAAAAATAAATATATACATTTTTATATATACAAACTATATTTTCTTTGTAGGTCTGCATTTAATAATACCAAGAATCTGCAAATGTGTCATTTTATTCATATCCAATGTTATATGTATGATCATTAATTAAAACTTGATTAGTTGCCATTAAATCACATACTTTGTCATTAATTTCAATAGCCTAATTCTCTAAGATACAGGAGTTTCAAGTTACCCTTATGTATCTGTAGTTCATTCTAAAAGTAAGCACTTTCCAGTAAGTGTTAAGATTTATGAAGAGTAAAAGTTCTGAGAAGTATTCACAAATCAAAGTCACATTTTGAGTGTGGGTTTGCAGCTAATTATTTGTTTTTCTGAACAGTCATCCTCTACACTTGTTATTATTCATCGTGACACTTACAGTTCCCTCTAATTAGGGAAACTTTTTTCCTAAAAATTTCTTAGTATTCTTTAAGTTTTCAAGTTCTCAACAAATGTACAGTAGAGGGTGGGGTAGGAGGGAAGAATCTGGTAGCATTCTTAAAATGGTAGAAAAAAATGTAGAATCCATGGAACTCTAAAGGGCAAATTTCTTCAACAAATAAACGGGACACCAAAATAAATAAATAAATTAATTAATTAATAGAAGAGGAACATTCAAATTGAGAGATTTAAAAGCTGTAATTCGGATACACAGTATCAACTTTAATCAGATTCTCACTCAAGCAATCCAAATTCATAAGATTCTTAGGGAAATCTGAATACTGACCAGCTGTCAGAAGCTATTAAAGCATAATTGTTAACCAATTAGGGGTGATAGTATCACTGTAATTTTTAAAAGATGCATTGCTTAGAGATACATATTACATATATGTGAAATTATACGATGTTCTGAATTTACTTCAAATTAACCCATAGAGGTGGGGTGGATTCTAGATTTTTCCTAGGGTTCTTCTGATTTTTAACTTGTCAGGGCATCAAACGGCTTCCCAGGATATTAGAAAGGTGATCAGAAGTTTAGAGGACACTTTAAAAATATAAAATACGAAAGGAAATGTTTGCAGAGAAATATCTTAGAAAGACAGAAAAAGAGACCTTCCGTCTCTGCCATAAACCTATTACCTTCTTCTCTTTCCCCTGAAAAACAGCACCTAGATGTGAAACTTGTTAAGGTCATGTAACAAGCAAGCATCAACTACTTCCCCATGCTGGCTTGTCACTTTGTAGCAGCTTTAAAGTACTTGCCTTAATAAAATTCTGAAACTTTTTATTTTGTTGGAGTTCTTTAAAGAGGCTAACGGCTTCTTTGTGATGGCTACAGAATTCTCCATACACTTTCTTCATTTTATTTGCATTTTCTTCTGAAAACTGAGAAGGGTAACATTTCAGTGATGGTTTACAAAGTTAACCAGTTATAAATACTGAAAAAAACATGCAATTTTCAAATATTTCAATATTTTCTTGGAAAATAAAGAATAAACATAACATTTCTGAACACAGTCCTTCTTTTCTCTACTTTTTACATTAAACTAAGTTGTCAAGAGGTAAGGGGATGACACCAACCTACTGTGGCTTTATTGTTTTAAACTAATTTGATTATCGACAGCCAAATGAAACATATTTGTTATTTTTGCTCTTTTTTAGGTGTTTGCTCTACTTTATAATTTCAACTTTCTTTAAAACTTTTATAGACTGAAGAAAAGCTATGTGGCAATATTTGGGGGTCCTCAAGAAGGTTGTAGGTTGACATTTACATAGGCAAACTGATAACGTCCATGAATCCATAGAATCTGATTTTTGTCAGCACATCACAAATGAGTCCAGAGGCAAGTAAAAGGGAAGGATGAATAATAAGAATGACAATTAACTGATGGACCAAAGTAGAGATGTGGACTGGATATTTCAATAAGCTTTATTTCTGGAAACCTCTCTGTAGAAAATGCTACATGGGAATCATATTAGAATCATAAGGTGTTATGGAGGGAACAAACTGAATTACCCAAATGCCAATGTTTCAGACTCTGCCACGTTCAAGATTATTGCAAAAGAAACCAGAACACATCCCGCCCCCAAACCCCTGGAAAGCACTTCACGTTTACATCACCATTTCTGATGTTTTCACCTTTGCTTATAATTTTATCTATACTTAAGGCCAGTATTTCAAGAGACTTTTTTTTTAAATGTTTTATTTGAGAGTGAGAGAGAGAAAGCATGAACAGGGGAGGGTCAGAGAGAGATGGAGACACAGAATCTGAAGCAGGCTCCAGGCTCCGAACTGGCTGTCAGCACAGAGCCTGATGCGGGGCTCGAACCCACGAACCGTGAGATCATGACCTGAGCCGAAGTAGGACGCCCAACCGACTGAGCCACCCAGGTGCCCCTCAAGAGACATTTCTTAAATTAACTATAATTTGCTCCAAAAAAACCAACTTAAATACAAATCTAATAAAATACATACAGGCCTCATATGCTAAAAACTACACACTGCTATTAAAACAAAAAAACAAAGATGTAAATTCATAGAGACAGATATCATGTTCACAGACTGGGAGACTCAACATAGTAAAGACATCAATTTTCCTAAACTGAAATGCAAGTCAAATTTCCTAAACTGAAATACAAAGCCAAAGCAGACTCCAGGCTCTGAACTGTCAGCACAGAGCCCAAAGTGGGGCTCAAACCCACAACCCGTGAGATCATGACCGGAACTGAAGTTGGATGCTTAACCGACTGAGCCACCCAGGCGCCCCCAAAATTTAAAAATGTTAAATGCCAAATCCTAGGTCCCTAGGTCCCACCCTAATCCTATCAAAACAAAACCACTAGGGTGTTGGAACACAGAAGTCTTCATTTTTAACAGGCTTCAGGAGATTCTTAAGTGCCTGAGGCTGGCAAACTACTGCTTCATACCAACCGTGTTCCTCATATTCATAATTCCTAACCGACACCGACATTTCCACTGACTCAATTAGCATCACATTCCAGGCTAGCCTCCTGAGTAAGGTTCCCCCTGGCTAAAAAGTGAGGGATTTCCTTGAAGTCTTCTCCTCTACATCCCTTAAACAGCTAGTGCTTCCTTTGTTCCCAGAGAGCACCACACCCACATCCCTGTCTGAGGATTCTGCTCATCTGTTACCTTGGGAAACTTTTTACAGTGTTGGGATCCCCTCTAGGCCAACAACAGAAACACAAAAGAAGGCTTAAGCCCTTTTCTCTAAATAACTAAGAATCTTTTCCCAAAGGAGAAGTGCGTACTTCATCCAAACGTAGCACAGCAGGTCATCCTGTGTGGCAGCCAGGTTCGCAAACCTCTTTCTCAACGTCAGCCCTGCTCAATGCACACAACTAAATAAAAATAGAGCAGGTAGAGATATAAAATATGGTAACTACAAATGTAACTTAAGAACAAAAATGTTCTAGGGGTGCCTGGGTGGCTCAGTCCGTTGAGCATCCGACTTCGGCTCAGGTCATGATCTCACGGTTCATGGGTTCTAGGCCCGTGTCGGGCTGTGTGCTGACAGCTCAGAGCCTGGAGCCTGCTTCGGATTCTGTGTCTCTCTCTCTTTCTGCCCCTCCCTCCCTTGCACTTTGTCTCTCTCGCGCGCAAAAATAAACACTAAAAAAAATTTTTTTTAAAGAACTAAATGTTCTGAGAAATAAAACAGTATTTCTATCAAGAAAAGCGATGTAAATAATTTCAAACGACAAAAAAAAAAATCTTGCTCTTCATTTTTGAATGCACTCAGATTGAAGTTCACAGACACTCTTTCACTTTTACCCACATCGTCTTGCAAAGGACTTTACAGTCTCTTAATCTGGCACTATAGGTTTCAGATGAATTTTGAGGACAGAACGGGTCTATGACTTTATAGATGATTTGCAAAGCAGTTTACTCTTTGATTAAAAACTTGTAGGGGCACCTGGGTGGCTCAATCAGTTAAGTGTCTGACTCTTGGTTTCGGCTCAGGTCATGATCTCATGATCTGGTGGTGGTTTCGTGAGTTCTAGCCCCACATCAGGCTCGGCACTGGCTGCGCTTAGCCTGCTTGCGATTCTCTCTCTCCCTCTCTCTGCCCCTACCCTACTCTGTCTCTCTCAAAAATAAATAAATACACATAAAATAAATTAAAAAAAACTTGTTACTGATGTGGGTTTTTACATTACTAGGCATGGAGAAGTAGTTACTGCACAATTAAGTGGGGTTTCCGTTTTGTGCATTAAAAAAAATCTGTATTGAAGTGTATTTACCTCAATGATCTTACCTCCCCCAATTTTAGTAAATGGACCAACAGATACTCTCTATCATTGTGTGCTACATGGTGAAATGGTTGCAAAATCAGTCTTTTGGAGAAGATGACATTCTGGAATTTATCTAGAGAGAGACAAACGAAGCTAGGTAGGGATGCATCTCCATGCTTTTCCCCAAGTGCTACAAGGGACTGCAAAACATGGCACTCAAGTGAATTTATGGTATTTTGCTCCTAAGTGACCCATTCGCTCAGTAAATATTTATGGGACCAAGCAGTGTTCTAGGTGCTGAAATGTAGTAGTCATCAAATTGATAAGACTCCCTGCTTTACTGGAACCTAAAATCTTGCGATGATAAAAAGCTTCTGCACATGTCACTATAGAGATCTCAGGAAACTATATCCCTAATTCACTTTTCAAATAGCAGAATATTATTTAAATCCCAGTTATGCTACTTAGAAGATGTGTGAACCTGGCAAGGTTATTACTTTCCCCATGCCTCCGTTTTTCTATTTGTACAGTGGGGAAAATAAGATTTGCCTTCTAGAATTGTGCAGGTAATACAGGAGGTAATGTACATGGAGGTACCTAAAAGTATTTGCCCTGTCATCGCAGAGGGTAGGCTATTTAACTTCTCTATCAGCATGTTTTTTCACAGAAAAAAGCCCTTTCAAAGAGACCAGAGGGCCAAGAGGAACTGTCAAAGTTTTGGTTTTCTTTTCTTTTTTTTTTTTTAATGTTTTATTTATTTCTAGGAGAGAGAGAGAGAGCGTGAGCAGGGGAGGGTCAGAGAGAGAGAGGGAGACACAGACTCTGAAATAGGCTCCAGGCTCCGAGCTGGCAGTCAGCACAGAGCCCGACGCGGGGCTCGAACCCACGAACCGCGAGATCATGACCTAAGTGAAAGTCGGACGCTTAACCGACTAAGCCACCCAGGCGCCCCTGGTTTTCTTTTCTATTAGGAGAGTCGCACAAGCCATGCCCAAGATGTTTCAAACATCCCAAGCACCTAAAAAGCGCCTTTTAGCGAAATTTGCAGTCTTGTCCCCCAGGCATGAACACTGAGGCTTTAATGATAACAGATCTTCCTCACTCTTCTAAGCTGAGCCAGCACCTGTGTTGGAGATATTACAGTGACCATCACAGCCTCAGTGGGAGAGACGTGTTATCACAGAGCCACCACATCAAGAAGTCTAAGTGCAGTTTTCCTAAGACACTTATTTATGGCTGTGACTCCTGGTGGAGACAGTGGCATGGACGATCCCACCAGGTTTGGAGACAAGTCAGTCCCTGGCTGTTAAAGTTCTCAGCCATCAGGCACATTAAGGGATATCAGACAGAAGAAAACAAGGAATCTCATCTGCCAATAATGGTTAAAAAAAAAAAATTCAATCCAGTTCTTTATGGGCTTTCACATTGTAGGAAGTCTGCCAACCTTCAAATGTTTGAGGTTAGGACCTTTAATCCTCTCTCACCTGTTGCACCAGAATATCTCCAATGCGATCGATGATGAAATTTCTGTCATCACCAGCACAAGACTCCTGCCTTCGCTCCTTCATACTAGAAAAGAAATGCCTGTGGATTTCAAGTAACTCATCTAAGCACGGGAAGATTTTATCCACGGTGCTGTGATCAAGCTGGAGCTCCTCCTTCATCCCTTTCCTGAAGATCTCAGACATGATGAGCAGGGTCTGGATGTGATGCATCTCTGTTTGCATCAGCTCTGAAACACACGTGCAGACACAAGCTTTAATGAGTACTCCACCCACTGACAGTAGTGGCTAAACACTAAACGTTACACAAATCCAAAAAGAGACAGAGGTAATGTTTAGGAACAATGATATTCTTCCACTATGAAAGTCAGCATTGATTCAACAATGAATGCAAGGTCGAAAGACTAAACCATTTTCTTTTTTTTTCCAGATATGTGAAGATGATACATAGAAATGAAGTCCCATATGTAAGAATTCAGTATATTCTAAATCTCAGACATAATTAGCTAGCATAATATAACAAACCAGGCACCTTCAGTGAGGAACCAGGTGTTATATTCCCCTAAATGCTCTATAAAATGTAACATAGCTTGCCTGGTGTTTTTTTCTTTTTTGGTCTTTTGGTTTTTGCATTGAGTAATAGCGCATTTATTAAACTGAACTGAATATAATAAGTCTCCTTAATGCACATAACAGTAGTTGGATCTGTTGTCAAAATTCCACTTTCTCCAGGAGATAACCAAGCGTGGTGATCAAGGAAGAGACACTTTCACAGAGAAAGTGAAAAGACAGTCCATAGAATGAGAGAAAGTCACATCTTATTTCAAGGCCTTCATGTTTGCTGTTCAGACCACCTGGGATATTTTCTGCCCAGATCTCTGTAGCTCCTTCCCCAAGTCCCCCTGCTCTCTTCAAGAATTTCTGGTCTCTCAAGTCTCCCTGCAAACCCCCAACATTTAATATCCATGTCCCCATGTTCAATGTGGCCCACTACTCTGTCTTCTTCTCAGCACTTACCACACACAACCTACTGAATATTTTACAGATTTTCTGTCCTACACTATCTCCCCACAACAAATTAAGTTCATGAGAGCAGACAATCTGCACATTTTTTACACAGCTATTTCCCTCGTTTCTAGATTTACTGCCTGGCGTAGAAGAGGTACTAATATTGGCTGGATGGTAGACATTATTTTATTTCTCTCTCAGGACCAAGAGAGGTAGATAATCTCATCTGTACTTTTAACTGAATGAACTGAGTGCCCAAAGGCAGTAAATAACTTACTCTAAACCTCAGAGCAGATAATAGGCTTCTTTGAAAGAAGAAAAGGTGAAGGAAGGTGGTGGGCCAGCTGCATGGTAGCAGCCAAGGACAGGCCTTGGAAGACGATCAGACTTTTTTATGTGGGTAGGGCCCACAGACAGAAACTAGGGGAGAGGAAGTACAGATCTTAGCAGAGATGAAAAGAATTAAAATGCAAGGTCTACGGAGAGAACTTCTAGAAAGTGGAAATGTTCAAGAAAAATGTGTATAATCGGGTTGCAGGGCAATGACAACGATGATTTAAATACCACAAGGAACACGGAAACAAGGACTTTGATTTTCAAGTATCAATTTTTAATAAACTGGCTGCCAATGACACTCTAAGCTTCTAAGGAAATGGTAATATTGGGATTTCCAGTAAACGGACTTAAAAAAATTTTTTTTTAATCCAAGAAAAGTATCTCATAAGGGACTCGCATCCAGAGATTAAAAAGACCTATTACAATTCAACAGTAAAAAGACAAAACAAACAAAAACCCACTTCAATATGGGTAGGAGATTTGAATAACTGTTTCTCCAGAGAGATATGCAAATGACCAATAAGCACATGGAAAGATGTTCAATGCAATTAGCCAGCAGGAATACGCACATCAAAACCAAAATGAGACACCACTTCATACACACAATGCTAACTTAATAGAAAAGGGTGGACAATAAAGAAGAGTTAGTAAGGATGTGGAGAAAGCAAAATCCTCAGTACATCACTGGCGGGCATGTCAAATGGCGCAGCTGCTTTGGAAAAGAGTCTGGCAGTTCTTCCTACGTTTAAACATAAAGTTACTATATGACCCAAAAAGTGGAAATGGCCCAAAATGACCATCAACTGCTAAACTGACCTTCAACTGATAATGAAACAAAACGTAGCTTATTTACAATGAAATAATATACAGCCATAAAAAGGAATGAAGTATTGATAAGCAATAAAGATGAACCTCAAAAAGAATATGCTAAGTGAAAGAAGCCAGCTACGCATTGTACAACGCCGTTTACACCAAATATCAAGAGTAGGAAACTCCACAGGGACAAGGAGATGAGCAGCTGCAGGGGCGGGGAGAAGGGAGCCACGGGGAGTAAATGCTAACGGGCACAGGGTGTCTTTTTAGAGGGATACAGATGGTATGGTGGTTGATGGCTATACAACTCCATGAACATACTAAAAACTACTAAATTGTACACTGTAATGGAGTGAATTTTATGGTATATGGATTCCATCTCAATTGTAAAAATGCATCCTAAGAGGAAATAATTCATGATTCGTAGGAGCACCATAAGTACAATTCAAGATTAATGAGTATTTCCAGACTCACATGTTTTGAGAAAGACTCTAATAGCCATGGAGGGTGAGCCAATCTCAATGTAGATTTATTATTTCATCATAAACATAAATCTCTTTAATTGGGAACTCATTAATTTCAAATTATTATTTCCTATGTTTTTAGCACCTACTCTGTACCCATATTGTTTTACTTAATCCTTTCATTTATTTATCCACTATGACCCCCAAAATAGGAATGATTTTTCTCATCCTTAAAAAAAAGACAGCGAAGGATTTTCTCTGGAATGCAAGCCCCTCTGACACAAAGGCCATGCTGTGAATTACACAACATGGTAATTCATCCCAAATGGGTTGAATTATTTTTTTTAATGTTTATTTATATTTGAGAGGGAAGAGAGAGAGCGTGCATACACGAGCACACGCAGGGGAGGAGCAGAGAGAGAGGGAGGCACAGAATCTGAAGCAGGCTCCAGGCTCTGAGCTGTCAGCACAGAGCCCGACGCGGGGCTCGAACCCATGGACTGTGAGATCATGACCTGAGCCGAAGTCGGACGCTTGACCAACTGAGCCACCCAGGCGCTCTGGGTTAGATTATTATATTATTTTTAATATATGAAAGAGGTAAATGAAAAACTCCAGTATAATATAAACTGCATGAGAAATGAAGGGGACAGCATCTTCCTACCAGTACAGCCCTGCACAATTTTCAAACATTGATCGTACTTCAATCCCACCTGACCTGCATGACCACCACATGACACAGGTGAGAGTCCTCCCCACCACCCGACTTACGGCCCATAGGATTAGGATTAGTAAAAGCTAAGCGTTAGTCACATCTTTCAAGTAGGGTACCTTCTTGGAAGCACTTTTTAGAGTCTACTTTACCTTTTAAAAGTGTTTTAAAACTTCTTTTTTCTGTAATGAGTCTATAATTTAACCTCCCCTAATTCAAATTGCCTCCATGTCAACGGAGAGTGGGAATGCATGCTTAGGACTGTAGGATGCAGGCAGGCACGCATGGCCGTGATCTAGATGCTGCCCAGACACAGCGGTCTGTAGGAGCACCACCCGCTGGTGCGTGTGGGCAAACAGCAGGGCTCTATCTGCAGCAGCCCCATCTACCCTACATGAAAGTATGTGAAAATTTCCTGTGATTCTTAAAAGAGAAGTAACGTCATATAGGCCACATGTCAGTAAATTTAAAAGGTCCATGAAATAAAATGTGCTTTGTATCAGGTACATAGGATGCCTCAGTTAAGCCTCACAACAGTGAAACCCGAATATCGTTATCCCCATTTCAAAGACGGACAAACTAAGATCCAGGCAAGTTAAATCATTTGTCTGAGATCAACTAGCTAGGAAGAGGTAGAACAGGGTCTGGAGGATTGCAAATTTCATGCTCTTTCCCCTATACCACAAATGCTTCAGCCCCAAGAGCGTGTTTTTAAATGCTTACCAAAAATGACATCCTGTCTTTTGATGACATCCTTCCCCTGCTTACTGCAAAACGAGGGATCCACCACGAGGCTCCAAGATTCTGCCTCGAGCTCCTGGGCATCACTGGTGAGGTCACTCCACAGAGAAGAATCCACGACATCTAGGGTGTGAGGAGAACAGAGAAGCCAGAAGGGGAGTCACACACAGAACACACAGGAAATAAACCTATCAACACGGCAACAACTAAGCCAACATACTGTCTGTGTGGAGCAGAAAGCCCTGAAAACCAAACTGGTGAAAAGGTCCAAATCCAGGCAGCTCTCATGAAAGCAGAGAATCATTTAAACAGTGATAGTGTATGTGTGCTGGGGGGGAAAAAAAAAAGACATTTAAAGATTCTTTTGTTTGCTTGGGCTTGCTGTACTGTAGTTTTATTTTTGGTAACCTTTAGAGTCCATAATGTGCTTAGAGAATCGTGCACACACAATTTCTTTTGTCCCAGGGAGCTCTGTACTGTTTACTCAAATCTGAATGTTGTACTTGTGGACTTGATTTACTCTTGATGTGGCTTCCTGTCCTTAATACAAACATGAAAGCAGGGTACACAGGCTCAAGTCCTATAGGAGTATGAATTTATTTATTTATTAATTTTTTTTTTTTTTACAGAATTTGACATCACACACCTTCCAGGAAAACTAAATCCTACGTGCCCCAACAGCGCTCCTTAGACAGAGTAGACCTCAGTCAAGAGGAGACAATAATGGATTTAAAGACCCAAGTTCAAAATAAATAAAAGCAAACAGACTCCCAGGGAAGTGTCTGCTCCTTTCTCTTGTCACTCTCTCCTTTCCTTTGGTCCTCCTTCGCTTATTGATACAGCTTGGCTACAACATGCCGTTCACCAGATTAAATCCTATCTTACAAAATACACTTTTAAAAAAATGCGTGTATTCCTCTAGAAGTAAGGGGTAACAGATGGTGATAAGTATCTCAGAAACCTAGGCGAGTCCCCTTAACTAAGTGTCTGTTTTTAATGTATGATCCTTATTCCAATTCATCAATAGTTCTAAAACTTTTTAAACAATAACAAGCACAGAAAGTATTTCATTCTCTCATCTTTATGACATGTCAATTCAATACATCATAGATACTCAGCCACTACCTGGGAGTATCCACTAGGGTTAAATTTTCATTCTTTTATCAAAAGAACCTATACCAAAAAGACTCCATGAAAGAGAATTCTTTAAAAAAAAAAAAAAAAAAAGGAGCATGTTTCAATCTTAAATCCTTCAGAAAATACTCTACTTGGCAAATCATCATAGAAACCAATGTGTCTTCTCCTCACCTTCCATTAAAAAGGACTCCGTGGAAGGAGAAGAGCCCATAGACTGTAAAAGCTCATCGGAATGAGACCTGCTTCTCCAGCTGCTCCCGTCAGTCTCAGACTCCAATGATGGCCCTGACCTTCTGAAGCTGGAGGGAAGGAGAGAAGAGTCAGCTCCAGTGGTGAGTCTGAGACACGAAGAGGAGAAATCCCACTAAGCCTTACCTTTCCAAGGTAGTGCCTGGAACACTTCTAGACAATGGATGGACCTGCGCTGAAGTTTCTTTTCTCCCAGTGGGCAATCCAATAGGCATGGAGGAAGAAGGGTGCAAGGAGAGACCAGGCTGCGGGATGTCTCGAAATGAAGAATCTACAAATCAAAATGAGCACTTCACGTGGTTTTCACAGAGGGCATTAATTACAAGTAGTCACTTAAAAAGCCAAGAAGCGAAACACTCGAATGGCTGCTTCTAATATGTCGCATGCACAGCCTTGAAGACAGTCTTCCTGCCACATCCTGACACCCGCTTCAAGTGTCCCTTCCATTTCACACCCTCCTGATACCCATGTGGCAGACCTGCTTTGGCATATCCACTTAGAGACTGGGCGGCTGGGATTACACAAACAAGAAAATGGAATGGGGAAACACTGAGACAGCTTTCCCATAAACCACTGCTTGTACTCCTTAGAGCCAGCTTTAAATAGATCCAAGGTGTTATTAGCACTATTAGTAGAATGCATATTGTATGTATAAACAGTCATACACACACACACAGCATGTCAGTGGATTGGAATGATGCTAAGGAGTCTATTCTTTATGGGTGAGAACTTCAGGCAAAGGTCTTCAGGCAAAGAAGCCGCCAAGTCAAGCTGAGCTCTTCTCTCTCACATACTGGAAACTAAAGGGTGCTTCAATACCTTTCTGGTCAATTCTAAATTGTTAGGGGCATGTATGGTTTTACACTTGATGTGTACCATATGTGATCTGGGAAATTATTTCAGTCCTACAGTTTCAGAGATAGAGCACACACATTCTCAAGCAAAAGAGAATAAATACTTATATGGAGCCCCAGAATATTATGAAGGATTTTTATACATGTATGATATGGTTTTATTTTCATGACTTCCAACTAAAAAGATGGAATTTTATCAGTTGTAAGACACTTTATATTTTCATGCTTAACCTTATTGAGAAGAGCCTCACAACTACAACCAAAGGGACTTATATCAAAGCAGAGGGTAAATGACGTCACAGCTGTTACTGTCTGAATAAGCGTCATCTGTGTAACATCACATCCAATCTCATGTCACTATGAATCTGCATGCTTTATTGTCCCCTGAATCAACTGGTTTTGGAAGCACTGGTTACACTTTTGGAGAATTAAAATGAAAAGTGACCCCAAATTTAAAAATGCCTGCCAAATGGAAAGCAATGAAGTATCTGAGGCACAATAAATCCCAAAATTTCTCACAATAAATGAAAGCATTTTCAAACTTTCGAGATGATGGTCCTTGGTTATCGCATGCAATGTAAACCACTATCAGAGGCTGCCGATTACTTCCAAGAGAAATTGTTTAAACTTAAGCAATATATAATTCAAGGAAAAACAGAAGTACCAAGATTAGCCATATGTGAGGAAAATGCCAGCATGCCTTGAAATTTCAGTCATCTTAAAGGAGCTGATAATTTTACAGCCTAAGCCTAGGTAATAAGCAAGACCAGGTCACTATGATAATGGATATCAAGGACTGTAGACTCCAAATTTGAGGATTTTGTCCCTAACCCTTATTCTGAAGAAGTATGTGACAGGTATTTGTGTAGGTAAATAAGTGTTACTGCTAGGAAAACAAAGTTATGTACATTTAATGCATGTTTCTCTTTTCCCCCAAAGGTTGTTATTAAATCAATAGTGCATATTACACTAGATCATATCTTAGAATTGAGACAGTATCCTAGTATGTTCCACCCAGACAGTCCTCCTTAAAATATCATATAACAGCACAAAGGTTATTAGGCTGGCATAGAAGTTTATACTGTTCGTGACCTCCTTGTAACTAAGTATTACACCAACCACATGTTAGGAAGGAAGAGATAATTGAGCAAAGGAAGTAACAAAGGTGTAGGTATCTTACACTGGAATAAAGTATGGTATGTATGAAATTGTCATTTCCACATCACTTACTTCCAAGGATGGTCTGTGGTTTGTTCTTGTTATGTTTCTCTTGGAATTTCTAATAAAGAACATTAGAAACATGGAAAATAAGGTTAAGTTCCATTTGACTACAGGAATGTTCACCCAGTTACACAGGATTCTTATCTATATCATTTTTGTTATTTTATTTCAGACCAAGAATTCAAAGCAAAAGACACTAAAAGCAACAAAGAAAAATGTTATAATAATGAGATGTGCAAAGGTGTAATGAGGGCGTACCTCAGGAACACGTCTCATGAATATCCCAGCTTTATTACAAGTCTATGGGAACCAGAAATGTCCAACTCGTACATCCAGCCCGAGGCTGAGAGAGGACTTCCTATCAGTGCTGCCCTACTCCTACTTGCTCTTCCTACTCTTGGCTACTCTTGTCTTCAGGATGCAACGCCCTTGGCTGCTGAAACATCACCCTTAACTCTGTTATCTGACACAGTGTGCGTTTCAACTGACACAGACGTTAGAGACTCCAAGGTTCCCCCTGAAGTGTCAGCATGCTCACTCACACTGCTAACACGACGTTAGAGTGGGAAACAAAGGAACAGATGTGACAGATGTGTCCAGTGCCTAAGCCCACTCCCAAACTCAGAGAACATTCCTTTATTCTAGTGGGCCTCACGGTGAGGTCGCAGGCCAGCAGTACCACCCAGGGACTTGTTAGAAATAAATTCTCCAACCCCACCCAGACCCTACTGGATCAGAAATTCTGTGAATGGGGCTCAGAAATCTAGTTTCTAGAGCTCCTCTGGGTGTGATGCTGATACTTGCTGTTTGAGAATTACTGCTCTAGACCTCATACTCATTTGCTTAAGGTCTGCACTCATAGACCGAGCACGTCTTGAAAGAAAGACTAACACACTTACACCTGGTAACACAGGTGGCCACATCTGAGCTTTCCCTATTTCCAAAGGTATGTAGTTAAGGAAACAACTATGCACTTTGAACACATGTTCTTTTATCACTGTAATGATCACTCTAGAAACAAATCTGGACAGCAGTAAAAGAATAAAAACCTAAACAGAAAATAGGAAGCAACAGAGCTATATATGCCCACATAAAACAAATGAGAGATTACCTTGGTACACGGAGGTGCGGCATCTTTACAACCCTTGTGTACGTTTGCATTACAGTCTGAAAGGGAAAAATGAGGAAGGCTACACTGTGCAGTTCATGGTCATGGTAAAAATAGCCTATGAAAATATTTAGAAAACATAGGGGGAAAATAACTAAATCACCTGTAGCCCCACCTCTTGAGCACAGGCACATGGCTAATATTTTCATTTCCTTGGAGATATTTTTCCCCTTCTGTGCAGTCTTACCCATTACGAAACCTGCGATTATGCAGGATATACATTGTTGTGTCAGCCTGAGGACTCAGTTACCACTCTACGCCCAATACTGCAAGGGATTTCTGATATCCGGCTGGCGGCAACTGCCCACTCCCATGCCAGCTCAAATGCCTTGCAAAATGATAAGAAAGAAAGCTCGCAACAAAGCTGAAAATAAAATCCTGTCAGGCTCCAGCAGGAATTCCTGCAAACTACAGGGAGCCAAACTGAAACAGCCAAGTTAGCAACTTGCTTGTCTCGCTCATAAAACATGTGGCCTCAACCTACTAAAAGAAGGGAAGAGCTTGCCCACCCCTTTCTGCCCGCTGGCTGAAACTGGCTGAAGAAACTGAGGGGAATTGATTTAATAAAACTATCAGAGCAGCACCGGGAAATCAGACTTGAAAGATTCTCTCCAGAATGTAGAGGAAAAGAGGAGTGTAATTATAAAATAGAACATGTCATACAAAAAAGGTAACAGATCATACTTCTCCAAGGAAGAAATCAGAAAAATTACATCAGAAGCAACAAAGTTACAACTTGACAAAAGCTTTTATCAAGCTGGAAAAGAACTACCAAAGGCAAATCAAAAGGTCTCACAGTTTTCTAGGAATTAAACAACATCTATTCTACAGACACATTCTGACAACATCTAAATGATTTAAAAATTTAAAGTTCTCAAGCATCTAGGCAGAAAAAGCAGGTCACCAATAAGGAAAGAAGGTCAGAGACGTCCCAATCTTTTCCACTCTAATATTCAATGCCCAAAATTCATGGACCAATGTAGACAGGATGTTGGGGGCAAAGGTCCTGGTCTAGGAATTTATTTGGCTAGATCAATCCCTTTGTGTCTGAAAGAAACAAAGATCTATCTCCTGACATACACAACGTTTCAGAAAACAGATCACTCCAATAATCCTTTTGAAAAAAATATTTATTTACCTGAAACACTACTTAAGATTCTTAAGAGCAGAATCGAAATTAAGGGTTCAAGAATTGACCAAGCTTTATTTTAAAAAAGAGAACAAAAGCAATGAAACCAGCTAAACAAAGAAACACATCTAAAAACATTTTGAAAGCAGAGACAGAGAACTAAATACAGGTATCAAATGATTCTTGAAACAGAAAGCTATTCTTGAAAGATGATACAACATAAAAATAGCAATTCAATAATTCAGTATACCAGTAGAGTCTAACAGGAAAAAGGGTAAATATAAATTAAAAATCAATTATAAGCCATAAAAGTAACCACTAATAGACATTAAGAGAGCTTATGTTGCCAAATTCCCAGGTAACACAAAAACCAACAATGCATCGGGGGGCACCTGGCTGGCTCTGTGGGTTAAGGGTCCAACTCTTGATTTTGGTTCAGGTCATGATCTCACGGTTTGTGGGATCTAGCCACGTATCAGCCTCTGCACTGAGAGCTCAGAACCTGCTTGGGATTCTCTCTCTCTGTCTCTGCCCCTTCCCCACTGGAGCACACGCTCTCTCTCTCTCTCTCTCACAATAAAATAAACAAACAAACATTTAAAAAACAACATCAACAACACATGGTATAAACAGCAAAATCAAACATCAAGAAAAACAGCAAAGAACTGTAAAAGATAGTTGACGGCTGTAACATTAAGTAGATAAGGAAAAAAGAAGCCTTCTTAGAAAATACTAGCTCTCAGTTAATTCCAGGTTAACTACGTCTAAATTAAAGACACACCCCAAATTAAAAGCATAGAAACAGTAAGGGAAAATCCAAAGAAAAGGAAAGCAAAAGGAGTATTAATTTTAGATAAAGTACAGTTCAATGCCCAAGGCATAGAATGGCATTAAAAGGGTAATTTCATATTTATCAAAGTCAAATATTCAGCAAAGCAGTGATCTGTGAACTTCTGTGCATGAAAAACTGTAACATCTAAACAGAAGCAGTGAAATCTATTCATAAACAAAAAGAATTTGTGAAAAACTGGCAACTCAGGCTTTAACGAAAAAGAATACAAATACCAGAATTTTGAGTACCTATTATGTTTTGTTTTATATCATATCATGGTTTTCATATTAGAAATAGTAATCTTCATAATTAAAAACAAAAATACACCCATAAAATAGGATTCTTTCCTAATAACAGCAGCTTACACATGTCACAATCTCTTGCCCCATGCAAAAAACTTATTAACCAAAGTTTAAGCTCCCAGCGCTCCTCTCCTTAAAAACTATAAATCTTCAGGGCACTTGGGTGGCTCAGTCAGTTGAGCGTCTGACTTCAGCTCAGGTCATGATCTCATGGTGCATGGGTTCGAGCCCCGTGTCGGGCTCTGTGCTGACAGCTAGCTCAGCGCCTGGAGCCTGCTTCGGATTCTGCATCTCTCTCTCTCTGACCCTCCCCTGCTCATACTGTTTCTCTCTCTCTCTCAGAAATAAATAAAACATTAAAAAAAATTTTTTTAACTGTAAATCTTCAAACTGTTTAAAAACTTTGGGTTAGAGAGGAAATTTAACATATAGTAATGCTAGAATTTAAGACAATAATCAAAGATGTGGACAATGTTATATGCAAAAGAATGCCGCTTACCACACTATTTGTTGGGAAAAAAATTAGATGTACGGTAAGCAGTAATCAAGCACATTTCATATAAAACATCAGCATTAACAGCTAACTTATTAGAAGGGACTATTAACATATGAATAGCCATCTTCTCTAGTTGTTAAGATTTTGGATAATTTTAAATTTCCCCTTAAACCTTGTAGCTTTTAGGAGTCCTACTGCATTTTAAAAAAAATAATTTATGACTATTTTAAAAGCGAACTCCATCCTATGTTCAGACATTTCCATCTTCCACTAAAACCTTCATGGCCATCCACTGCACCAACTCCGTGTGAAGCAACATGTCCTGTGCTACACCAGTTTACCTTTCAGGGAGCCCGGCCCCTGTGAGTATCAACCACACGTGAATACCCAAGGGCTGGGCTTTGTGACAGCAGCTGCAGGGAACAGAGAGGAATCACCGTGTGATTACCGTCCTTGACGTCTATTTTAGTAGTCAGAATAGGAGGCTGTATGTTGCCCATTATTAAACAAAAGAGGCAAACAGATCACCCACGTGATGTGCAAAGTCTTCAGACACCCCCAAGATGGGACAAGAAATCAAGACAGATACAGGGGAGCCGGAGAAAGGAAAGGGAGGGAGGGCAGGATAAGCAAGGCACAGAGGCGAGAACACATGCCTGCAGGCCTCGGGCTGTAAACAGAGGCTGAGGAGGGAATCGCCTGTAGACTACTCGGCACCCAGGGAACCAAGCACGTCTATGCGGAACGTGTGGGCTGATCTGGTAAACGAAAAGAGAGGGAGAAGTCCCTAAACATATGTGGGCCAGAAGAAAGTGGTGTTTGACCAAGAATAATGGGGCGCAAGTATTCAGAGTAAAGGGAGTAAAGGACTGAATGGTCCCGAGGGGAGGGGCAAGAGCCAAGAGGCATCAACAGGCCCCAGGTGTGAGCCTGCACCACTAGCATAGAATGAAGGACAGCCTTTTAGCGTGTGGATTTTGAGGATGCTTTTGGTCCTGCTGGTCTGAAAGACGGGAACCTCTCTGGGCGATGATGCCCACAGACAGGGCTGCCCTGGGTAACCGGTATGAGCCCAACATAAGGTGGTCAGGAAACGCCTGCCTGAGGTGTCATCTGAGCACACCGTAAGGAGGTGGGGAGGCAACCCCTGGGCTGATCTGAGGGAGGAGCAGTGCTGGCAGAGACAAACGCCAGGAAAGGCCCCCTGGAAGCAGCACGCCTGGCAGGCTGAGAGAAGAGCAAAGAGACCGAGTGGCTGGAGCAGAGGGAGGAAGGGGGAGAGCATGACAGGAGAGATCATGGGGCCTTGTACCCATGGTCAGGGCTTTGGCCTTCCTTGGGGGATGGGAGGAAGCCACTAGAGGATCTGGAACGCGAGGGTATGTGCCTTCACAATCTCACGCTGGCTCATGTTTTTAGAACAGATGTTCTCAGAACTGCACCCTTTGTGGTAAAAGTGCAAGGGGAAACCAATTAGAGAGTGATTGAAATGGGGGCTTTAGACCAGGGTGATACCAATAGCAGGATGAAAGGTGGCTGCCTTCCAAACATATGGTGAAGATCGACCCAAGAGGTTTGCTGAAGGACTCCATGTGGAACATGAGAGATAAAGAGTCATAAAGAAAGACCTCAAGATTCTTGGCATGAGCATCTGGCTGGCATGAGAGAGCTGCCATTCACTGAGAGGGCCAGCCTGCAGACGGGCACAGGAATGGAGCTCCATTTTGGACATGCAACATTTGAGAAGCGATTTAGACACAAGTGGAGACGTCAAGCAAACAGTGAGATACACAGGTCTGGCGTTCTGGGAGGCTATCACTTGTGGACAAAAAGCACTGACTCTAACCATCATGGGTCACTGCTGGGTAAGTTGTTAAACCACACGGGCAGCGCTACTATGGAGGTTTATGTAAACACGCTTAACAATGGTCCTATTCTCGGGGAGCTTACTGTCTGGGGAGGCAAAGTGCAAAGATGGCACACACTGGGCCGGAGAACTTACTGGAACACTGGAATGACTCCTTCCCCAGGAGCGTTTTATCACAAACCAAACACTGTAGCACCCCAGAGAATGTTCCGGGCACAAACTGATGTCGGCTCGGTTTCTCTTTGTCTTTGGCATCCTTGCTTTTTGTCTTCAGATACAGCAGCAACAGCCAAGTGGGGAGAAATGAGACAAGAGAAATGCTGAGAGCCAATGTACTCATAGAAGCCATACACAGCGTCTATATTTTCTGTCTGCACGTAAAGGCCGCTCGTGGACGAGTGCCGTTACGTCACCAGGGAACCGTGCTCAGGCTGCGGTTGTCATCTACTTCTAGTGACTTGGACAATTATTTTAGAAGAAATGTCGAGGTCTTCATATATGTGTACACAAAAGCTAAGATAAGGGATTTTCAAGGGCAAGTGGAAACTATACTAACTGCTGAAAAACGGAACCAGCTACATTTTTAAACACAATGGGCACAGAACCCGAGTTACCTTGGATTTATTCCGTGGGCTTGTCATCCTGTTCATGAGAAAGCTGAAAGTTCGGCTCACTTTGTATTTTTCAGACTCTGACTTGGCAGGTATAATGTATTTATCCCATTCTTCTTCCTGAGTTCTACAAAACAGAATCTGTTATCACGGCTTATCCGAACTTACAGAGGGAGTAAAAAACAGCATTTATGTACATTCATGTGTGTGTATACATATTTTTCAGGGTTTAATGGTTAGTGTAAAGATAGAATCTATTAAAAATATATTTTGCAGATAGATAATGGATGTGTGATAAAGCAACTATCTCACCATGTTATTAATTATAGATCTAAGTATAGAAATGGGTATTCAGCATACAATTCCTTCAATTCTCCTGTATCCTTCACTTTTTTCTTAATAAAATACTAGAGAAATAAAGGAAAACTTAGACTTATAATTTAACTCTGCAAGCCCTCTTCTCCCTGTTTACTATGCAAACAGAAATTTCCTATGGCACAGAGATGCCAAATAACCAGTAATATAAAATTGGATTTTTATTTATTTTTTGGAACACAGAGATAATACTCAGCAGATACACATTTCCTTTGATAACATGGCTTGAGAAACAGACTGTCTGCTTCTTAGTTCAGTCTCTCCCACTCAATCAGCTATTTGCAATTTGAGACTCCCTGGGCTGTAAAAGAGACAAGGCTGTGGACACTTCCACACAATAAAAGGCAAACTAAAGATAATGCGATGTAATCTGTGAACACACTGAATATCATTTATTTTCCCCTAATCCATACAATCATTCTTTAGAAAGAAAAAGTCCCAGCTATAAAAAGTTCTATTTCCCCTGAAACTTTCTCTGATAGTCTTATATTTCTAACATTATTAGAAGCGGGGGGTAGGGAGGGAGAGAATGAATGTATTAAAGATCAAGTATCATGTAAAACCAGGTAAGACTCCTGTAGAACATTCTAGAACCAAAGTTTCTCTCCCATCTCCCCCCAGACATCTCATGCATCCACATTAGTGGGTAACTCATTCATCTCTGCGATATACCTTCCAAAAGCTATGTTGCTGATATGTACCAAAATGTATGATCACATTTCACGACAATGAATCCAATGACAAATCCTAGGAGTTTAGTTTTTCATCTGATTAATGAAAGGCCTAGACTTCAATTATTTCTGAGGGCCCTTCTCTTACTTACTTAAGTACATACTTAAATATAATATGTACTTACCTGATACATATTAAATAAAACTTTGTCATTTATTTACATTAGATACACATAATTAATTACTTATGTTAGGTAATCGAGAGTTCAAACCTATGAATACACTTAGAAAATATGACAAATGGCTTCCTAAGCGCCTCTTGGTCCTACAGATCTAAAGGCACAGGCAGGACACTGTATGTCCTCTTANGTCATTTATTTACATTAGATACACATAATTAATATAATTACTTATGTTAGGTAATCGAGAGTTCAAACCTATGAATACACTTAGAAAATATGACAAATGGCTTCCTAAGCGCCTCTTGGTCCTACAGATCTAAAGGCACAGGCAGGACACTGTATGTCCTCTTATTCAAATTCTGTACAATAAGTGACACTGGGTTTGCTACTTAGAGAAAACAGCTGAAAAAGCTAGAAATGAAAGAAACGGGATGGGAGCACCCTAGGACTACTGGGAGTGACAAAAGGAACTCGGAGCTTCTTATTTCCTTTCTACCTTATTTCCTTCCACCACTACCTTTTTCGGTAACTAACCAGTTAACAGATTTATAAATTTCCATACCTCCTGTTTTGTAAGCATCCTAATTTGCCACAACTCATGACCTTTATTCAACAGACTCACTTTTGGAATTCAGGGGAAAAACACATTTGAGACCTTAGAAAGAAGCATCTCTGGAACACCTTTTGTGACCCCACCAAGTGCCACCTAATGTCTAAGAGAAGAATAATCTGGTGAGGAGACCTCAGTCTCAGAATTAAGGAATGGTAAGGTCAATGTGGAATTGTGAAGAAGTCCTCCCTCCTACCTACCTCACAGCAGAAACAGACTTCAACTCTCTCAAATAAAACAACATTCTGTTTATCCAACTCTATTCCCAATTCTCCATGCTACAGAAGACCGTATCAAAAGCAATGCTTCTGTTTTGATTTAAAACTTTTAAACACAGGCACCTGGGTAGCTCAGTCATTACGCATCTAACTCGGCTCAGGTCATGATCTCATAGTTTGTGAGTTCAAGCCCCGCATTGGATCCTCAGTTTCCCTCTCACTCTCTACCTTCCTCCCCTCCTCATGTGTGCTCTCTTTCTCCCTCTCCAAAATAAACATTAAAAAAAATTAAAACCTTTAAATGCACCACAATTTTCATATATCCTCTACAAAACTGCAAAATGACATAAAGGCATACCACTTACTCTTTAAATTCAAAGGCATGAGGAGACCTGAAACACAACCAAACAACCAAACAAACAGCCTAAAACAGTGAGTATGAAAAACTCAGAAAAATGGTCGCCTGGGTGGGTGAGTCCATTAAGTGTCCAACTCTTGATTTCAGCTCAGCTCATAAGCTCACGGTTGTTGAGACTGAGCCCCATGTCAGGCTCTGTGCTGACAGAGTCTGCTTGGAATTCTCTGTCTCCCTCTCTCTCTGCTCTTCCCTCACTCATCTTCTCTCTCTCAAAATAAATAAACTAAAAAAGTAAAAAATAAGACTAAGAAACATAGTAGAAGCATGAACATCATGGACATGATCCACTGTCCCATTATGAAAATGAGTAACACAGCATAACCTCTGGGCAAATGTAGAAGGCTGGCGGATTCCATGTTTCAACTCTAATTATGTTGTTTTCACCTATGTAACAATTAGTTATGTTAGGAAAGAACTGAGAAGGGGAAAATCCCCAACTGATTTCATAACAGCATTTAAATAGCTTTTCAATTTGTAAGAATCTAGAAAAAAATTCAAATCTTTTCAAATCCCAGAACAAGATGCCTAATCTCTACTGTTGATATGACGGTCAATGGACCCATCCACAATCAAGTTTTACAAGCCCCATTCTTTAGAGGTTCTCATTGCGTTACCTTTTCAAGAAAGATAATTTAAAATATCTTAAGAATAAGGATCCTCAGTATCTTAATCTTGAAACCTACAATATTTATAAACAATTTTTCAAAGAACTAAACACACTAAGTGTTCAAAGGAATTCCCAATATCAAAATTGAAAATTGACAGTGAGACTTCATTGGACGGACATTCGGATGCTCAGATGTTTTTTAAATATATAAACAATTGTAAAACATTGAAGATGGATGGTGTCAATAAAAGAACAGTTATGCCACATAATCATTAAGAAGTTGGTACAACCTGAAACTAGTATTACACTGCATGTTAATTAACTGGAAATTAAATAGAAACTTTAAAAAATGAATTATATACTTACATTGAGAGTATAAAACTGTGTTTGTGCTACTGTATAAACTAACATTTTGGGAAAATTAAATACTACTATATTTTGTGTATAAAAAAAGGTTGATACGGGGCGCCTGGGTGGCTTAGTCGGTTAAGCGTCCGACTTTCGCTTAGGTCATGATCTCGCGGTTCGTGGGTTCGAGCCCCGCGTCGGGCTCTGTGCTGACTGCCGGCTCAGAGCCTGGAGCCTATTTCAGAGTCTGTGTCTCCCTCTCTCTGACCCTTCCCTGCTCACACTGTCTCTCTCTCTCTCTCTCTTAGAAATAAATAAAAATATTTAAAAAAAAAAAAAAAGGTTGATACATATGAAGTGTCTGCTCCTGCAGAAAAGAGCCTACACATTTGGAGTGAGCCACCTTTCAGCTGGCTGCACTCTTTCCCAGAAACTAAGTGATTAATATAAATAAGAGAATTCCAAAGGGGACACATCCTTGAAGTAAGTACAACATGACCAAAGCAAAGCATTAGCAATGCTCAAGCATCCAAAGGGTACTGGGCACAGACTGAGATCAAAGATCTACTCTACTAGATATATCTGGGGCTATGACTAAGAAAGATGCTTCAGGATGCAGAACAACACAGACTCAAGAAGAGAAAGAAATGAGAAAGGGACACTCTCTCCACACATCCCATCTAAGTTAAAGTATTTTACAGACTAATACTTAACCAATTAAGACATGAGCTCTTTCCGTCTTAAAGCCCTCTCCTAACAGAGAAGAAATATTTTAATATCTTTATCATCAGTCTATTACTTTTCCAATTGTTAAAAAGATGACAGGGAGAAGACTGACCATCAAAATGATAACAAAGATGATGATCAAATTCCCTAAGTGAGTAAATTGCCTAACTGAGGTAATAAGTGTAAGCTACACATGAAAACCCCCCACTGGGTTACTGCCACTCTTGCTATCATCATTGTCCCTGTCATCTTCATCGTCATCGTATCCTTAAAGGGCATTCTTAGTTAGTCTTCTTGCGTTATCATGTGAAAATTGCAATCCTAGTCTCAAAAAAAAAATAAAATAAAATAAAATAAAAGAACAAATGGAGGCTTTTTCTTAGTGATACTTTTCCCCAAAGATTTAAAACAAAATAGAGGTGACTGGGTGCCTCAGTTGGTTAAGCATCCAACTTCGTCTCAGGTCATAATCTCATGGTTCGGGGGTTTGAGTCCCACGTCAGGCTCTGTGCTGACAGTTCAGAGCCTGAAGCCTGCTTCGGCTCATGCTCTGTCTCTGTCTCTTTCAAAATAAGCCAACATTAAAAAAATATTTTTATGTAAATAAAACAAAATAGTCCATCTCGATCTATACACTAAAAGGTTTAGCATTATTAGCTAAAGAGTTTTAGCATTATTATCACCCAAATGAAAGCCATTTTCCTTTTTCACAATGTCTCTTCAAGCCAAACATGGCTGCCATTCCGGGCACTGGTTTTACATACAACCTCAGGGCTGTTTCACAGCGTGACCTATGAGCAGTTACTGAAGACCAGCAGAACTCAACAATCCTCCCTGCTTGTTGGTCAGCTTCCCAAGCCTGACTACACCAAAAGCGGCAGCTTATGAAAAAGAATAGCTTAGGTTTATAGCTTTCAACTCTGCTTATCCATCAGAAAACCGTTAACGCTTGTAAGACTTAACTATATCACTTATTCTTCAGGTTTCAGGGACAACCAACCACTCTAATAAGTACCCAGAAAGATATATAGCAGAGGTGGTTATGCACTCTGTATCTGTGACCACCCAGGGGTCTGCTCCCGCAGCAGATCATCGGGTCATGGCAGACAGGCCTAGGAAGAACCGAATGCCTTTCTAAGGCAGGTCATCCTCACACTGCTGCTCCTCTTGGCCAAGTACACGGGAGGGGTTTGTCTTTGAAAATCACCCAGAAGAGAACACTCTGTCCCCAGTCCTAAGGCCCACATATCTGGGCAGTCAAAGGAACATGCTGGCCAACCTGTACCAATACAGATTACAGAGGGAGAAAAGGATTCATGCAGGCTCATTACCCAGAAACTCTCACAAACTATTGAACAGATCTCAAAAATCATACGCAAACATTTCCAAAGCTGGCAAGGAGGCCCTCAGGAAATTTGGAACAGTTAAAATACCTTTTTTCTGTTGGTGGCTCCGGCAAGCTGTAAGCTCTTTGCTCTACAAGACACAGAACAATAAAATGAAAACTAAGGCAAACAAACCAACAGTCATGTGTTAGTCTGAAAAGCACACACTCAACCATATCAATATTGACACCATCGGTTAGAAAATAATGAGAAAACAAGTCATTTTACGTAGGTAGCCATTGCTCTGGATATCTTTATCACTGTCCCTAGTCGGGACAGAACAGGCAGGAGGCCAACACAGGGCAACATTTAATGACTTTAGGAATTGAGTTAGCATCGGCAAGTGGCAGCAAACAGTGTTAGCACTGCAGTAAATGACTTCTGTGTCTGGATATTTCTCATCAGAGCTTCATCCCTTATTTGTAACACTAATTCCCCAACATATGGAATCAATACACATCTTAGCTGCCTTTTAGTGATGCTACAGAAGAGTCTCGAAGGCCGGCCTAAAGGAGAGTTCATTATAATGGAGCTGAAATGTCTTCATAAAATCCTAGCAGCAACCAGTTCAAAGATGTGCATTGTGGTAGGAATGGGAGAATCACTTTCCCCACCGGACCTGGCGGCAAGGGAGATGGGAGACAGAAGGAGCAGACACGTGCAAGCAGGTAAGCACCATCTTGTTTCCGGAAATGGAGCACCTATTACGGGGATGTAGCACAGACAGTGACTTCGACAGAGACAGAGACTGAAAGAGGGCTCGGCCCCCGGGGAAGCACATCATCTACTGAGCAAGGACAACTCCTTTACTGCTACAATCCTCAAGGACGAAGAGGCAAAACCAGTTTGCAAAGGGAAATGGGTCAGATATATAAGGGACAAAACTAATCAATACACATCTCCTGAAATGTGTCAATATCAGTGTTAAATCTAACGCTATCTTGCAGGTAGTAAAAAAAAAATCTGCTTTGAAGAATTTGAAGGATTTTTATTACCTCTATTAAATATTTCTCAAATTAAGTCATGAGAAGAAATCAGGAGGCTTCTTGTAAACATGATAAGGTACTAAGAGATTTAGCCACATGCCCACGATAATTAAGTAATGGAACCAGACTCAGACAACTGGACAAAGTCTAAGAGGTTTCCATCTAATAGTGCACAATAATTTTTAGACGTACATTCGCTTCACTCCTCAAATTCTTTATAACACTTGTGTCCTTCCTGGTGAGGTTTTAATTACTGACAATATTCTTGTCTATCTAAACACACAAGGTACCAAAGGGAATTATAGGACAGGATTTTGTTTTGCATATACAAGCGTTAAATAATGTCACCACACCATTGTACACTTGCCCCCCCCCCCAAAAAAAGGCATGAGAAACAATAATAAGTAACCTCTTGGAAGTGACAAGGATGAGAAAACGTCACAAATAAGAATAAAAAGGGCTGAATCCTGTCTTTGTGTATCTGTCTTGTAGCTAATATAAAGGGGCTTCCTACTAGGGATTAAGAAGACTTGGAATATGCTCAAAGGAAAAAGCCTTTAGCACTATTCCAAATGCATCAAGAGAGAACGTTAGGTAATGTGCATGTCAATTTACCTCTGATTAATCTAAGCAACTGAAACAATGGAACATTACATCTTTGAACTAGTTAAGCTTTCACTCTTATGCTTTGATCACATTCACACACAAAGTTAAAATGATTCCTTCTTCCATAAGAGTTCATTTATTCCTCATCTCCTATTGTTTACCCATTGGAATTTTTGTACATGTGCTGTTTAGCTTCAGTCTACATTGCCTATTTGTGATTCTTACCTTCTAGAGATCAAATTCATTGAAAGGGCCCTATTTTTAAATATACTGTCTAAAGGTAAGACTTTATTAACAGAAAAGCGAAAAAAGTTGACGTCAGCTTTTTATTCCTTCTAACTCAAGTGCAAAGATTTAAGGATTGTATGTAAGGCAAAGATACTCTTCCTTACTCATTAAAGAATTCATAAATCAGGGCTCTTTTCCCTTATAAACAATCAGTTTCCTCTCGGTCATCTGGTCAACAACTTCCAACTTCTGAACCAACTTTAAAAACTAGTCATACTATGTATATAATGTGAGGGCCACCATTTTGCCCACTGCAAAGATTTAGAAGCATTTTCTAAATAGTTGCAGTATAAAGTTATTTTGCCAACTAAGACCATCAGTGAAAAGATGTCAAGTTGCCATTCAAAGGAATCCCAACTGAAACTAAGGTTAAGGAGACATGGAGACCCCAGAAAGATTCATGGTGTTATGTGTCTGTGCGTGCGCATGTGTGTATCTGTGTGTGTACACACACACACATACACCCAGGGCAAATTCAATCTATCTTGTTCCTTTCTTTCTTAGTTCTTTTCTCCATCATCCCATTCCATAAATTAAAAATGACATTTATTATCAGTCTTGCTTTCTCCTTTTCCAGTAAAGATCCCCAGAGAGAAGGAGGAAAAACAAAACCAAAAATACCAAAGGCACTTGTTTTGTGCTCTGTATATTCTTAAATATCTTGATCCTATATCCTATATCTTGCTCTGTATATTCATTCAACAAATAATTATGGAACATCTCCCATAAGTAAGTCATTGTTTCAGGAAGGCAGTTCCAACCATAAAGGTTATTTTTTTAAGACTGTCTCACATGGTATGCAAGTGCCAACAACAATGTAATAAAGAGTAAGTAAAAATGAAGAGAAGGAAACCTGTGAAATAAATCCTATTTTAAATATTCTACAATGGGGAAACTAAGAATACTTAGGCACATCTCGCTTTCCGAAAATTGAAGACTCTTAAGGATGGGAGACAAAAAAAGCATTAATACAATGACAAACATTTTATTTTATGACTTGGCATTACACATTGACATACTTTCAGATACGCCTTTAAATAAAATTACTACATAATATATTATGTACAGAAATACCTTTGTTTCAAAATAGAGTAGAAAATGGGGGTGGTAGCTGAAAGGGGCTACAAGGGCAGCTCTGAATTGCCCATAATCATTCTATTTATAATTTGAATTCAGTTTTGAAAATGTGTCAAGCTGTATGCTTACAATTTGTACCCTTTTCTGAAGGTATACTATGTTTCAATTAAAATTTTATTGTATAGCAATTTTATTTCTGACTATTTACATTGCCGCAAAGAATGCTGAGATATCGTTACTCGGGTTTCAATGATTTTCTTTTATTTCAACTCTCTAAAGTCCCTTGCTAAATAAAAAAAGAGGGAAAATCTATCTTGCCAAAGTTTGCTTTTGAGCAAATTACTTCAGCAATTTAAACATAAGGCAAAGTAATTTTTTATAATTTACTTCAAATCTTCTAAGGCTCTCATAATATGAACCTAGAATATATTCTAGTTTACACTATTCTAGAAGAAAACATTTCATCCAAAGAATAGAGCCACAGAGAGGTGTATATTTTTTAATTTCATCAACATCATATCTGTAACTTGACTAAAATACAATGAGAAAAGGATTTTGCTAAGCTTAGAAAACTCAATTATGAAAATGGAATGGAAAATCCTTGCATGCTACTTTTGTGTATTTTATATACCTTTACTATCTGAAAACCTGTTCTGGAAGAGAATGCTCTCAAAGCCAAATGGTAAATAATGCTTACCTTCACTAGAATTGCACAATGTAAAATCGCGCACCAACCGAGTTTTTCCTAAAGAAATTTTGGGTGATGAGCAGGAATAAGAACGTGAGCGGACCCCAGAAAGCAATGATTCCTAGGAGAAAGCAAAACAAAGTTTAAAAAATAAAAATCCTAGAGAGGACTTGAAAGTATGTGTTCACCACGAATGTTAGTAAATCAGCATCTCTATAAAAAGATTCAATGTGAATATTTCTGATGTAATGTCATCATTTGTTCTTGTTTGCCTATCACAACTTTTAAAATTGTACTGCCTTTTTAATGCTTTAGTAAACTTGAGCATCTCCCTGCCAATATATACTTTAAATACAACTATGACATTCTAATTAGGTTGGATAAAAGTGAAAAATTAGGTCAAATGATTTTTTTCTCTGCATATTCAATGGGTCACTTTTTTTTCTCCTGAGTTGTCAGGTTTTTCTTTTTTTGCACTGTAGTTTCCAAGCAAAATTTCATATTAACAGATATTTTATTTAATAATTATTAAAAGGTAGAGGAACAGCCACTTGCAAGAGTTTTTTTTTTTTAACTACTCAACATCTATTTAAATTTATAATGTTAGCTGTAGGCTCTCAGGAAGGATGCATCAGGTCAATATTCAAATCCTTCTAGTCTGTGTCCATCTTTCAACAGGCCTTCCATCTAGCACTTCCTAAAATGCATCTAAGTATCACTAATTTATAGATCTTCTTCTTTTAAGTGACCTACTTTTTTTGTTACTGCTTTCCCAATTACATACTATTTCTATATTTGCAACATATGTGACACTGCAAGATGGCAAGATAATTAAAAGATGGTTATCTTATGTGTTCCAGAAAATTTAAATCAATATGCAACAGAATACCGTTAAAGCCATTTATAGTACCCAGCTCTCATCTAATAGGGACCTAGGGTCCTTAGGATTGATCCCACTCATCCATTTTTAAGCTATCATTTCAAGTTAGAGTTAAAATAAAGCAATACAAAATTTGTTACTAAAATTAAGCCATCAGCAACTGTCCTTCACAAGCACTGGTAGCTTCCATTCTCCCTAAGTGAAAACATACGGTTTCCCTAAGTTCACTGGTTTAGTTAATGAGCCTGGAGGGAAGTTGCAAACAGAAGCCTGCCTCTGTTTCAAAGGGCCTTGAGACTTGGCCTGTGAATTTATTAGGGAGGGCTCCCTGATTCTAGATATCGGAAAGGCCAGCCAGAGCTGTCCTATACCCCTAACGGTGACTGGCCACAAAGGACCTTAGCCAAATGCCACCCTCTGCAGTTAAGTCATGCACAGTAATTATTTTTCCTAACAACCGAACTTAGAAAATTAGCCAGAACTCTTTGGCAAAAAATTACACAAGGTAATTACAGAGGCAAGGCAAGATACATTTTATAGGGCAGTCTTCCTGAAAGTGAACCACCTGGAACTGAATCACAAGGACTGAGTTACTTTTCCCTCCAAGTAACAAGACATTTTTCAGCATCCCGTTCAAAATGCAAAAGAAGTGGCTACATGAACAACCATACCTATTTCTTACCATCCAGAAAGATCATCTGACATTCAGGTTCAAAAGATTAGGACAGCTCTACAGGCTTAGGGGCTAAGGGAAAGGGTTCAGGAACATGAAGGCCTGGATTGAGTGGTAGGTGGGCAGCCTGGACAGGGCATCTAATCCCTCCAGAACCTCATTTACTCAAACACAGAAAGGTAATATTTGGTCCTAATTAAGAGAAGATTATGTATTTTGCACGAAGGTAACACACGCTTCATATATTGCAGAGCATACTAAAAAAATAGAGCATTATCATAACTGTCAGGTGTTCACAGGAAGAGAAGTTGGGGCACAGCACACATTATTTTACAGGAGTAAACTCAACTTAAAAAAGAAACTCAGTAGACAGAAGAAATCCAAAAGGAAGAAAACACATGTGTGAACACAAAAAGCATTTGTTTGCAAGGTTAAAAGAGTTCATTCTTTAAAAACACAACAAACACCACAACAAAACTCCAACGTGAAAATGTCTATGAGAGAAAAGTCATCTCCTATAGAAAAACTGACAGTTTTCCGTGCCCCACATTAGTACGTGCAGCAGGAAGGCTGAAGAAATACCACCTCTGCCTTAGTAATATTATTTACCTCAACACCTGAGCCGAGAAAAATGTATGTGAGCCAAAACAAGATGGATCACTTAGGAGCGCCTGAGTGGCTCAGCCAGTGAAGCGTCCAACTTCGGCTCAGGTTGTGATCTCGCAGGTTGTGAGTTCGAGCCCTGCGTCGGGCTCCATGTGGGCAGCTCCGAGCGTGGAGCTGCTTCGGATTCTGTATGTCTCTCTCTTTGCCCCTCCCCTGTTCATGCTCTGTCTCTCAAAAATAAATAAATGTGAAAAAAAAGTTAAAAAAAACAAGATGGATCACTTAAATCCACTTACTATTAACAGTTTTCTCCCTTTGCCTAACGAATGGTGGCAGAAATCATTATATGAAACAGTAACATTTTCCAAGTATGTGAAAGATTATATGTATTGATGGGGAATTAATGAAACACAAATCAGTCATTTGAAAGACTATACACATGAAACAAGAGTAGGAAAGATTAAAAAAACAGACTCGGTGGCTCAGCTGGTTAAGTGTCCAACTTTGGCTCAGGTCACGATCTCATGGTTTGTGGGTTCGAGCCNTATATATTTCACACATGTGAATGAAATGTAATTTGTTCTTCAGATAGAGATAGAGTGCTTTAGAGAACATGGCTTCTATGCTAACAATACACCAAATTAACAGCATTAAGAATACCTTCAAGTGTAGGTTACTTGATAAAGAAAGTGACTCAGTCCTGGAGATGCTGAATTCCGGTTCAGTTGTGGTGTCAAAAGAGTCCAATTCATCCCTACTAGGAATCTCCGTTCTTGAGGAACTCTGAGACACTGGAGTGTAGCAAACGTGTGAGTGGTCAGAATGCCCCTCCCCTTCACTGTCGGCATCCAGGGCATCAAGGCTAGAACTAAAGCACAAGTGAGTAAACAAAACATTATGTGAGCCTAGAGACTGACCGACACAGTCACTGGTGTCTGATTCTCTCAATTCAAATTCTCTTTGGCCGAAGATGCCATGGATACTCATTAAAAACGTTTCTAACAAAACCTGTATTTTAATTCTTTCCTCCCCCCAAAATCTCTTCTTTGAACACAAAATTTTACGTTTCCCCAAGTGAACACTTCTACCTAACAACAGCCATTTCAAGTAGTCTAACAAAACCCGGTGTGAGTTAGTACTCTCTTACTTGTTTCGTAAATTTGAGTATTGGCGGCCTTAATTAGCCTTCAAATGCTAAAACTGCAGATGAAACTGGGCTATGTGGGAGGCCTCTGGGGGGGTGGCATGTGAGGATAGGCAGCGTGGGGATGGACAGCTCAGGGATATTCAAGGACAGGCTGTAATTCTCACCTCAGAACTGACTGACGTCAAGGCAAGAGCCATTATGAGAGGCTCTTAATGATGAGAGGGTTGGATGGGGGATGGGCATTAAGAAGGGCACTTGTTATGATGAGCACTGGTTGTAGTATGCGAGTGATTAATCACTCAATTCTACTCCTGAAACAATACTGCACCGAATATTAACTAATTAGAATTAAAATAAAAATTTGACCCCCCCACCAAAAAAGATACTAGTCAACCTGAGTCTAGTGGGGTCCCAAATGTGTCATGTTAGATCATCATTTTTAGAGATTTTAGGTGAGAAAGCCACCTCAGAAACAGGTAATAATTCTGCTGAACTACTGCTTTTCTTTCCTAATTTTACTTTAATAACCATAAAATTAAAAGAAAAGAATGTGACCTTCCATATTCATGGCTCATTCCATAATATTTACATTTTAAACCACTCAGACTTTGAGGCCCGGTGCTTCTATAGGCATGTTAATGCTCAATGCATTTTCAAATACATTTTTCTTTCATTGTTGCAGTTCTGGATTAAAATTTTAATGACAACAAAATAAAACCACATTGCTTATGAAATATGAAGCAGAATATGAAACTCTGAATTAGTCCATGTTGGTTCTTTTTTCTTAAAAATCCATAGGCTATTTAATGGCCACTGAATATCAATATAATCAATTACGACATTTACACAGAAGTGAAAGCCACAACTGGCATCTCTGAGCAATTCCAAAGTGGGGTTTTCTCCTTTCAGAACTGATTAAGGGACTTCATCTTGGCAATGAGCATGGAACAAACGGGGTGGGCCTCACACTTTAATTGAATGCAAATGTTGAAGCCCATAAAATTCTTTCTCATAAAAAAACTAAAGCCTGGTGTGAAGAAACACTTTCTGGCAAATACTGGTGCTCTGACTGTTACTGCAACGTAATTATAGACATATTAACCTGCTATGTAGTTTCCTTAATTCAATGGTAGTCAGAGAGTGGACAGAGACCTTGTGGGATAGGGGGGTTAAAGCTCTGCTTAAGTTCCTCTATTTGTTTTCAGCTTGTGACTTCTGTATTCCTAAACATCAAGTTCGAATGGGTGACTGCCTGCACTCTACCCTAATTTAATATAAGCCTTTCCAGTTATATAAAGCATTTCTCCATCACTGTGAGTACATACTATAAGTATCACTGATAATTATTTTATTTTGCATGCTGCACATTAAAATATTCCTTTTTCTGCTAATTTAAATTGGGCTATTATTTTTCCTCATTAAGCTTTTAAGCTAAGATATTTGGTATCATGAGCAATAGTCTTTTTTTTATAAAATTTTTTTGCTGTTTATTTATTTTTGTGAGATAAAGAGAGAGAGAGTACGAATGGAGAAGGGGCAGAGAGAAAGAGACACATAGAATTTGAAGCAGGCTCCAGGCTCTAAGCTGTCAGCACAGAGCCCGATGTGGGGCTCGAACTCATGAACTGCGAGATCATGACCTGAGCTGAAGTCAGACCCTTAACCAAATGAGCCACCCAGGAGACCCCATGAACAATATTCTTCAGGATCACCCCTCGGTTAGTGTTTTATAATGCAATTTTTCAAAATCCCATTAGTCAAATATGAAATTTATTGTAGGCTGTGACCAAAATTTTCTTTTACAACAGAATGGAAAATATCAGAATACATTCCACATGTTCTTTCATAAAACATTTATTTAATGTTTTTGTGTACATATGTGGCATGGGGTCATGGTATGCAAAGTATTTCTTACTGTAGATGGTGATAAAACAAAAAAAAAATGCAAGTTTTAGCATGAAACTCTTCGTACACCTCATTTTTGGGTTGTTGTTGTTGGGCAGTTTAAAATAAATGTTGCATTATTTCCTCCTTGCAGCTTCTCAGAACAGTTAAGTCTGAGTAACATAATGGTTATATATTGTGCCTATTTAACTTTCAGCAAAATGTCTTAAACCTTGGAAAATTTAGGATTCAGGTCCCTGTATTAACCTCAGTTTTTATTATGTGCCCTCAGATTTCTCCTTCATGAGAATTTCCCAGTCTCTCGGCTTATTATTGACTTTTTTTAAAATTTTTTTTTNACTAAGCCACCCAGGCGCCCCTTATTATTGATTGACTTTTTAATGAAGGAGGTGCATTTCAGTTTGAGCTCATTATCAAGCCTGTTACACACTCCCAGCCCGGCACCCACTGAAGGAAGAGTCCCACGGCCATCCCAGGCCCAAAACAGGGCTTTCTGGGGGTTCCAAGTCCTTTGTCCTCATTCCCACATTTTCTAGAAGAAAAGGAATGTCTCTACTAGATAATGCCAAATTATTTTCCAAAATTATTATGCCATTTTCACTCCTATCAACTGTATTTGGGATTTCCACTGTATACATTTTCAACAAAATGTGGTATTATTACACTTCAAAATTGTGCCTATCTAGTAGTATAGAAGGCTGTCTCATTGTGCTTTTCCTCTATTATTTTTAGTCTGTTTTCATCAGTGTCTGACTTTTAAGTCAAGGAAAGTAGGGATGTAAAGGGGGGTAATATTTTGATGTAGAGATCAAAGGGGAAGTAACAATAAAATATAATTTCGCAAGTTCAGCTATAAGGTCCTTTGATTTTCTACATTTTTCCTCTAGAATATAACATCTTAACTTTTTCCCCCCTTACCTTCTTTTCTTTAGGTGACTTTGTTCCTTTTCAAATCCATGAAGACCAAAAGAAAGATTATAATTGGAAGCATATGAACCAGATGGTGATATGAAGGACTGCTGAGCTTCAGTACTTGAGGTCACTTCCTTCTTCTCACTTAGCAGGTATTTTCCATGGCTGCTTTCGGCAGCAAGGATATGCTTGCTGCTCTGAGGTCCCAGAGTCGAACCCATCGACTCAGGGCAGGTGTTTGTAGTGATTCCTTCTATATTAATGTAGTTAACATCCAAATCGCCAACCTGGAAATTTAAAGAAAAATATTTGCTGAGAAAAAGCAGGAAAGATTGGCTGAACAGAGAATAAAGTTTCCCCAATTTATTAACCTTCCACCTTATTTACCTGGTTTTGTTTGTTTTCATTTTGTTTTTGTAAGAAGAAATTCTTTCATGCTGTTTTTGTTCACTTGGCTGCTATCCCGTAATTCACAAAAGGAAGAAGATCACCTGACTATTTTATCAGGTTGTTCTTTACTACAAAACCAAAAATGGACTATGCTTTTAACATTTTATGAACCACCGACTCAAAATAAGGGATATATTTTAAATACCTGGGCAAAAATTAAGGAGTGGGCAGTGACATCATGGTTATATATTGCGCCTATTTTATTTTCACCCAATAGTCTTAAACCTTAGAAAATTTAGTATTTAAATCACTGGAATCTGGATAACCAAGGTAGTGGTGTTCACATATATCTCAGTCCCCCAAGAAAAAGAACACAAATTACAAACTAAAATAAGAATACAACCATATAAGTTGTGCAGACTTAACTAAAAGATATAAAATGCTCCAAACTTCAACTTATCTGTAAATAATAATGTTAACACCAAATTTCAGCAAACAGCCTATTAGACTACTGCTATAAGCCTGTGCAGAGAATGAGAAGAGTCTGGAAAATTCTGCATGGCAGAGTAAACAGGGAGCTTGTGGAGGGCCTAAGACTGACCTAAAATCATCACTGGAGGGGCACCTGGGTGGCTCAGTTGGGCGTGTGACTTCAGCTCATGATCTTACAGTTTGTGAGTTCGAGCCCCATGTTGGGCTCTATGCTGACAACTCAGAGCTCAGAGCCTGGAGCTTATTTTTTGGGCTCTATGCTGACAACTCAGAGCTCAGAGCCTGGAGCTTATTTTTTGGGCTCTATGCTGACAACTCAGAGCTCAGAGCCTGGAGCTTATTTTTTGGGCTCTATGCTGACAACTCAGAGCTCAGAGCCTGGAGCTTATTTTGGATTCTGTATCTTCTGCTCTCTGCCCCCACCTCCTCTTTCTCTCTCTCTCTCTTTCTCTCCCTCTCTCTCTAAAATAAATATGCATTAAAAAAATTTTTTTTAATCATCACTGCAAAAAGAAAGGGCACCCTACACATAAGAAAAAAGAATCTTGGTTGATCAAAGCATTTGTTCTAAGGAAGGAGCTTAAAAGCATCAGTGATCTGAGGCAGCAGTAATCAAAGGCATCACTCCCAGGAAATAAGACAGCAACAAAAAAGAGGGTGACACCATTTGGTGATGGTTAGTGCAGGGGGAAAGAAGTAAAAAGGGAAATGTGGAGTCCTAAATTGTCATAATCATAATAATTTACTAAGGCAAAAACAATAATCAAGGAAGGCTCAAACCAGTAGGTCAGAGTTTGTTGAGTAACAGGAGATGCACAGACTCAAACTCTCCCTTCAAGACATTTGGCAATCTAAGGAGACCATAATTTTACTGAAAACAAACATGGCAAATCAAAGATAACATTACCAGTGATGGGATATATTATTGTCATGTGCCTCCTGATACAACGCACTGAAAACAACACATCATCCTTTCTGTAATCCTGACAACCAAACACAGCCCGAACTCAATCATGAGGAATTATCAGAAAAACCAAAACTGAAGGACATTCTTGAGATGCCTGGGTGGCTTCGATGGTGAAGTGTCCAACTTGGCTCAGGTCACGATCTCACAGTTCACGGATTCGAGCCCTGCATCGGGCTCGGTGCTGACAGCTAGCTCAGAGCCTGGAGCCTGTTTCAGATTCTATGTCTCCCTCTCTCTCTCTGCCCCTCCCCAACTCATGCTCTCAGTCTCTCAAAAATAAATACATGTTTTTAAAAAAGAAGAAGATCTCAGATTTCCAACTGTCATTTCCTATTTTGGCCCCAAGGGAAGAGCTCTCACACTCCTCCCTTGGACAGTGTCTCACAATGGCACCCTCAAGTGTGTCATGGTGGGTTAATGTGTGCTGTGAATGGAAAGGAGGACTGAAGTTAAATGCTTGTATGAGGAGGCTCCACTCTGGCATCACCAGGGCTACCCTTAGGCTGAAATCTTGAGAGCTGCCCAACAATGCTAAATATTTTTGGAAAGAGATCAAGATCCCTCTTGTAACATCAGTCCATCTTACCTGATCTATCACCATACAGTTGGCATAAACTTCATCACCGCCATTCAGCACATCAGAGAGCCGGCGTCCAGCAGGGAATGCTGGGGGTTGCTTGGATTTTTTGAAGACATCAAAAGAGTGATCTAGCGGGAAAATGAAAATGGGACAGAAAAAGGTAGACGGAACTTATTTTACAGTCAAACTTCACCTTCTTAATCAAACCGTAAAACAAGAACAAAAACCAAAAAAACGCAGATGGTATTTTTTCAAGACACATTCACGTGTTAAGATCTACATGTATGTATTTTCTGTTCTACATCCAAACCTCAGTTATTTAAAACCTACAGAATAGCACTAGATATATATGGAGAAAACAGGCAGCAACCTCTTTGACCTTGGCTGCAGCAACTTCTTACTAGATAGGTCTCCAGGAGTCAAGGGAAATAAAAGCAGAAAGAACTACTGGGGCCTCATCAAGATAAAAAGCTTCTGCACGGCAAAGGAAACAATCAACAAAACTAAAAGGCAACTCACAGCATGGGAGAAGATATTTGCAAATGACACATCGGGTAAAGGGTTAGTATCCAAAATCTATAAAGAACTTAACAAACTCAACACCCCAAACCCAAATAATCCAGTGAAGAGATGGGCAGAAGGCATGAATAGATAAATATGTGCCCATTTCAAGCACTGTTTTTCCAGTCATGAGAGATTTCTATAAAATTATTAGATTTTTGCTTTCAATTTCTCACAGATTAAACTAACATTCTTCTCACTTCCTCAATCACTTGGAAGCATTAGTGCCTGAGCTACAACCGTCAGGTTCCACTGCGGTGTCCAGGCTCCACGCCCTTTACTAATGGGCCTAAGATAGTACAGAGCCCAGGAGTTCCGTACTGCCTCCCGACTGTGCATACAGTCGAATTACAGAGAATGGTGCTTCTACTTTCATTACAGTAATGTTTTCGCTTGCTTCCATGTTCTCAGCTTTGTTACAAATAGATGAGGGTGAATCCCAAAGAGTTGAGGGGCAACTGTATTTGTAAGGAATGTAAGGTTGAAGGCAATAAAACACAGTGGGGCCAGAATGCTTCGTTTCCTGTGACCGTGGCTAAATTATTTGATGTCCCGATACCTTAACAGAGCTTCTTCTTGTATGAAAGCCGACTTCCATCATGCCTTCCCTGTCAGAGGGTATGAGGGTTATAGGAGTTCAAAGAAGTAAGGCATGAAACACATGCCTAGCATTTAGCAAAGGTCAATAAATATTGTCACTGTGATTATATTTTGTTATTGATAGCTATTTTAAGCATGTTCAATGTGAGATTATTGATACTAACCGCAAGGTGTCATACTAACAGTACTATTAATACGATTTTAGTGTTGTATTCATAATAGACTACCCATGTCTAAAATTGAATCTAACTATGGATTTAAAGTTTTATTTGTAGCAAATGTCCTCTTCCCTGACATTCCAGCAAGAGGGCACAAAATGAAGTGTTGCCATTTCATCAGCAATAGCAATGATCTCCCTCTGTCCTCTCTGTGTCATAGATATAACCCAGGAAAGCCCATGAGAGTGTGTGAGAAAATGAAAAAAAAAAAAAAAATCATTACCTGTTAGGCTGATGTACTAGGATAAAAAAAACCCTGTTCTTTCTTAGAAACTGCTGGATGACATTACACAAGTTACAAAAATACATCCATTGTATGAGCCAAAGGCATCAGCTTTATATTCTGTGTCTTAACCTAACTGTTCACCATAGAAGACCAAAATGAAATTTCATCAAGCTGCTTGAATAAATAACAGTGTAAAAGGGAAACATTTTCTTATACACACAATGTCTTCTTTTATCAACTTGCTTCAATAGCTAGCACTGTAACACATACCCACAAAGACTTCACCAGTGTAATCAGGATCAATTACCATACATTTTCATTGTCATTACACAAAATAAAAGCAAGTTCCAAAGATTATAAATTAAGAACCTGACTAAACGCTTTCAGAGTGTTCTGAAGAAAAGACCTGCTTATACATCATTTTACACAATGCTTGAAATACAATCATAAATAACTCAACAGGGCCCTCTGAGGTGTTAATTAATTCAGTTTATTTTTTTAATAGTTTATTGTCAAGTTGGTTTCCATAGAACACCCAGTGCTCATCCCCACAAGTGCCCTCCTCCATGCCTATCACCCCTCTTCCCCTCTCCCCCACCCCCATCAGCCCTCAGTTTGTTCTCAGCATTCAAGAGTCTCTCATGGTTCAGTTTAACTGCTCGATAATGTTGTAAGTTCACACACTCTTAACACACTGGCATTTCTGCCACCACATTTGGGCGGCTGGTTGTGCCCTTTTTTAACCACCTCTATCACCGGCAAATTAAGATTTCATGGATAACTAGACTAAGAAAAAGGAATTCAACAAAACAATTGCAAATTATTGATAGATTCTATTTTTAAAAATGTAGACCCAAAAGCAACAGTACCACAAACTGGAGCCAACGAACGTACTGACCAGGCACCCCAACAGCCATGTTACGAACTACCAAGAGAATGAGCTTTTTGGTCAGAACTCTGACCCTCACCTCAAAAATGAGCAGGACTAAGAACTACTTCTGTTCTCCTTGCAGTCACTTTTTTTCCCCCACAAACAAATCTACCTGGCCCTATGTAGCAGGTCAGAATGTGTAAGAGCATACCCAAGCAGTAAAATAAACTCAAAGATGGCCAAATTACTTTGGTTACTTTGACCAAGTTGGGGTTTAATTTGTTTTCTGCATAATTTGACCAGTGTTTTAGAAAACGATGTCATTTGTTAACAAAGACAGGTGCATAAGCTCTTAATTCCAATTCTGAAATCTAGAAAGCTCTTAAAATAAAAACTTTTCTTAATTTTTATTTACTTTATCTGGTGTGAACATTCATATATTCTGCTGCAGAAATATTTCCATGCCGGAGAATGGCAGTGCCAGTCATGTCATATATATAAGCATTACTCCAAAAAAAAGTCTGAAAATTCTAAATTCTAAAACAAATCTAGTCCCAATACTTTCACATAAAACACAGGACCTCTGTAAAATTACAGCAGTTATTATATGCGTATTTTCCAAGATTGTCTCATTCTTCTACCAAGTTCACAATTTTGCCATAGCTACTTACTACCTGTATTATTATATTCTCTAGTACTTGTTTTTAGATTGACTCCCCTTTTTACTTTAAATACAATGAAGTTTGAAAGAAATACTTTATCCTGACTATAAACAGAAAGCTACTATTCCCCATAAATAGTAGAAGGGAATTATACACACTAAAACCATGCAAGCACCTTCTGACTGAACACAGGGGACATCAAAGCGGAGGGTCTATAAGGGCCGCTCTCTCAGTGTCACGAAAGGAGATTCATGAAGGGAAGGACGGAAGGGGTGGCTGAGAAGCAGTGTGCAAAAAGAACCTTCTCCTCGAATCAGCAGAGCAATCAAAAGAAAAATGCAAAGGAAATACCTGCCTTATTATGTGATTCAATGTCATCTCACATTAGGCTAGGATACCATCTCCAAGACCAACAGTGCCCAGAAGAATTTGCCCTACACTTAGGAAGAGCTGCCTAGACCGGGTCATCGTCCTGTCATTCAGGTAATGACTTCACTGAGACAATCAGTCTTGGTGGGGGTTGGGGGAGAGAAGATTACTGCACAAAATCAGAAGACAGTAGAGACAACGGAAAAATCTGTCTCCTCCACAGATCTCTCATCCATGATGTGCCGTGGAGATGTTCTGAGTCACTCAACACAACCATTTATAAGATTGTCCCTTAAGACTTTTTCAGTAAAACTCTAGAGCATCCGTAGTCCCCACCTGCCAAAGGATGCCACAGGATAATTAGATCTAGAAATGAACACAGAGGAACAAACCAGAAGATGACAGACTTACAAGGCCCCCACTCCTTTATTAACTTCAACACTAGTTACCGCAGCTAATGGGCTTCTTACCAGAATAAGATTAGAGAAAGAAAATAAGCCTTCAAAAATACTTTCAAATAATCACCAGATATATATATAGTAAGGTGGCTAATTTCTTTTCTGCCTCAGTCATTTAAAGGAAAAAAAAAAGAAATTAAAAGAAAAAAGTTACAATGGTTCTTTTTAACTTACCTTTTCAAAACCTAAGATATATTTCATCCCTTTCACTTTAGTAGCAAATTAAGTGAAAACTTGTTGCCCCCAAAAAGAAAATCCTTCAGATCCCTTCTCAATGAGAAGACAGAAATAATTTGCAATAAGAAAATCAGCTCTTTGTCTTAAATTATGTTTTTTTTACAAATAGTTTATTGTCAAATTAGTTTCCACATAACACCCAGTGCTCATCCCCACAAGNATGCCATAAATTATGTTCTTTTTAAAACAGTTTTTCTTAGCAAAAAGTTAACTTTACAATTCTGTTGATAACCTTTATTTTTACTATGCAGTAGACCTAATATTTCAAAGACCGTATAAAGGTAACCAAAACTCAACTGTCATCCACATGACTACAAATTTCAAATTGGTAAAGAACAGTGCATTAGAGTTTATTAAGAGCAATGGTGCTGGGCTGCTTAACTTCAAAGCCCTATTTCACCTTCTATTAGCTGTGTTACTCTGGGCAAGTTACTTAACCTCTCTACACCTCCATTTCCTGAGGTGTAAAATAGGGATGATAACATATCTGCTAGGATTATCATCAGGATGAAGTGATTTAATATTTTAACTGATTGGACACAATCTGACACAAAGTAGGCCCTCTATAAATGCTTGCTATTATCACAGAAGTAAATGAGGTTGTATAGTTTTGATACTTTACTATAGTCTTGCTTCTTTATTAAGAGGATTTTTACCTTGGTTATAAGTCTACATGTTTAAAACCAACCCTAGGAAAGTGCAATTTTCAAAACATTGTTTCCTACATGAAGAGCTTTTAAAATGAACGGTGTAATGCCCATTATTTCAGATTTAGCTCATGTTAAGAAATTTTGTGAAGTTCAGCCTCTAAATGGTAACTAAACAACAAAGTCAAACTGTCCGTAAGATTTACCTCCAGCAACTCAAGCACGAGATCTCATCAAAGAGGGGAGATTATAAAAGAACAAAGAATAAAGTCAGACAATCAGAGACAGTGTTTCCGAAGAACAAAGGGAGGATTTCAGGAACTCTGATGTTCCAACAGGATCAAGTGGCCTGGGGCCAGGTTCTCAGTGCAGAGTGCCTAGAGAATAACCAGCAACTCCAAGGGGATTCCCAGCTCTCCTGTCTCCCATTCTATTCCCGGCTCTGTAACGTGGAACTCTGCAGGGACTCCCCTGAAACAGAAATGTGCGTCCACACTTCTTTGTTATACTAGATGCTCTGGTTAGGGAACGCTCCAGATAAATGAGAGTAAATGTATTTCACCCACAGAGAGGAGAACTAGGGGAGGGGGAAACGCAGCTGCAAATACCTCCCCCCTTTTTTTTTTTTTGATATTTACAACTACCTCCAAGTGGGCAGGAAATAGTTACTAGCATGCATCAGCCTAGGGCCTCTGCAGCCTGAGTTCTAATGAAATCCAACCCTCCCTCGCTAAGCTAAGGGCCTTGCAACTTAAGGGGTGTGTGGCCCATTTGCCTGGTTATGTAAGAGACCCCACGCCCGGACACAAACCAAGCGGGCTAAGGCAGCCTTTTGCAAATGTGCCGCTGACCTGGTTTGGCCCCTTCTGGGTACCTGGCTCTTCCCTGCCAAAGTCAGCAGGGGGCCTCTCAGTCCAGGGATCTCTTTACAATGGCTGGGCAGGCTGGTGTGTTTCTTTCACTCATTCATTCATTCAACTGTGCCTCAAGCCCAGCAGTCTATGAATACAGAAGAAGGACTTATTGAGAATGACTAACCACCACAAGGCGGGTAAAGCTTGTTTTAGAGTTCAGTTCCCAGCACCCCGACCCCACTGAAACTGTGCCCCTCAGAACTTAGTGGTCAGTTCTCCCTGCTCACCTTACATGACCAAGGGCAGCATTTGACAAAGCTTATCACTCCCTTTTCCCCTGTGCCTCCAGGACACCTCTCCCTCTCTCTCCCTCCCTCTCTCCCTCTGTCTCTCTCTCACCCTTCCTTCGCAGTCTCCCTCATCTTCTAAATTTTAGCAGGTTGCAGGGTCCCAGAATCAATCCTCACATTTCCCTCTGCCTTTCTCCACCCTCTCCTGCATCCGCTGAATCATCCAACACGGTGTCACACACCACTGTACGATAATGACTCCTAGTTTCATATCCAACCCCAACCTCTCCCTGGAATCACAACCATGTCCTTAACATCTCCACAGGTTGTCCAGCATCCGTGAGTGCAAAACAGAACTCCTGGCTTTCTCCCTTCTCCCTTCACAGTGAATGGCAACTCTGCCTTTCCCTGGAGTCGACTTGACTGTTCGCTTTCACAATCAGATGGATCCACAATCTGCCTTTTTTTTCCCCTTCCACCTCGACCCACTGCCACGCCAGGGCAAGCCGCCACCATCTCCTGCTCAGCCAACTGTGAGATCACTGTCCCTCGAAGATTTTTCTGCCCTTGAAACCCTGTCTTCTACAACAAACACAAGGCAATCTTTTTACAAAGAGAATCAAATCACGTCTCGCCTCTGCAAAATTCTCCAACGGCTTCCCATCTCATTTTGAGTACGAGTCAAACGTGACCACAACCTGCCGTGCCTTGCTAAGATGGTTCTGGGATGCAACTTTAACCTGGGCTGTGCGTGTCTGAGGAAGGGGTTTCCCCACACATCCAAGCAACTCTCAGACACCAAGGAGTTCTGCGATCAAACTCAGTTCTGACACTCTCCACCCAGAGGTAATGTCAGAATCCACACACTCAGTTAAACGCTCAGTCCTAGGAGACTGCTCTGCACCCCCAAGTTCAGATGCCAGTTACAAGTGCAGGTTGTTGCCTATACTTCTGCTCAACTAGCTATAAATCAGAGGCTGCCATGACCCCCTCTCCTTCGGTGTAATTAATTTGCTTGAGAGGTTCAAAGACCTGAGAGTAACATTTTACTAATTAAAGACCGGTCTATTAGAAGAGACTATGACTCAGGAACAGCTACATGGAAGACACGCATAGGACAAAGTATGGGGACCTTCCATGTTCTCACAGTGCAATGCAATCTTGATACCTCTTCCCGTTTTCCATCCAGACGTTCTCTGAGTCTCCTGTCCTCTTTGTTTCATTACATGGATATGACTGATTAAATCTTCAGCCACTGGTAGGATGTGTGGGTGGCTCAGTTAGTTAAATTTCTGACTTTGGCTCAGGGCATGATCTCACAGTTTATGAGTTTGAGTCCCGAGTCAGGCTTTGTGCTGACAGCTCGGACACTGGAGCCTGCTTTGGACTCTGTGTCTCCCTGTTTCTCTCTCTGCCCTTCCAATGCTCTCCCTCCCTTCCTCCTCCTCCCCCTCTCAAAAATAAATAAACATTAAAAAAAAAAAATCTTTGGCCATTGGTGACTGAACTCAATCTTCAGCCCATCAGGGGTGTGGGGGGAGGGTGCTAAAAGTTCCAACCTCCTAATCACACGGCCCGTTCTCCTGGCAACCAGTCGCTAAATCTTAGGTCCAAAAGTCATGTCTTTATCATATTCACCACTTCGGACATTCTAAGACTTTTAGGAACTCTTTGCCACAAACAGGAGAAAGCCCAAATACGTATTTCCTACTGTAAATCACAACACCACACTTGTACAACCTGCCCTTCCTGCACACTCACCCAACCTCTCCAAAGCCTGCCGATTACTCTACTCCAGCTGCCTGGCCTTGCTATTCCATGCCTCAGGCCATTTGCACTTGCTATACTTTACCGGTATTGGTCTTCCCCTAAATAACCAGATGCTTTGCTTCCTCACTTTCATCAGATCTCCACTCAAACGTTATCTTATCAAATAGGCTTTCCCAGGCCATTAGGTATATACAATAGCGCTTCCCTCCCCTACCTGCTTTCTTTTCCCTTATACCATTAATCGTCACCTAACACATTATGTATTTATTGTATATTGTGCTTCCTTCTACTAAAATGCAAACTCCATCAGAACAGTCATATTGAATACTTTGTCTATTATATCCCCAGGGCCTAGAACCATGTCCGGTACATAAGAGATACCTAGTAAATATTATCTGAAGGAGGGAATACTTTTCATTAAGAACAAATACCATGTACCAGGTACCACTAAGAGACTATTCCCTTCTCACCTGACAAATCTCCTCAAATTCTGGAAGTTTTCCTGTGAGTTGCTCAGCTGTTCTTGCTCTACACCTGGCTGTGGGGGGAATATTGCTTTTGTATTTTTTCCATTCATTCATTCATTCATTTGTTCATTCATTCATTCATTCATTTATTCATTCATTCCCTTTTCCAACATTTACTGAGTGTCTCCTGACTACCAGCCACCATGCTACTTGCTGGGCCCTGCACAGGTCCCTCAGCCTCCATCTCAAGCTCTCAAAAATATCTCCAAGTACAGTCACGATAGACCACTTCCCCAGGAGGTCCCCTGACCAGTCTCTAAACACCCACCAGGCTGTTCTCCTTCTCCGAGCTCTTCCTGCCTGTTCCCTCTGTGTTTTGTCCTATCTGATCTACTGCACTCCGGAGACAGAAGTTGTATTTCGTTCTCCTGGTGGGACAAGTAACTTCCTGGTTGGGGCTGGTTGGGGTCGGAGCTAAAAACAGATTCTCCATTGTGCAGAACACTGCAGGTGCTGGCCACTTCCTGTGCAACACCATCCGACACACCCGCGGGCAGCGGCAGCCCAAGAATTCCTCTTTCATCTCTTCATTTTAAAAACCAAGTGAACTTTCTTTTATTAAAGGAATAGTGGATGATCAGGCAGATTTGCAAGGTCAAAGTACTAGGAAGATGAGGGGGTGGGGGGGGCATTAAAATGGAGAGAAGAAAAACAGTAGGTACTCCAGAAGCCAGCATCTATTAAACACCTGTTCCATATCAGGTAGTTATGCCAGGTAACACTGCTATTAGAGCTAACCCTGACATCATGCTTTCTCTGAGCAAGACACAGTATCGTTTCCACATGTCAGCTCATCTGATCCTCAGAACAATCTTTTGAAGCAGAACTATTTCCTTTTTGCATTTTACAGAGTAAGAAACCATGGTGCCACTTAAGCAACTCCCCCAAACTAGTCAACGGCAGCTCTACGTGGACTCTCTGCTGGCTGGTTCAAAGTACTTTATTTAATAACTGGGCTTACTGAGTATCCCGTTTGAACTAAATAAAATGGTATTTGAGCAATGTCTGGTATTTTCCCATTAGGAACTTTCATTAATGTGTTACAGTATGACCCATGCCTACGTGTGTTTGCTCACTTCCTGAGCCCATGCTTTCTGCCTCTGCAGGTGTGCTGCCAGAATAGGACAGTCTGAGTCTCACTGAAAAACAACATTCATAGAACAGTAAGTAGACGATTTCATTTTGTTTAGCCGCACAACATACAGGGTAACTGAGGGCAAGACTGGGAAGGTACACCAACGTGTGTGCTATCTTCTAAGCAATGGCTTTTTATTTCAACTCTTTCTGTACTTTCTAACAAGAACCATTTTTACACGTAACACAAAAGAAAAAATAGGTTGTGTCTTAAAAATGTGCCTCTGTGCGGGGCGCCCGGGTGGCTTAGTCGGTTAAGCGTCCGACTTTCGCTTAGGTCGCAATGGCTTTTTATTTCAACTCTTTCTGTACTTTCTAACAAGAACCATTTTTGCACGTAACACAAAAGAAGAAATAGGTCGTGTCTTAAAAATGTGCCTCTGTGCGGGGCGCCTGGGTGGCTTAGTTGGTTAAGCGTCCGACTTTCGCTTAGGTCATGATCTCGCGGTTCGTGGGTTCGAGCCCCGCGGCGGGCTCTGTGCTGACTGCCAGCTCAGAGCCTGGAGCCTGTTTCAGAGTCTGTGTCTCCCTCTCTCTCTGACCCTCCCCTGCTCACGCTGTCTCTCTCTCTCTCCTAGAAATAAATAAAAACATTAAAAAAAAATGTGCCTCTATGAAAGAACGGCTGTGGAATCTCAGGCAAAATACCAGGTAATCAGTAAATCAGGCGAATTAGAGAACGCCCATGTAAATGCGTTAGCTGGAAATGTGTTATGCAAGAGTCCATAGTACCGTTCTAGCCCATCTGCCAGCCCAACTCTCCCTAACCATCTGAGGTGTTACCGTGTTCATTCTGTAGACAAGAAAGTTGAGGCCCAAAGAGAGTGATTAACCCACCAAAGTTATGAAGTGAGAGACCCTGAAGGCAAATGGTGCCGCCCGAGACTGTCTTTCTCGCTGCAGCACACTCGCCCCAGATTCCCAATTCAAAGAGGACCTTTGCCGAATTCTGAAACTTACAGGGAGCCCTCCCCGCCAATGGCCCTCATGTGCTCCACAAGAATGAAAAAAAACTCACCCTTGTAAGTGAAAAGGAACCTTTTCAGGGATAAATTGTCATTTATCTCCCTGCTTGTTCTTCCTCTAAGTCTCTCATCGGATTTTCCTGATATTAGTCTTGGCCTGGAAAAATCTCTTGGCCTCATTCTTCTGAGTTGGACTTGAGGACAGAAAGGATCCATCCAAATTCTAAAATTATCCCCAGCCCAGGAATTTCCTGTGGGTCATATGTAAAATGCAGTTACTCTCAAGATGTAAGTGTATACCAAGACATGCCTGGGAGAGTCCAGGGAGCCTCTGTCTACCAAAGTAGAGTGGTTCTAACACTGATCCAAATGCCTAAGTCACCCTCAGAGCTTCCTCCACCTCCTGGGATCCTGTGAAAGAAAGTGGGCCCTGGGATGTGATCAAAGCTGCTCCACCTATCCTGTTAACAGAAAGACCTGAGGACAAAAGCAAAGAGATTCCAGAGGCGCTGGGGTGAAAGCTGTTTTTCCAGCCCTCTCCTTCGGAACAATTTAAAAGCCCTTCTAAATAACAAGTTACAACTTGGTACTTTAAAACCTAAAAGAAGCCCTATTCTGCTGTTCTGAAAGACCTAATTATCAAAATTATCCACGAAGAAAACAGGTCTTTTCCCTCGTCATATACCAGAGGCACAGGAGGAGATGGGGAGAAAAGAGAAGAGAGCAAGAAAATAAGAAAATACTGTCCTTGGAGAACAATAACCATTTTCTCCCAAGTCTTTCCAAGCTCTCATTCCTAATTATAGTAGCACAAAGTAGCCTTCAAGAGTACACATGTCTGTGTGTGCAAAAGCACTCTTAACTGTGTAACTTTTTTCCACCCTTGCTTCTCCCACGCTATCCAGGACATGTTCAGTCATGTGTTGTGTGTAGACTCAGTGTGATTAGACTTAATCAGCAATTCCTTTCCTTTTTAAAAAATTTTTATTTTTTTTTAAGTAATCTCTATGCTCAACATGGGGCTCGAACTCGTGACCCTGAGATCAAGAGTTTCATGCTCCTCTGACTGAGCCAGTCAGGTAGCTCAGCAATTCCTTTCCTTCTTGATGCAGCTGAGGCTGAAATCAAGTTAGTCTACAGGGAGGAACAGTAAGTAAACTGAAGGGGGAGAAAGGAGCAGATCATACAAGTACCAGGTTTGAAGTGAAAGACTTCAAATAAACTGGGGCAGGACTTTGACAAGACCTTTCGTGATAACTATAGATAAAAAATACAAACTAACTGAGAAGAAGATGCTCCTGTATGTCATCATCACAAGAAATCCTATGAATAATTCATATCCTGGATAATCTTATAGACAAACAGTGGCACATAAAAATGATTGTGTCCACTTCAAAAGTCACACGGAGCTCCAATTCTCCCGCACCCATCCTTAGGGTTATGTGTTTTTGCCCCACTTAGTATCCCAAAAAGCAACTGAGTTCCCCTATCAAAAAGGAACTATGTTAGTGAAATGGAGAATTCTCCACTAAAATGTAAATTCTTGCACTTTTTTTAGGGGTTATTGACATTCATTTCAGGTGAGCAACAATGATTTGATATTTGTATATATTGCAAAATGCTCACAATAAGTCTGGTTAACATCCATCATCATACATACATTTTCCTTTGTGATGAGAACATTTAAGATCTACTTTCTTACCAACTTCCAAATAACTCTCACTTATTTTTGTGGCCTCAACAAAAACATGTCAAACGAATGAACGAATGAATGAATGATGAAAGCCAAGCAGTGCCTGGCATTCCTCCTAACTGTTCTGGGTTTCTCCCAGTTGGGAAACTACTTGATTTCTGAATCCTGTGCCATTATCCTGAGCAACTCTGGGGACCACTAGGTAGGTTAGCATGAATGATAGCTGGATATGACACTTGTTACAATTCATAACTGGGGCTTTTCATTGGCAGGGGCAAGAGAGATCAAAGACATGAGAGAGGTGGCTTCCTTGCCTGTGGTTAACTCAGGGTGGGTGGACTTTTGTGCTTCCATAGGGGGTTCTGAAGGAGACCACCTTGCAGGCTGCCTCATACCATCACAAGGAAAACCACTGCAAGAACACTTAAGGGGAGACTGAGGTCAGGCAACTTTCCTGAGCAGCCCCCAGTTGCTGAAGCCAAGTGTGGGTCCCTAAGATCCCACAGGCCTGTGAGAGGAGTATTAATGGCTGAGGAGAGTACTTGTGGCCTGCTATGGACTCAGCATTGTACCAAGGAAAGGGCCCTGAAGGAGATATTTCTAGAGAAACATCTGAGCCAGCAGCCTAGGAAAGAGATTCCAAGTTTTCCACAGTATAACTAGGTGAGGCCAAGTCAATGAAGGAGACATCACAGGAGAAATCCAGACTAACACCAAGGAGAGTATACAGTTGCAGGACATCTGTCAAAGATGTCATCGCACCCCATAAAACACATTCATGCCTTAGGGAAGAGCCCAGGCCAGCTGATCTGGAGCAGACACCAGAAGGACCCACAGGACATTCAAAAATTAGCCCTCCTTCGAC
>NW_027529433.1:8495689-8537144 GCF_008692635.1 Crocuta crocuta
CCCCCATGCTCACCAGAAAAATCACATTCTATGCCGGCTTGGCCAGAAATAGGATTGGAAAGAAACTGGCTAAACTGGATATTATACTTCAAGGGCAGAACAATTAGCAAAAATAATGGTTTTTATTATTGCATCAGACCGAGTTTTTTGTATTAGACTAAAATCTATCCTTTCCCATTCCCACTGCCTGGAGTATAGGACTTCATAAAAATATCAGATCCAAAATAAAGGAACAGAGACAAAATAAAAAAGTATCTGAGTACAGTGTGAGTAAATGTGTGCTACAATTCGCTTTAAGTATTTACCACCTGCTTTCTGTGATCCAGGCAGTAGAGGTGTGAAAAGCGGCCACCCGACTCTGTCCTCAAGGAATTCACTGTCTTAGGGTCAGACATTCAGTATTAACTGCAACACACTAATGAAGTGGCTGTTATAAAACCATCCAAAAGTCAGAGTGGCAAGGATAGAATTATGAACTCTGATGCACCCCTAAGTTTACTGCAACATTAGTTATAAGAGCCAAACTATGGAAGCAGCCCAAGTGTCCAAATGATGAATGGATGAAGAAGATGTGGTATATATACATCATGGAGTATTAATCAGCCATTAAAAAGAATGAAATCTTGTCATTTGGAACAACATGGATGGAGCAAGGGGTTATAATCCTCAGCAAAGTAAGTCAGAGAAAGACAAATACCATAGAGCTCACTCATACGTGGAATTTAAGAAACAAAATAAATGAGTGAAGGAACAAAAAGATTGACACATCAAGAAACAGACTCCACAGGGTGCCTGGGTGGCTCAATTGGTTAAGTGCCTGACTGTTGATTTCAGCTCAAGTCATTCTCTCACGGTTCCTGGAATCGAGCCCTGCACTGGGGTCTGTGCTAACAGTGCGGAGCCTGCTTAGAATTCTCTTTCTCCCTCTCTCTCTGCCCCTCTGTCTGTCGTCTCCCTTCTTCCCCACCCGAGGCGTGTGCATGCACATGCGTGCACACACACACACACACACACACACCCAAACATTAAAAAAAAAAAAAAAAAAGGAAAGAAAGAAACAGACTCCCAACCAACTGATGGTTACCAGAGGGGAGGTGGGTGGAAGGATGGGGAAAATAGGAGGTGGGGATCAAAGAGTACACTTATCATGATGAAAAAAATAAATTTTAAAAATTTTTAAGAAGAATGATTAAGTGGGGAAATTCTGAGGTCTTGCGGAAAACAAAAAAACATTCTAGCTGCATCTCAGAGAACAAGGTGAGAGATTATATACATAATCTCATAAAAATAAAAGAGGGAGAGAAAAGATTTACTGACAGCATGTGAGGACACGTCACAGAACCAAGGGAATTTAACACCCAAGCCTTGAGCGGGAGGCACCTGGGCCACAACAGACCTCAGGGCAGAGAACGAGGGCCTGGAACCGAGAAGGACCCTATCACGCAACTGCTTCTCTCTTTACACGTCCCCAACGTTTCCTCCTACCACGGAATGCTTTCTCCCCAGCAAATGGCCTCTACTCCCTCCTTCCAGCACTGCTGCTCATAAAAGAAGCTATGTCCCTCCTAACCCCAGTTGGAAGAATCCCAAGGAAGGACTCTCATTGGCCAAGGACAGGTGCTATGATTGGTCCAGTCTGAGCAGGATGATGCCCAGCCCACCGCATCCAAGAAGACCAGGTCACATGAGAAGGTGGCAGCGTCATTTGGACCTATGGCCAAAGCAGGGGAGCGGCCACCCTCTAAGCAATTTGAGCGCTGTTCAGCAAAGGGAAGGAGGACATAGGCAGACCAAAATAATCATCTAGGCCAATGCAGCATTTGCCATCACTCTACATTTCCATAACCCCATGAGCCAACAGCGTATGAGGCTTTCCATCACTTTAATACATTCGAGTTAGTGTGACTCTGCCCCTTTGGAGGGATCGCATGCCTCTTAAAATCCCACCAGGTCTCCACAGGCTATGAAAATGACATCCCTTTCAAACCAACATCCCTCAGTTTGAACTGCTCTCTTATCTTCAACTTTGACAGTAATTTTTCCCGACTTCTCTGGGATTTGTCACTTTCTGCCTTAATATATCTGAAAAAACAACCACTGGTTCTTGCCCGAAAGTGCAGAGGTAGGGAGGAGTCCCTGAACATGGGATAATAAATTGGAATAGCACCTCCCTTCCACTTACAGGGATTAGTGCAGAAATCACCTTGCCCAAGAATTTAAACCAGCCAAAAAAAAAAAAAAAAAGTTTCAAATATGTGGCCAAGTATTTGTTTAACTAAAGGGAGCCATGGAGGGTATGTAACTATGTTGTTTGGCAATGGGCTTGTAACTGGCATCCTTTCCTCTGCTGATCAAAGTAGGCTTCCAGGCAGACTCTGAAATTAAAACTGCCCTACTCTCCAGTTAAACAGTATGTTCATTGTGAACCAGCAAAATCTTAGCAGGTTATGTCACCTTCAATAAAATGTTTCTCTTCCTCAATAAGGATTTCTGTGGTGACCTATTCCCCCTACGGTGGTCAAACATCCTTTTGGGGAATTCCAGAACTGAATACACACATGCACAAGGAAGTCTATACATGTATGTTCAATGAAACTTCATGAAAAGAAAAAGGGAAAACATAGACCAGAACAAGTAAGGCCATGAAATAAAAGTCACTCACCTTTCAAAATTATCTTTCAACCTTCCGAAATGTCATCGTACTCTCAATACTTGCTGTGTCAGGGGATTATTTTTCAGGCTGTGTACCTGCCCTCCTCAATGAGCTCACAACAAAGGCTGAAACAGTGGTCTCAGGATTCTTATCTCCAATGCCAGCAAACTCGTTCACTCTAACTTCATCTTTCTGTCGGAGACACACCTGTGAAATTTCCAGGACACGCTGGAAGCTCTCCCATCCCATCCTTTTCTCCATACATCCTGCCTTTTCCTCTCCTTAGCCAACTACCCAATGCTACACACATCTGTCCATCTCTTCCCACCCATGACAATGTGTAGCACTATTATATATACATTAGGGGAACGGATCGATGAAGACATAGAAACACCTCTACCACTTTGCTCCTCCCAAGTTTTCACTGCTACCTCTCTTTCTAGTCAATGATTCACCAAAGAGGGAGTAGCTAATAGGGCAAGACAAAATGGCACCCATTGAATGGAGGGAGCTACTCACTGAAGTTCACCTCCACCAAGATGGGGTACAAGAATCTGGGAGTAACGAAACCTCTCACCTCAACGCCCTTGTAGTCGGACTGGTTCTTCGCTTATTGGTTCTGACCTTGGACCCCTCACTTCCCTCTTCTGAGCCTCAGAGCCGCCAACTAATAAACAAAGCAGACGACTGCACCTATTCGACATACAGATCTCTTACACTTTATCTGGGCATTACTCGTGTATTCACTCTCCTTCCTTGCTCTATCATTGGTTACTATTCCTGCATTTCCCAGCACAGCCATAGGAATCACTTTAAAACTCACTAAGCTTCAGTTTCCTCCCTTGTAAGCCAGACGTAGTATCTACCTTACAGAGTTATTTTGAGAATCAAATATCATTTATGCCAAGCGCCTACCACAGCTTAATTATCAGTGGCTATGATGATTAATAAAGTATCACACAAATCTCATTTTGACTATGGCTACAGAAGACATGGTACTATCTAAGCTCTCCAAGGTTGTGAAGCTTTCTGATAGGCACTGCCTCCTTTGGCAACTACCGACTGGTTTTGCATGAGCAAATGGGGGAAAAGGTCCTCTTTTGCACTCTGTGTCATTAGAGAGGTACGGGACCTAAGCTGGAGTAGAGGAGAGTGACAGAAGTTCCCAAGTGGATGAAAGGCACAGAGAACAGAGCACAGTGTAACATTTCCTGGGCCCTGGTGATGCGAATTAAAGAATACACTTTAAAGACTGAAGAATATGGTTAACTTAGGTAAGGTCCAATCCCCGGATTTTTTCACCTTTGATTTACAAACATTAATTTCCTTGGTTCAATCTCCTACCGAAACCAACAAAACAAAAGCCCAGGCATTCCTCAAGTCTCTGAAGCAGAACCGCCATGGATCCTAGCCCACCCCAATCATTAACCACATGTCTCCGGGTACAGCCTGTCCTGGCCGTGAAACGACAAGGGGCAACTTTCAAGAATCCCAGGATACTACTGAGGCAGCTTGTTTTCAAATGCTTTCACCCTCTGCTTATATCACATTTCCTTCTAGACATGGCCATTTCCAAAGGCACTGCTTCTAAGTTAATCCTTTTCTCTTCCATTCTGACAGCATGAGGGTAAGAAAGCAGTAGATTCACTTTTTAGTTGATGTAAGTATTGGTGGGTTTCTGCCAAACCCTCTCTATTTCCCCAGCTCTCTAAACAAGCCAGGAATGTGTATGTGTATGTGTGTGTCTATCAAAGAATAGTGATAATAAGGACGAGACGGAGTTTTAAAAGACAGAATACTAACTAGGGGAATCAGGAGAAAAGCTTCACAGTAAATAAAAGAGAGTATTTCCAGGGCGCCTGTTTGGCTCAGTTGGTTAAGCTGCCAACTTTGGCTCAGGTCATGATCTTGCGGTTGATGAATTCAAGCCATGCACTGGGCTCTGTGCTGACAGCTCAGAGCCTGGAGCCTGCTTTGCACTCTGTGTCTCCCTTTCTCTCTCTGTTCCTCCCCTGCTTGTGCTCTCTCAAAATAAAAAATAAACAAACATTTACCAAAAAAAAAAAAGTTTCCAACAAAATAGGAGAGGTTTGCTAGTAAGGCAGAAATTTCAAATCTTCAAAACCTCCCTCCTGACTTCCCAAAGTGCCCAGAACTTACCTTCTAAGAATGATGTTGGTGCTAACAAGAAGAAAGAGCATGAAATCCAAGACACCTTGATTTTACAGACTGACAAAAAATCATTAGATCATCCTATAAGAGACCAGAGACCACAGTTCTGGCCCAAATAGGCCATAGGGCTGGAAAAAAATCCAGTTTCCTGGTGTTTCTTCCACTATACAGAGGGGGCATGTCCGAGTCCTGTGAGACGTGCAATCCATTCTTAGTGCTAAGATCCCTGTAAGCAGGGACAGTACCTGTCTGGTTCACTGCTTCGCCCCACCCTCTACGACAACGCCTGCTATTCTGGAAATGCCTGTTGAACACATAATTCTCTATCCCTTCACCTCTTTGGGCCCATGACCCTCATCTATAAAATGAGGTAGGTGGATTGGGTCATCTCTAAGTCATATGGTTCTCAGGCTCGGTCTAGCCAATCCTGCAGTGTGACCAAACCCACTGTTCACAACTAGGCCATCATCATTTATGTTTATTTGAGAGAGAGACAGAGAGACAGAGAGAAAGAGCATGTGCATGTGCACAACCAGGGGACAGGGAGAGAAAGAATCCCAAGCAGACTCTGCACTGTCAGCATAGAGCCCGACGTGGGTACTCGATCTCACAAACTGTGAGATCATGACCTGAACTGAAATCAAGACTTGGATGCCTAACCAACTCAGCCACCCAGGCGCCCACAGGCCATCATCATTTAATGAAACAAGCAAGCAGGAGACTCAGACGATTCCCAACTCTCTGCTATCAACTTTATTTCCACTTGTTTATTACCTGCAAATAATGATTTTCGAATCCCAAGTACCTGCTTTCGCTTTAATTGAGTTTAATTTAAACATAGCTATGTTGTGACTTTTTGCTGTACCTCAAACTGGATGTGCTCCAATTTTAGATTCCAAACGACAGAGTGGTTAATGTGTGCCCTATCTCCCTGTCACCTGTCCCCGCCACTGGACTCACAAGCTTCTCCACCAGCCTCCTCCTCATTAATCCCACCTCTCTCCAGGTTGTTAGGCCACATGGACCCCCAGAAACAGAGACATCCGCCTAATCTGCCAGGCACAAAAACATATGAAGATTATTCCCCAAACTGGAATGATTTGGAATGAGCACAAAGATCTAATAGTCCTGTAGAACAGCAACCTGCCCTCAAGCAGTTCTCACTATACCAGAGGACTATTCACTCTAAAGAGATAATAATGACCAAATGTGTCTCCCCACTTGAATGCAGAAGTTTAAAAAAAATTATTTGGAAGGCATTGCAAACTTCCCAAGAAGTTAGAAGAATAGCACAAAGAACACCATTCTAGTGTCTTTACCCAGATTTACCTGCCATAAACATTTTGCTCCATTTTCTGTATGTGCTTTTACATGCACATGCTGTGCTCTCTCTTAGGTAAAGTTTTTCCTCCTGAACCATTTAACGGTAAGTTGCATTTAACATGGTCACTGCCCCCCAAAGAAGAAATTAAGTTTGGAAACTCCAATGGAAAAGTGGAATGTGGTACAACAGTTTTAAGTCCCCAGTAAGAGATTTTCAAGGATGTCAGCAGAGCCATATCGGGACTTTGTTCAGGTGAAGGCTTTCTACTGCCCCTGGATGTTTAACCAATCTCAATCCTGGGGGTGGCCTTGATTCCAGCCAAAGAGAAAGAAAGGACGGACACACACACACACACACACACACACACACACACCTACCTCTATTTTATTTTTAGAAGGAAAAAGGTCCTTGAAGAAAACCAGGTATGTTGACAACTGCCAACCTCCATTTTTCTCAGCAAAAAGCCCGGGGTGATTCAGTAGGTCACTTGTTCTAGAGAATTGTGCTCACTCAGGACAATGCTACAGAGACAGCCCACCCTCAGAAACATCTCTTCTGCCTTTAGGCTCATGAAAACCTTCCTTTCTCCTTGAATTAAAAACATAACCGCATAAGTCCCCACATAAGGTAAGGGACAAAATGGATGACCCCCTTCTTCATTCTGGTAAACCTCAGAAAGCAACAACTGCCACTGGCTGAGGGCCAGGTGAGGATGGTGCAGTGACTACTCAGGACACCTCACTGCACCCCAACACTAACCTATCCCTTGATTTCAAAGGCTTGTACGGCAAGAAAGAGTTGCAAGGGGGAATAAGTGGCATAAACCGACTGCATTATAAATCATGCTACAAATAAATGACTTTTTCCTTTGGCAGTAAAGTGTTTTGCATACTTGGTAATTACTAATAAACTTTCTAATGTATGACTATATCCCTTAGAGATACACAGGCTTCCTTGTTTAAATTGCTTTCTTAAAATTCCTTCCTTAGAGCAACTATAAAATCAATAGTATAAAATGGAACAATTTTCTTAGGGAAAGAATTTTTAAAAAACCAAACACCCACTTGAAAACAAACACCAGAGAAGCAGAAACTGGATATCGAATATGTACACAGTTCTTTAAATCAATAGGACTCTCCATTATCAAGGTGGCTCCAAGGTAACTCTGATAAAGTGAATCCGAAACATTTCCCTTGTACTGAACTCCCCTGCCCCCCACTTTTTTAACAAAAGAGAACTGCACATGCACAATTCAGCACAAAGGCAGAGTCAAAGTGAAAGGAACATAAAAACCAGTGGATTTACCTCAGCAGCCTATCTGAAAAGTATATTTAGAGTTAGAGCTTTATAAAGACATGTACAAACTTGCAGCTCACAGGCAAGAGTCTGGCAAAGCAACGAGGAAAAGAAAGGTAAGAATATGAAAATCCCTGGCTTGGCTCTGAGGGAAATAAAAGATTCTGGGATCTACCTTGCTTGGACGGCCTCCGCCGAATCTTCATTTTGGGGAAGGAAGGCCATGAGTAGTTAAAAGGGGAATCCGAGTCAGAATCCATCTTTTTTGTGTTGCTTAAATCAACAAATTCAACAGGAGAGACGCAGGAAGAACTCAGGCGTCCCCAGCCAGGAGGCGAGTCTACGGTGTGATGTCAAAGGAAGGAATGGGGCTGGGTGAAAAGCTCCCGAACACGGGGAGGGAGAGGCAATAAACATTTTGCTTCCTTCAGGCGTCCAGGCGTGTAGACTGAGAAGGAGGCTGTAAATATTAAAGCCAAACTAGGGAAGTAAAGAAGGAGAGAGAGGCAGCTAAGAGTTGTACTGGTACATCACAGTCCAGTTATTCAAAAGGTCACTGGGAGCACATGAATCATTAACTCCCCTCTTCTTGTGGTTAGAAATGGAAATTAAGAAGAAAGGTAACTGTGAATTCAAAGAGAGTTGCCTGTGCTTCAAGGAAGGCCTCCAAATGCACTTGTTTTGCTCTGGAGCTAGAGTACAGTTTTCAGAAAGGTCACCGTGCAGTGATGGAAAGATTGAGGTTTATAAGTGTGGACAGCCAGAGAGCTCAGTACACAGGCAAATAAAAGCCATCCCATTCAGGGCGAGGAGTTTTCCAGGGCAATCTGTTCTTTTACAGCATGGACAGTGTCGGCAGATTTTCAGATTCTAGGGCTAAAACAACTCTGATCATCCATTTAACAATCAAGCCTCCTCACCCTTTTAATGCCAAAGTAGCGGGAAGCTTTAAGTATTACAGACAATTCTACTCATTAAATACATGCAAAGTCATCTACAACCATTCAGCACAAGTGGGGCATTCTGCTTCAGGTGTCACCAAGTTGGGTTTCAATCTTAAGGACTTGGGTACCTTTAGAGCATGACCCTAAATCTACAGTTCCTCTCAAGAGAGCTCATGACTAAGTTACCACAAACCAACAGTCCCTACAGGCCCCGCAGAACAACCCTCTGGTAACCAGCATTCAGTACAAGCCCAACACCACCTCCGCCTAAACTGAACACTGCAAACTCACTTCCCTGCTCTCCGCAGGCACACCGATACATGGGCCCCACCTAAGCTCAAGTACAGCAGCCAAGATCTGTGGCAGAATAAAAAAAACATACCCCGAGTCTCAGAGGGGAGCCTCTTCTAAGCATTTATTTTGTGAGAGCAGCCAATGGTGTGTCTTCCTATGTGAGGTCATCTGAGACCCAAATAAACTAAGACTGTGGAAATGATGCAAAGGTCTGTGTGACTCTGCAGACCTGAAGTATAGAAACAGGTGTCTAATTAATATTCCTTTTCACCGCAACTATTTCCCAAATGTTGACTTTATCATGCCATGCTGTGTCAGAAGAGAGACGCATAATCTGCTCTACAAAAGCTAATCCTGTCTGATTGGGTGGGGAGTGGGGGCGAGGCCCAGATGGAAATAGAGCAAGGGGAGAAATCACTTAATTTCCAATTCAAATCATTACACGAATTGCAGTTGTGTTTTTGTAGGGTTTGCTACATAAATATACAAATACAACAAAAGGCAAAAAGACAGTTGTAAGCATTACAACTAAGTCAATATAAACATTAAAACATGTTCTACTGTCTCACCCTTTATTTGAAAAAGAATTACTTTTCTTAATTAGCTAAGTAAAATTCTAAGAATAAATTATTCTCAAGCCTGGTATCAGGTAAGAGAGTTTTAGTCCACAAGGATCTTTCGTAAGAAAATAAAATTTTCCAGGTGAGTGTTTCTATTCATTCTCTAAGTTTTAAAACTGAGAAAAGTGCCAGGGACATTGTGAGCCTATGATGAATGAATGATTTACACTTACTTAACCTGTGGCTGGAGAAGATTTACATGTCATCTGTAGTATTTTTAAAAAAAATTTTTAATAGTTTATTGTCAAGTTGGTTTCCATATAACATCCAGTGCTCATTTCCACTAGTGCCCTCCTCTATGCCCATCACCCCCCTTTCCCCTCCCCCACATCCCCATCAGCCCTCAGTTTGTTCTCAGCATTCAAGAGTCTCTCACGGTTTGCCTCCCTCCCTCTCCCCCACTATTCTTCCCCTTCTTCTCCCCCATGATCCTCCGTTAAGTTCCTCCTAATCCTCCTATACATGCAAACATATGGTATCTGTCCTTTTCTGCCTGACTTATTTCACTCAGCATAGCACCCTCAAGGTCCATCCATGTTGCTACACACGGCCAGATTTCATTCTTTCTCATTGCAAAGTAGTATTCCATTGTATAGATAAACCACATCTTCTTGATCCACTCGTCCGTTGATGGACACTTAGGCTCTTTCCAGTCTTGGCTATTGTTGACAGTGCTACTATGACCATTGGGGTACATGCGCTCCTATGCATCAGCATTCCTATATCCCCTGGGTAAATTCCTAGCAGTGCTATTGCTGGGTCATAGGGGAGTTCTATTGTTAGTTTTTTGAGGAACCTCCACACTGTTTTCCAGAGGGGCTGCACCAGTTTACATTCCCACCAACAGTGTAGGAGGGTGCCCGTTTCTCCACATCCTCGCCAGCATCTAGAGTTCTCTGATTTGCTCATTTTAGCCACTCTGACTTGCGTGAGGTGGTATCTCAGTGTGGTTTTGATTTGTATTTCCCTGATGACGAGGGATGCTGAGCATCGTTTCATGTGTCTGTTGGCCATCTGGAGTATTTTTAATATCCTGATTGAAAATATGTATTTAAGGGGCGCCTGGGTGGCTCAGTCGGTTAAGTATCTGACTTCGGCTCAGGTCATGATCTCATGGTCTGTGCATTCAAGCCACGTGTCGGGCTCTGTGCTGACAGCTCAGAGCCTGGAGTCTGCTTCAGATTCTGTGTCTCCCTCTCTCTCTACCCCTCACCCTACTCCTGCTCTATCTATCTCTTTCTCAAAAATAAATAAACATTTAAAATTTTTTAAAAAATAAAATATGTATTTAAAAAAGATTTTTAATCAAGTTTCGGTAATACCCAATGTTATATTAGTTTCAGGTGTATAAAAGTGAATGAGCAACTTTATGTTATGCTCAATAGAGCTACCATCTGTCACCATACAATGCTGTTAAAGTACCACTGACTATATTCTCTACACTACAGAAGATATGTAGCTTCCCATATGTAGCTTCCTGTAGCTTTTTATTAAGTGTTTTTAAATATCACTGTATTTCATTCATTACAATAGTATCTTTATTTGACAAAATAAAAGCAAAAAAGCAGTACTGGTGAGTGGACAAAGCCCACTGTTCTCCAAGGCTCCAGGCAATACTTCAGATGTACATAGATCCTTGTACCTTTGGCTGCCTCAGGCATGTCTATAGACCAAAGAAAGGGAACCTCCACCTATTTAGACAATCATCAAACTGAAATGAAAGTGTTGGCTCAGGAGATAATATTATCTTTCTCACTTGCCATGAATGGTTGAGTTTTAGAGCCACTTCAGGATCAATCTCAGGTCAACAAACTACTAAAGCTGCTCCTTCCTTGACCATCAGTGACAGATAAGAAGAAAGTCAGGACAATCCCAAGAGAAATATGATCAAGACTCTGTAAAAACACATTTGTGATAGCTCAGATGCCAAGCAGATCCGTCTTAATCTAGTTTTCCCCGAAGCACAGTCCTTGGTGACCAATTATATATCACTTGATTATTGACGTGAAAATTATTCTGAGAGTAAAATAGAACTACCCAAAAAAATATATGTGAGAAGCCTAACAATATTTCTATTCTTCTTTGATTTACCAATATTTTTAAATACAATTTATTGTCAAATTGGCTTTCATACAACATCCAGCGCTCATCTCAACAAGTGCCCTCCTCAATGTCCATCACCCATTTTCCCCCTCCCCCCCACCCCCCATCAATCCTCAGTTTGTTCTCTAGAGTTAAGAGTCTCTTATGGTTTGTCTCTCTCCTTCTCTGTAACTTTTTGCCCACTCCTTTCCCCCATGGTCTTCTGTTAAGTTTCTAAAGATCCACATATGAATGAAAACATATGGTGTCTGTCTTTCTCTGCCTGACTATTTCACTTAGCATAATACCCTCCAGTTCCATCCATGTTGCTACACATGGCCAGATTTCATTCTTTCTCATTGCCAAGTAGTATTCCATTGTATAGATAAACCACATCTTCTTGATCCACTCATCAGTTGATGGACACTTAGGCTCTTTCCATGTCTTGGCTATTGTTAAGAGTGCTGCTATGAACACTGGGGTACATGTGCCCCTGTGCATCAGCACTCCTGTATCCCTTGGGTAAATTCCTAGCAGTGCTATTGCTGGGTCATAGGGGAGTTCTATTGTTAATATTTTGAGGAACCTCCACACTGTTTTCCACAGGGGCTGTACCAGTTTGCATTCCCACCAACAATGCGAAAGGGTTCCCATTTCTCCACATCCTCGCCAACATCTAGTCTCCTGATTTGTTCATGTTATCCACATGAATAGACACTTTTCCAAAGAAGACATCCCGATGGCCAACAGACACATGAAACGATGTTCAACATCACTCACCATCAGAGAAATAGAAATCAAAGCCACACTGAGATACCACCTCACACCAGTCACATTTACCAACATTCTTAAAGAATAAAATTACTGCCATTGACCAGCCATATAACATGAAGTTAACACATAAAATGAACTAGAAATATTGTTTGCACACCTCTATTTTTAGGCCAGTTCATTTTTCTTGCTCACCAAAGAACTTCCCCCAAATGTGGGTCATTTATCTTGTTTTCTAGAGTACTTAACTTTTCCCCCCGTTGTACCACTATGATTGCATTTAAATCAATTCAAGATGTTATTTATATCTCACTCATATTCATTGGATTAAATTACTTGCTTTTTCTGGCTGATTTCTACCGCAGTTGGCAGATTTCAATGATATGTCCCCCAAGGCCACTTTCTCATCAGATATCATACAACTATTATGATGCCAGAGTGTGAATGATTTCATCAGCCTTACTGTGCATCCTTTAATTAGAAAATCCTTTGCATAGAAAATTACCTCCATTGGGTTACAATCATGCAGGCAGATGCTCTGACATTTGATCTTTCTGGAAGACCTACACGGAAGGGAAGCTTCCCTTGATTCTCCTCATGTCATGATAGCATGCCACCTACCTTTCAACCTTGGTGACATTAATCTTCCTCAGAGGGTATTTATATTTTGATTTGAATTATAATATTTGTGCAATGTTCTCATCCTCTAATAAGCCCCAAAACACGTGGAGTGCAACAGCTGTGTCATATTCTTAAGGAGCCAGAAGCTACGAAGAAAAACTCTGGGTTTGGGGGGAGCCATTATGTATCTAGGCTTGATCATTGGCTCTGTCACTTACTTACTTAGCAACCCTAACCAAGCTACTCATGCTTTCTGACCCTCAGCTGTTTCATATAAAATGAGGCCATAACATCCTTACAACAAAAGAGTTGTGAGGATCAAATGGGGTCCTAACAGTAAAGGACTTAAATTTTCATTACGTTTTCACTTAAAGTTTCCCTTTCACTGTATTTTCTCTTCTACATTATACACACTGAAGTATTCTTACGTGTGCACCTCAGGAGTGATAGCTTTTCTAAACTGAGGGACTGCCAGTGTGCGGGGCTAACTCAGCAGGTAGAGCATGTAGACTCTTAAATTGAGACAGGCTGATGTGCAAAGAAGTTCCAAGACAATCATACCAAGACTGAAAGAGAAGAAGATTTGTTTTCCTTCTCTCTTCCACTGTCCAACAACCAGAGACCACAGTTTGACACCGCGAGACACCATTCTAGGAAAAAGTCATTAAAAAACAGAAACAAGAGGAGGCCAAACCCCTAATGCCAGGACAAGCCTATCCTGGCCCACTTCAGCCCACAAGCGGCACTGTAATGGAGCCTGGGGTGAAAATCAGAGATGGTCAGAAGCTTCCTCAAAAACCCTTAGAAGGCACGCTGTCATCTCCTGGCATTCAGCACAAGCAGTTCTTTGTCAGAGAACATTCTGAGTCTGGTTATGCACCAAGTGAAAGGCTTGGCTCTTACTGAGAGCCCCTACTCTACAGAAAATAAGGATCTTTAAAAGTACAGCTCCATCCAGGTGCTCAAGATGTGCTCTGAGAAGTACAGTGGGCACAGTACATTCATACATAGCTGCAGTGTCCCAGTCACTCAGGGACATGGCATCATGAGTGGAGGCAGCCAGAGGTTTGAATTACTATTTTTCTCTCTACTTCCACACTGGGTTTCAACAGAGCCCATAAAATTGATTCCATATAAAACACACATAAATTGGGAGCATGGGGCAACCACTGCTGCCATAAACTGGAATTCTAGGATGCCACCATTTCATAAAGCTGCCTTATTTTATACATAAGAGTACTTTTTATTTCTTATCTACCTTTATTACCATGATTTATTTCAGTAAAAAGCCTACATGCCCTTTCAGAAGTTTTTATATCACCCTACTGCCTAAGGGGAAAACTGGGTATACCTCAGAAATCCATCAAGATGATGTTACTTACATCATGACATATCCACATATCCACACGCAGTTTAAGAAAAAAATATCCAAAAAATTTGGACAGGAAAGCAGATTTCTACATGAAGCAACATATTCAAGAATTATCATGTCAGGGGCACCTGGTGATTCCGTCGGTTAAGCGTCTGACTCATGGGTTTTGGCTCAGGTCGTGATCTCAGAATCTCAGAGTCGATGAGATCAAGTCCCACATTCGGCTCTGCGCTGACAGTGTGGGGCCTACTTGGAATTCTCTGTCTCCCTCCCTCCCCCACTCACACTCTCTCGAAACAAATACTTTTTTTTTTTTTTAAAGAATTATATTGTCAATACTTCCCCCAGCTGTTAATATGGCCAAGACAATCAGTTTCTACTTCAGATGATACTTTTAAGGGGAAAAAAGATTCCTGGGGGATTTATTTTTGTTTTAGACCTTGAAATCCTTGGCATAGCCTAAAAGGAAAAAAGGAGGACAATTTGGCTAAGTTTTTCTCAACAGTGAATTATGAGGAATTTTGACTCTATTGTGGACAGGCAGCTGTGGATACTGGATGTGAGAGGCCCTCAGGGTGGGAAAAGCAAGAATATGAGCACTGAGACTGGACACAGCAAGGGTGGAGGGATAATCAAGTTTCTTGTCACAGCCTCAGGACAAAGGGATTCTTCATGGGAGAAAGAGCCACGGCACTTAGGGAGGGCAACATCTATATTTGAGGTTTTTTTCTGATAATGTTCTGTTTCCAGTTTTCCCAAACCTTCCCCAAAAAGTTCTTTATGCCCCACAAACTTATTCCCAAACTTACTTTTTGAAGTCAATTTTAACATTCAAAGTTCAACTTACTCTTCTAAGGACTTTTATATGGTTATTTGCATGCACATCAGTTAACTAGGAGATATAAAATGAACAAAAAAGGTAAATAATTAGTTCTAATGTAAACAGAAACCTATCAATTCCACAGTTCTGAAGTTAAAATTCCCGCAAAATGGAATGGATAATCCTAGTTTTAAACAAAGGGCGGCTCATCTTACATATGTTACTAGAGTGTTGTTACTTTGAGGTCCTGTCAATGGAAAGAGTAAGGAAATACCCACATGTGTGCCCTAATGTATGCATACACATTTCCCTACAAATATTTCTATAAGCAATCATGTGTATCTGTGTTAACTAATCATGAGTGCATACCCATGTGGCCAACTCTAATTCATTAGCATAAAGATCATTCTAGCCTCCTCTCCTTGGTTATCTACCAACTCCCACTCCGACATAAGAAACCTATCTATAATCCATTTGCTTAATTGTTCGTTTCCAGGGCACCTTTACTCTGGTTTAATCATTAACCTGTATCCCAGTGACCAACAACTCCATCACCTAGAGAACAACGCTGACGTACAGTTTCTTTTCCTGTAGTCTTTAGGAGTCTACTCATTTCCAAAGTCACTGAGGTCTGAACTCTCCTCATCCCCTACAGTAAGGCATTTCATACATTTTTGGTACAGTTAGATTGTTCTGTCACATTCTGCCTCCATCACAGGATCCTCCAACTTAATTATTTTTATTTGCCCATATTAAAGTTGACTCTGCATGCCATTAAGCTCTATGAGTTTTGACAAATTCAGTGTCATGTATCCACCATTAGAGTATCATAAGGAGTATTTTCACTCCCCTAAAACAACAACAGCGACAAAACCCCACAATGACAGGAATATGTACAAAGGACAAAGAAGCCAACAGGAAGAGTTCCCCACTGCCACAGTGAGACCACTTCTGAACAACGAAGCAGTACCAGATTATTACCCAAAGTATCCAATAAATATCCATGAATCTATACTGACATAAATGATTGAATAAATAGGTAAGGAGGGGTATAAGTCTCCCATGTAGGAGAATTCCAAATTAGTTATTAGCACACAAGGACATATAAAGATGACACCCCACCCCTTAAGTATGGGCTGCACATCATGACTTCCTTCCAAAGAGTAGAGTATGCAAAGAGTAGTGGGCAAGAATCATTTTACAGTGACTAAACCTGACAAAACCCACCTCTGTCAGATAATAAAGGTACTCATTAACAGTAAAAGTAATGTTGATAGGTATACACCCATGACGTGAGGACAATGGCATTTTACCTCTGTAGTCTTCCTTCCAAAACCCATAACCCCAATTTTAATAATGGGAAAAACATTAGAAAAATATCAATTGAGGGAAATTCTACCTAACACTTGACCAGTACTCCTAAAATTGTCAAGATTATTAAATACCAGGAAAGTCTGAGAAATTCTCACAGCCCAGAGGAGCCTAAGGAAACATGGTAACTAAATACAATACGGTACCCTGGATAGGATCCTGGGACACCAAAAAGAAATTAGATAAGAACTAAAGAAACCTACAAAAAGTATGGACTTTTGTCATTAATAATGCATCAATACCAGTTAATCAATTTTAACAAGTGTACCATCCTATCGGATGTTAACAGGGGAGGAGGGGCATGTGGGAACTCTCTGTACTATCTTAATACTTTTTCTGTAAATCTGAAGCTCTTCTAAAAAATAAAATTTAAAACATTTTTAAAGGATGAGGCAAAAAAGTACAGAATCTACGTTCACTAAATGTTTGTGGAATTCATGCTAAAAGACTGAATCACTTACTTAATGAGACATGGAGAATTCAAGTCATGCATAAAACTCCACTTTCTTTAGCTTAAGTTTTATGTGAAGTTATTGACAGAGCTAATTAACCATCAAAGATGATATCCTGAAACTTTATTTTTTCATAAACAAATAGTGTCTCTTTGGAGTTAAGAGGTTCCTAAGAAGTAACCCGAGGGAGAGGCTACCATATGCACCTGATCGTAGGTGTGCCTACCTCACCTGGATCACAGAAATCTTATCAGCAGGTAGATCTCAAAAGCATGGATGAAACCCAGCTAGCTTACTCTAAGTTTTCTTCTCAAGTTCTAGATACCAAAAAAAATCACAGAGTAAAGTTAAAGCTATTGACATTATAAACAGATTGACTACTGGGTCTCCTATTCAATTTGTGATTGTACTACTTCTCTGTACTTCAGTTCTATACATTCTTCCACAGAATCGCATATTGTGAGGAATAAATTCTGTTGGCTTTCTTGCTCATGGTTGAAGTAAGAAGGCCATGTTTCATAAAAGTGTCCTGTATATTAGCCACTTGCAAAGTTAAAGCAATGTGTCCCCATAAATTGTTAGCTTTCATGCCAGCAATACGAGCTCTAACTTAATTGCCCTGAAGTCCTTTCCAAGGGATTAGCCCCTGGGACTCAATTAAAAGCAAGCTTAAACTCACATAAGCCCACTTACACTGCTGTCAAGGCCACAGCCCAATGATTCCTCTGTGAGAGCAATTTTTCCATTCAATGTCTGTAGACACTATACTCAAGTGCTTCAACACAAGAGGAAGAAATCTTAGGTGGAATTTTAACTTTTCTTATAAAAATTTTCAGTACTATTTCCAGAATATATTTCCTATTTTTCATTTGTTTTCATGTTTTATAGGTTAGTTATCGTTTCTTTAATATTTTACTTTTGCTTGAATTCTATATCTAATCATCTGGTTTACACATCAAAATAGAATCTTTAGAGATGGAGCCTATGGAATTTACTTATTCTCTAAGCTCATTCATTTGGAATTGAGAATCTTATTTTGGGGAATGAAAATTTAGAACTCATACATAAATGGGAAAAAAGGTAGCCTCTTCAATAAAGGTGTCAGGAAAACCAGACTGCCACTTTATTACACCATATATAAAAATAAATTCAAAATGGATTAAGGACCTAAATTTGAGACCTGAAACCAAACAAATCCTTGAATACAGCACAGGCAGTAATTTCTGTGACATCAGTCAAAGCAACATTTCTCTAAATATGTCTCCTAAGGCAAGGGAAACAAAAACAAAAATAAACCATTGGGACTACTTCAAAATAAAAAGTTTCTGCAGCGTGAAGAAAACCATCAACAAAACTAAAAGACAACCTACTGAATGGGAGAAAATATTTGCAAATGACATATCCAATAAAGGGTTAGTATCTAAAATATATAAAAAACAGATAAACTCAATACCCAAAAAAACAAATAGTCCAATTAAAAAAGACATGAGCAGGACATTTCTCCAAAGACACCCAGATGGCCAACAGACACATGAAAAGATGATCAATATCTCTCATCATCAGGGAAATGCACATCAAAACCACAGTGAGATATCACCTCACACCTATGAGACTGGATAAAACAGAAAACACAGGACACGACAAGTGATGGCAAGGAGTAGAGGAAACAGAATCCTTGTTCACTTTTGGTGGGAATGCAAGCTGGTGCAACCACTCTGGCAAAGTGTAGCAGTTCCTCAAGAAATTTAAAATTGTACTTCTCAATGATCCAGTAATCACACTACTGAGTATCTACCCAAAAAATACTAATACTAATTCCAAGGGATACATGTATTCTTAGGTTCACTGCAGCAGTATCTACAATACCCAAAGTACAGAAGCAACACAAGTGTCCATCAACTGATGAATGGATAAAGAATATGGGGAGGAGAGTGTATAAAATTGATTATTCAGCCATTAAAAAAAATACGATCTTGCCATCTGCAACAATACAGAGCTAAAGAGTGTAATGCTAAGCCAAATAAGTTAGTCAGAGAAAGACAAATACCGTATGATCTTACTCATATGTGGAATTTAAGAAACAAAACAAAGAAGCAAAGGAAAAAAACAGAGTGACAGACAAACGAATAAACAGACTCAACTACAGAGAACAAACTGATCATTACCAGAGGGGTGGGGCTGGGAGAATGGGGGAAACAGGAGACGGGGATTAAAGAGTATATCTACCATGACGAAAAAATAAAATAAAATGAAAAACAACAACAGAAAGAACATTTAGAATTCAGAGGAAAACACTGCCATTTTTCCCCTCCCCAAGTTACATTTCAGAAATTAAATTTGTGAAAAGAACGAAAAAGGCAGTTCGGCTTGTACCATCAGTACTAATGCCAAACACCAGGCATCCTTGCGAAGCCCTGATCACGTTAGCATAAACCCCATTCCCTTCATCCTCACCTGTGTACCTCGCAGTCCAATAAATGCCTCTGAAACCAAGAAACAACCACAGGATCCCTTCTTAATATTTAACAGTGACTCATCTTTAAATGTTAATCATCTCGTTTAGGTTTAAATAGTTGGGAATTTTTCTCAGTAATTTTTTTCCAGAGGCTTTACATTCCCCATAGATCTAGGATGATATTGACGGTGATCATCATTGGAAGCCTGCGAACCCAATACAAACTGGCTTCTATTAATTGCTTTTTCAATATATTCCAATAAACGTAGAACCACTATTTCCCCAACTCCAAATATAGGGAAAACCCAAAAAGTCACGGTGATGTTAGCAAAGCAGAGCTTCCTTAAGGAAGTATGTCACAGTTCTCAAACTCCAGCCACAATTGAGAATCACCGGTGGGAACCCTCAGAACTCTTTAAATGCAGACTACAGTCCAGACCAATTAAATCGGATTTCTATAGGGGTGGGCACAGGTTTCAGTACCGGTAAAGCTCCAAGGTAATCCCAATGTGGAGGCTGAGTTTAGGACCATAGGATGACAGAGCACTTATGCGACTCTTTTATCTTTACTCACTTTTATTTTGCCTTTTTTACATTTATGAGCTAATAGGCAGAACATCAGGCTCATGATAGATTTGGGACTTCCAGTTTAACAGTCTTTGTCAATTTTTGTAACGTGAAGAAAAAGCAATATCATACTCTACACCTTCAGTAAGATTTTAGTGTGTACATGTTTCCTAGTTCATAGTATATATTCACCTAAAAATCCCCCAATTCTTTAATGTATGGGATATGTTTCTGCCAATAAATATTCCTAGTGTCTGATTTAAAGAACAATGCTTTTATTCACATCCCACAAGGAGAATGTGTCCAAACAGTGAAGCCACAAACAGAACAGACAGAACACTCAGGGTAAAAGACCTAAACTGAGCTTACAACACTCAGCAGAATTCTAGTAACTCAGTAAATTCTCCTACCAAAAACAATGTTTAAAACCTCAACAAGCATACTAAATATTTTCACTGAAGGCAACAGAGGGACTAAATGAGTCCATTTTTACAAATAACTGTGCATTCCCAGTGGTTTTCCTGGGATACCTGTCCATCCACAGCCCCAGCCCCTTTGTTTCAACATCAAATCACTGATAAGCTCTGGCTTGTGGTAAAGAAATGACACCCCAGCCTAAAAAAAGGAATCCAGAGAAAATTCTGTAGCTTGGGGCATAGATTGAGATCTGCCCAAAATTTCAAAACTTCTTTTTCAGAAGGTTTTGAGCTCTGCTAGGCTTCCTTCTCCCTGACATGTTTTAAACATCCCTTCAGGTTTCATTTAACACTCTCCAGATCTCAACATAGATATACATTTATTTATTAGTAAGTAAGAGCCAAGAGACAGCCAGCTTCCACTGACGTGCAGCTAGATCTCAAGATTCTGTCTGGAACCATCTCATAACTACTTTCACAAACAACTTAAAAGTGCTGTTTTACAAGCTTTTATAACTTAGCAGCCTTGATTCCATTTCTAAACTTTTAGTTAATATAAGAAACCCAAGACTAACCTGATTAGCCCTACTTACTTGGTGGGTTATGCCAAACGAACATGAATGATTATACAGTCTCCATGCACCTTACCACTGAAATCCACAGGCCGGGACCTCTTCCAAATAGAACTGCAAATGGGGATCCTGAAAGCAGTTTCTAGTATACCGAACATCTTGTTCTAGAGAGGCTAATCCTTTGAATCTTTCAATCACTTCCTTCCAGGCTACCCTCGCTCACATTTTTTCCTAAGCTTCCTGTGTAGGACCTTCGTTTCTCCTTTGGAGTTTTCTCTGTAGTCTTGAAAGTCTGTCTAGGTTAAGCAATCTGAAACACTTCACTTCCTACTGTTTGTTTCTGTCTGTTTCTGCTTCCTTCTCTTCACAATCGGTCTGGATGGTTCTTTTGGGGGAGGGGGGTAATCAGGTCGGGTTTCTTTCCACAACAGCTTTGGTTCATCTGTCTCCCTAGTACCCATCCTTCCCTGTCCCAACATCACTAACTGAAAGTTTTCCTTTTTCTCATGTTACATATAAATAACAACAGTAAAAGCAATGAAGTGAGCGAAGGTATTAAAGAGTAATTGGGATTCAAGCCTCAGCATAAACTGAAAATCAGGTCGCTCTATAAAATCAAACAACACGTATTATTTAAAAATGACTCTTCTCACTGACAAATACTTGTTGGCATCATCTAAGATACTTTCCCTTACATTTTAGAAAAGTGGGACGCCTGGGTGGCTCAGTCGGTTAAGCGTCCAACTTCGGCTCAGGTCATGATCTCGCGGTTCTTGAGATCGAGCCCTGCATCGGGCTCTGTACTGACAGCTCAGAGCCTGGAGCCTGCTTCAGATACTGTGTCTCCCTCTCTCTGCCCCTCCCTCGCTCGTGCTCTGTCATACTCTATCTCAAAAATAAAAAAACTATTAAAAAAATTAGAAAAGTAACCCATTTTTTGTGTAGAAAAAATGTACAGAATCATTTTAAGCTACCTACTAAAATAGAGCTTACTTATGGCATATAATATTAAATGAATAAACCAGGACACAGAATTCTGTTATTTATGTGATCACAATTATGTAAAAAAAAAAAAAAAAAAATGGGCGTATAGTAAAATTACTGGTAGGAAACACACCAAAGGTTAATGGCAGCTGCTTTGGGGCAGGAGAACTATAGGGGTGTTTCTCTCTTTTTCTACTTTTTCTAAGATTGCCAATTTTTCTACTGTGAGCATTTACTACTTCCATAATTTAGAAAGATCATTTTATCCACATGTCTTATTTGGCACGATATCCTTTTTTTTTTTTTTAAATTTTTTAATGTTTTATTTATTTCTGAGAGAGAGAGAGAGAGAGACAGTGTGAGCAGGGAGGGTCAGAGAGAGAGGGACACACAGAATCCAAAACAGGCTCCAGGCTCTGAGCTAGCTGTCAGCACAGAGCCCGATGCGGAGCTCGAACCCACAAACCGCGAGATCATGACCTGAGCCGAAGTCGGATGCTTAACCGACTGAACCACCCAGGCGCCCCTTGGCATGATATCCTATTTCAATCTCTGATACTTGCAGGAAGCCCGCTCTCTGCCAGCCCAGCCTGGAAGAGTGCGTGCAGCTCTGCTTCATGCCCAGAGGTTCAAGGTCCCGGGACGTCTTAATCAAGGCCAATGACACCAGCCAATTCCATCAGGAGCTGCCCTCCATCTCTAGCTCCCTACTGCCTTGTTCCATAAGGAAAGCTGAAACATCATCACCTGGTTCTTATTTTAACAAGTCTCTTTCACCAATCCTTCACTTTTTCCATCTAAATCATCATACAATATACAGCTCTAGGTATAAGTTTCAAAGAATCTTTGTCCAATAAAGGACACGGCTGATAAGTTACTGCAGGAAAAGCAACATCCACATGAGTGTCACTAACTCTGGTCTGACACACACAACGTCACTCACCCTCTTGAGTATCACTTGCTAGGCTGGCAGGAGGGTTCCCTTCCAGGACCTTCTACAATGCACCTGAGATACTGGCCCTCTTGTTTCACAGTCCTCAAGCACAAACTTAACTTTCCACTGGAAACCTTCATTTCTAACCAGGCAATTTTCGTTTTTCAAATTCAGCCTTTTAAAAGCAGGAGTTTGCAAGACAGCAACAAATCAAGCCGTGTGCAACTTGGCTGATGCAGCGATGGTTTACGCATCTTTGTCTGCAGGTGGAATTCCAGGAGGGCGGCAGAGCTCACCATGGTCCACATTCCCACCACTGTCCACTCCCATTCTCCCCAACACAGCATCTGCTGCGGCCCACCACCGAGCTTCTGTTTCTTAATCACATTTAGTCCACTTGAGCCAAGTGGACCTTTTCTTCCTTCTTCATTTCGTTACTGACCCATTTCATCTATGCCCTGTAAATGCTCTGCTCTCTCTCTCTCCATTCTACCCGCCTACAATGTGAAGGAAATAGACACTGAGAAGCTGCACCCTTCACTCTGACAGCAAGAGAACTGGATCCCAGCCCTTCGACTAGTATCTTCCTCTAGGAGGCTCTGACAGCACCCACAGAGAGCAGGGCCATCACTCCCAAAAGTCCTCTTGGTACTCCCTGAGGGGGTTTAGAGGCACTGGCTTGGGTGAGCTTACCGGCCGTTACCTACCCAAGACATCAGCCCTGCAGCATCAATGGTCATTTTCAGCGTATGAACTAACAGGCAGTATAATTCTTGATGCTTTGATGGTCAACAATGGGAACTTCCAGGGCAATAAATTAAAAAACAATTTATAAATCAATTCCTCAGTCATAGATCATACACTCAACAGACCTATGTGGCTACTGGCTACCATTGCGAACACTGTAGATATAAAACATCCGTCCGTCATCACAAAAAGTTCTACTGGATCAGCACTGATGTAGCTTATAAGAGCACGCTAAACTAACATCATACTATTTTGAATAATCCAAGTCAGCAAAGACATATTTCTCAACCCCAGATTAATCAATTTGTCCTTGCAGACTGAGCAGAATGTAAGCACATATAAACTAACACAACAGTTTGGAAGTGACCTTGGGGAATAGCCATTTCAATCTCCAGACTCCGGCTTACCATCCAACTACTGCTCACTGCTTCCTGCCCCCTTCTGTTCCAGAAGGTTCTTTTAAAATCTATTATTATTTTCTTTTCATAAAGTCGGGTGATTTTAATTTAAATGAAGAAAAAAGCAAATGTTAGCACAGGAAGAATCATCCATGGCCCTTGTCATAACTCACGGAACTAACGTCCTACAAGTTTGTCTCAAATCATTTATTACAATGCTCCTACAACGTTGTTACTGACAAAACACACAGATTAGGGCAAACTACTACAATCTCCTTACCACATGTCTTCTCACCCAGCATGTGTACCAGTTTGAGAATGGAATTTTTAAGACTGAAAATTAACATCATCCTATTTAACCCCTGTAACAGCCGACACTCCCCCCGCACCAGCAATCTGCCTTGGTAAACGTTCAAAGCTAACATCCTGAGGAGCGTGATGCAACTTGTAGATGAGACCTCCTGTACACGTGAGCAACAGCTACGACCCTGGCTTTCATGGCCTACGACGGTCACTGAAACGGAGATGTCTGCTTCCATTTCTCCTTCCTCTTCCCCTCTTCTCTAAGTCAAGCACTGCTCTTACCTTATACAGCAGAAATATTAAAGGTGTGCAGATTGCTCGGCAGAGTCTCCGTTTCTGTTCCAATTGCAGGAGAAGCTCATTCAGGGAGATCCTGCAAACGCGTCTGGCTCGCGGCCAAGCTACCAGCAGCACAGCCAACGGACGCTGACGGCGCTTCCTCCTCGCCGTGCTTTACTCTTCATGCCCCCCCCCCTCAACTGCTGTCACTGCTCTGCCTGCGCCTGCCAAATGTGCTGACACTGGCCTCCAGGGAGACCCCTGAACCACTAGGCTCCTGGGCCCACCCACCTTCACTATTAAACTCAAGCTGGGCACCGTGTTGGTTTCCCCGCCTTTCCCACCAGCTGGAGCACTTTGCCACGGAGGGCAGGACCACCACCACACTCTCGGCAACGCTTCACCCTGCTCTGCCTGCATGCCTCCCACGTGTGCAAAGGGCCCCGGCTTCGCCTCGTCTCAAGAAGTCAACCAGGAAAGCTGCTGCATACATGCCGCGCACTGAGCCCCAGAGGTCTGCACAGACAACCGAGCGGCCCAGAGGAGACATCAGCTGATAGCCCAGTTTACGGACGTTCCCCCAGCCTCCCACAGCTTCATCGGGCTCTAACTCGAAGGGGAACTCTGGGGTCCATATTAGCCCTCAAGAATTAGAAAATGGCCAGGGGCATCTGGGGAGATGCCCTAGGGCCTTGTGAACTAGAAATTGTGGGCAGGTGAGAAAGTCCAGTCCCTGGGAAAAACTGCATTCATCGCCAAGGGATCTCCTCGTGCCCAGATGCGCAGCCAGTGACAAGCATCTGGTCTTCCCTGAGACCAGGGGAGAGAACCATGTAGGCTCAGCTCCGAGGCCTACCCAAGCAGTTACCAAAATGGGATGGTGGTAAGCTAGGGATTCTGGGGCCAGGCAGAATGAAGTTAGGAGTCTCTATTCCACCAGCTGCTCCCCAGGACCCCTGCCACTTCATGTGAAGTGAAGCAGTGCGCATCTCAGAGAAATAACAAGGTAACTAACACAGAATGAGTCCCCAGGTAGAGTCTGGCTCAGAGTTCAACTGCTCAGGAAAAGCCTTCATTGCTTTGTCTTGATTTGTTGTTTAAAGGATCATAAGTGGAGACTCGCCCTCTCAACTCCTAATATCAGAACTGTTGTTGCAAGGAAAATTTACATCCACTGGATTCAAAAACTCGCCCAAGCTCCAAGGAAGGAAGATTTCATTTTACAATTTCTCTTCCTTCTGTCCTCTGCATACCCAGGGTTGGCATACTCCTGTGAGTATAGGGGAAGGTGGCATTTGGGAACATACCCACATCTAGACTGTCCCGATCTTCGTGTTCATTCGGGTGAACCATCGGGCTTTCCACACCCTGGAAAAAGATAAAGTCAGGCAGGGATTTAAAAAAATTACTTACGTGCCACAGTTCTGTTCATGGTTATCAATTCAGAAAAAAACAATAAAGACGTGTCATGTGTATCACCATGCATCAACAGGAAGCTAGTCTTGGACTTCATTAGTCTTATGGAAGAGCTGCCTAAAGGAAAGGACCGGCCCCAAGGGGAAGCACGCCTGAGCACTCTCCACAGGTGCTTTTATTCCCATAGGCTGGCTCTCAGGTCTATTCCTGCTGTCACATTGCTGGCAAACATCCATAGCTATCAATCTTCAAGGAAAAACTTCTTTTGGAAAATGCATATATAACGGTTCTGCATATACAACGACAACCCAGAAAGGCAGCCAGCCTTGGTCATAAAGATAACTGCCAATTTGACACAGGAAACAGAATTGCAATTACTCTGAATGTGACTTGGGGCATACCCCTAGGGCTTCTTCACTTGTTTTTAAAATCTGTTCTTTAAAACATTTCTATTACCACTAGATTTTCCCTTCTACTTCAGCTCTGGAGAAAAAGTAAAAGGAAGAAAGGGGGAGAGGAGGGGACAGAGAACCATTACCTTTACATCGTCTTCCTTTCCCGGTGATGATCTGCCAGACACCAAATTCTTAATCTCTGCAAAAGGAATAATCCTCATCAGGCTCTGCTGATAGGAGCTTTCATTAAAAGATGACAAAGAAAGCAAAACAAAAAAACTAGATGACTAAATATAAATGAGTAGCCCAGGAACTTTCTGTATGGAGCTAGGTTTTTATAGAAGGCTTCTTAAAAATCAACTCTCCACAGAGCAGAGTATCTGACAGCTCAGCTACCACACTCTGGTAATATTTATGTGAACCAAGAGGTAAACAAGCCCAGGACCTCCTGCAGGAAATCCTGAGGGGGCGGGTGGGAACCCAGCATTAAATAAACAAATGCGCTGGATTCAGAGGGAAGGCTGCTCACAGAACGAAGGCTCTTCAAAATAGCCCAGATTCTAAGGACATGACGAGTACCTACCTGAGGAAATCCCACGTCTAGTTCCTCAAATACCACACATTGCATGTTTCAAAAGAGCCTAATTCATTCCAGATGAGGTCCGGCCTTTCCTCGGGCGTCCTTAAAAGCCGACAATGCCAGCAAAACCCTTGGGCTCCCACCACAGATGATGCCAGGCTGGGCACAGACACGCCACAGGCACGCTGAGCACCCTCTTTCTGAATAAAGGCTTTCCTGGAAATATCAGCGATCGGGATGTTCTGGGCTAAACAGGAAGGCTTATTTACAGGGTATTTTTTTCTGGGTCCTGCCTAATTCTCTTCCCACACAGTGGCCCGTAAACAAGAATCACTGTTGCTGATATGTAACTCCCCAAACCAGGTTGGGGCCTGGGGAAAATAAGTGTCGGACCCTCCCAGCAAGGGAAGACGGCTAAAAATCTTTACCACCAAGTGTATTAACACACAACAGTGTGGGCCCACGGCTTCCCCTGAACCCTCCCTCAGGGGCCCTACCACCATGGCCCTGCCTGACACCAATTCTGGGGAAACCTGACTTAACTAACTATTCGCCACTCTGCTTTGCCATTCCCATTAACTGAAGTCACCTAAGGCTCCAGACCTTCCAGGTCGATTTACTCAAGCTCTCCTTGCTGCTAGGCACCGAAGCTAGGAGTTTCATTCCTGTTTTTGCTTAGACAAAGTATAAGGCGTTTTGCTAAAAAATCCTAGTAAGTCAAGGACAGAGCACAGAAGTCAACTCTCTACTGTCATGATGGGTGTTCTTTTTAATTTGCTAATAGAAACTTCGTGCTTACTAACAAGTAAGGAGATATTTATATTCCACAATAGTTTATTGTCCTTGAATTCAGAATCCTTACAAGATCTATAATGAAAAATGCTAAGATAATAGCTTCAATTTCAAGTGGTCATGTCAACTGACCTCAGCAGGGGGGAGGGGCACACGGACACCCAGCCTGGGCAGCTTTTGTTCCCTGGATCCCTACCTACCTTTACATGCACAGCCCACTAAGGGCCTCCAGGTGGCAGCAGAGTACCGTCTGCGGAACAACATGGTCAGCAACAGGAATGCCAAAAGGAGCCAATTTCACCCTTTAAAAGCCCGCTGCTTAAGTTTCAAAATTCAAAACACTAACATAAAGCTTTCTGTCCTGTTATACAGGTGCAGGAATTGATGTGAAGCACCTGTAGAAAATATTAGGGGTTTTGTTTTGAAGCACACATACCCAAACCCTGAAAGCCGGCTAGGTGGGGGGAAATAGCACCACGATGTTAAAGAAGGCGACAGGAGCCAGAAGCAAAGTTTCAATGGACACTTCTGATAGACAGACTCCAGGAGAATCACACACATTTCTGCTTTGGCACCATTATATATGCCTGTAAAGCCCTTGCAGACCATGTGCTCTTAAATCAGGATTCTGCATTTCTAAACAATTATGTACCTACAGCAGTGATTAAACGCAACAGCACACATTTTATTCAAGACTGTGCTAATGAAGACAGCCCTAGTGCCTGGTAAAATCCAGTAACAAAAGATGTGCCACTCTGGTCATATGTTCAGATCCCAGCTTCCTGCCACTCTCCAAATTCCAGGCTTTGCACACTGTCAGCGTACAGTTTTGTGTTGCATCTGTTGCATTTTTCTTTTGTTCCAGGCTATATTAAAAGGGGCACATCTTTACAAAATGTGTATCATTACTTTAAAAATAATTTTCCAAGTTATAAGACCGTTACCCAAACATCGTTACAAACATTTGTGGCAGCGTATGGATTCAGGATAATAATGTATCATTAATTAACCTAAGTGTATACACAACTTCATCCTAGAGCTTTTAAAGAATGTGGCACTCATTCCACTGGAGTTTAATCAAATTGTTTGAGGAGAGACGCTGCTAAATTACCAGGATCCTTTTACACTCACTCCCCTTACCACAACTGCACCTTGCAATCAAACCACTCATTGCTATAGCAACGTCCGGCAGACAATGCTATCAGTAACTTCAAACTACTCTGTTTTAAAGGCCTATGAATCCTGCCTTCATGGCCCACCCAGGATTATCCCCTCTAAATCCGATTTACCCAACTTAACAAACATGTTTTCTTATTGCCAAACTGTAATGGAAGAAATAACCTCTAGGAGTCATGTTCACCAGAGACACTGCACCAGCAAACAGGGTTTTCACAAAACAGGGTTAAGTAGCTCTATGATTCCTGCCAGTGTTTCATTAAGAAACAGATGAGCCTAGTAGATCTCAACTCTGCGTTAAGCCTTACTGTCCCCTTTTGAAAAATGGGAGCCCAAGGCTATATTCAAACAAAGCAAAAAAGCTTACACTGAAAGTACAGGATGACTGGTCTCCTTTAACTACCCTTTGCTGTGCCATCTGACTCCTCCCACAAAGAAGGCATAGATAGATAGATAGATAGATAGATAGATAGATAGATAGATAGATAGATAGATAGATGATAGATAGATTGATCAATCGATCAATCCTGATCAGAGACAGCCAGCCAACTACTGCTGCTACAGCCCTGGTTCAGGTTCAGCTGTCCACAGTCAAGTCCGCAACTGGGTTCCCTTTGCAGAGCATTATCAAAAGCACAACTGGAAATAAGGGTCATGCTCTCAGCCTGCAATGCCTACTCCACAAAGGTCCAAAGGAATTCTGAGCGGTTCACAGGCTTCAAATGGATCCTATTCTCCCAACAGACTGAGTTCTAGGAAGGCTGAGTCCAAACTGCTTTTGGCCCAACACTTGAATCCCCAGTGCCGGGCAGAGTGCCTAGCATATTAAAGGCACTGAGTAAAATGCTCCTCTCCTCCACCTAATCTGGTGGCCGAAAATAGCTGATGAGACGTAGTGGATCATTAGGCAAACTGTAGGTCAGACCAGGAAAGGAATGCAGTTGGATTCCAAAAAAAATTGCTTTTTTGGAATATTAATTCAAACACTCTCAATACCAGCACTGTTTATCCCAACTTGTAACCTGCCAGATTGATCAGATGAATGAACACTTTTCCCTTTGCACCCTCCCACTCCTCCAGCTGGGTACAAAAGCCACCCCTTCCTTTCTAGTCATGCACTGGTGTTTCCCTTATATAACATCACTTCCACGTATCATTTTAATGTCTTATCCCAGAGTGCATATCGGACTAGCAAATGCCAGAGAACTAAAATGGCGAAGGGAACAAATTCGAGAAGCCTTCCTTCCTACTCTTAATTCAGGGACCATTTTAATACTGTGACCTTTTGTTTCAGTATCCCAATTACTCCATGTTTTCCTAAAAGTGGGAATGCTAGTAAAACCTATCTTTTGGACTTCCCAGTATAAATATGGACTGGGAGAAAACGAAAAGGCACTTATCTGTAGAAATATCAGCATGAGCCCCATTCATCTAGGAGCCTTAAGAGTCCATTCAGGTGAACAAACCTGGCTGGACCCCTGCAGAGACACAGGATCAGGTGGGGAGAGGACATCAAGGTGAAGGAAGAGATTCTTGCCCTGACACAATTCCAAATGTTATTTTACAATGTAATTTGCATAGGTGCGCTCTGCAACCTTTGAAAAAGAATTTAAGACATCTTTTTGAAATGTTTTAAAATGACTTAAGACACCTTCTGAGGCCACCAGAGTAATTAAAAATTTTTTTGAAAAGATCAAAATAATCAATAAAAACCACTGTTAATGTTTTAGTAGATACTTCTTCCCTATAAGCTATTTTTCAACAGCTTTAAGGTATATCATACTAATTACCCATTTAGAGTACACAATGATTTTTTACATATTCAGACTTTTGTAGTCATTACAGTTCAGGAACATTTTCATTATGGCCAATAAGAAACCCTGTACCCATTAGCACTCACAGCCCATTTCTCCCCAACTGCCTCCATTCCCATCCCAGCCAAAGGCAACCACTAATCTTCATTCTTTCTTAACGGATTTGTCTATTCTGGATATTTCCCATTTTTAAGGTTCATTCATGTTGTCATGTACCAGAAGTTCATTCCATTTTATTGCCCAACGCCATTCCATCGTGTGCATGGACCACATTTTGTATATTCATTCCTAAATGGACATTTAGGTTTGTTTCCACTTTTGGGCAGTTATGAATAAGGCTGCTATGAACACCTGCATACATTGTATTATGGAGATGTAGGTTTACATTCTGCCTGAGGATGTATCTAGGAGTGTGATTGCTGGGTCATATGGTAACTATATTCAATAGATTTGTAGGATATAGTTTTGGGTGATTGTTTTGTTTTTCAGGTCTCCAGTGTGCATCACCCACTCCCCATAAAATTTCAGAGACTGAAGAACTTAGTCGTGGGGATTTAAAAAAAAAAATAAAAAGATACCCTCAGCCCAAAAATGTAGTTACAACCATCAAGTAAGCAGAAACTCTAAATCATTACATCTCCAAATAAGGTGAGAAAATCATTTTTCTGATTTACTCAACTGCTTGAATACAATGAGGCAAGTCATATTTGAAAGGTATAAATCACATTCAGTTTTGTCTGGAATACTCTTCTGTCCTGATGACTTCCCACTTAGATTTAATTCAACTCAAGAAAGAAGCTTCTTTGCTGTAGAGTTCCAACTTTAGCTTATTTCAATTGTGTTAGACTCATAATACAAGTCAGTTAATCCAAGTCCTTGTCTCCAGCCTGCCAACCTGACCCGGCTGGAACAGCATCCAAGGCACATCTGAACAGAATTTGTTACATCTAGTGGAGTTTGGAAGAATCTGAGATTCTTTTCAGCTCACACTACCACTCTCTAATTCTGCAATTGACTGGGGAGGCAAGGAGAAGAATTTTTCCTTATGTGTGAGAAAATACTAGTATGATAATAATAATAAACAAAAGGTACATCACAGTAGGTTGATATGCTATTTTTATCCCTGTCCCTTTAACGATGAAACCCATTCACTTCTGTGGACAGGAGAAAGAAGACGGGTGAGGTCAGTCTCTAAAGAAAGTACAGAAAAGGCTGAGCTACCCTTTAAGATGACATAAACAATTTCAAATCACTTCCTCGGGCTGGAAAGTACATTCTCAGGGTATGATTTATAGTTGTCTTTATGAAGCCTAAATGCTTGACTTTCAGGTGAAAAGCCCTGATCAAGTCCTTGGATGGATACACCACACTAGGGTTAAGGTAAGAACTCTGTGTCCAACTGAGTAACCATCCCCACAAAACAGCCTCCTCAACTGCTGTCCTGAAGCCCTCAACACCTCAGGTTCCAGCCAGCCAGGCTTAAAAGACCTGTATCTTGACAAACATTGGAATTATATTCAACGCTTCTAAAAAGACATTCAGTTACAATATTTAAAATGAAGAATCTTGGAAAGGAAACTCTGCACACATAAAAGCCCTCTTGTTTTCCCAGTAACTCATGGGAAATACTCCAATAAGGAAGATCCACCACCCAACTCCCTCCTTACCTTTCACTCACCCAGAGCACGCAGAGAAGGGCTGCAACCTCATCTAAGGAACACGCAGATGAAAGGGCTGCTTACCTCGTTACTCTGACAGGAAGAGCTGTGTCCTGGTGTCCCAACACATGCACGATTACCACTAAATCCACCCTAGCACAGGTTATAACTTGCACTTGTAACAAGCTAGTAGGGCTATGAACTAGTTGTGGCTAAGCATCCGTGTTCAGATCCTAGTCCAGGGGCTCTACCTGTATTTTCTCACGTAAGCCTTACTATGAAGGATTAAATGATACTCCCAACCCCACCATTTTGCACCCAAGAAAACAGATGAATAACCTGCATGGTGTTCAGAAGTGAGACCGTGGTGGAGCTGAGGGTTTAGTAGATCTGCCTGTAGCTGGTGTGTGTCATCAAGACATGCCTGTGCATGTGGGTCATAAATCCTTGTAAGGACTTTATAAGACAGGTCAGCCATGTGGAAGAGAGCTCATTTCAGAGCAGTGCTTCCAATTTTACACTTTTCCATCATACAAATGCTGGAGAAAACTCTCAATCAGCAGCCCAACAAAGAAATAGGTAAGTGTTCCATTATATAAGGGTAGTGGCTATTCTATACTATGATAGGTTAAGAGAATTTACCTGCCAGACTTCTGACTGCCTGAGCAAGGGTCACATGAGACGAGTTATGTGACCTCTCTGTGCTACCTTCTCATGTGTACAATTGAGAAAATACACTGCCAACTCCGAGCAATGTCCCTCTCAGTGATCACCGGAATGCACAAATTACGCTCAGCTCACAGCTGCATGCCCAGCACCTCGATCAGTGTGTCAGGCACTCAACAAATACTGGAGTGCAATTATATAAAAGTAAACTCCTTGAGATTGGGTTGGTTTTTTTTTTTTTTTCCTCTTTGCCTTTTTAGCTACTGCTATGCCTGCGGGGCTCATATCTGCTTGCCTAGACATCGCCTTGCATTTGCATCCATAGCCTCTCCCGCCTTTTGCCTTTCTCGAAGGGTCATGAAGAGGAAGCCTCTCCGCCCTGCTGTGAACTGCTGTTTTAGCCCAGAGGAAAGTATTCTCCCTTCGGTCCTCTGTAAGGAGAACTCAAGCTGCAGCTCCCATTCCCGATTTCCTTGTTACTGAAAATGTGGAACATAATTAACGGAGAGAAGCCAACAAAGTACGGGACTATTTAACACAGAAGTGGAGACAGTTAGCAGATCACAAAGTGTTTTGTTTTTAAACTACAGAAGAATATAAAAGAAAATGGAGTCACCTAGTGGTCAATCGTACTGCAATCGTTCTGTTTACCGTCGCCCCAGAGGCTCTAAGCAGTCATCAACCTGCCAAACACCACCAAAAAGCACAGCAGGGTGGGGGCAAGGCACAGGTGTTTTGAATATTCAAGGTGACCATGAGGAGTTTTAAAAACACCTCCCTTACCAGGCTCCCAGGGTGAGCATCTGTACTAATGGATGGAGGACCCATATGATCATGAAAGAGGAAGAAAATATGGTCTAGAAAGGGCAGGAACAGTAGAAATGAGGGAGAGCAACATCCCCCCAAGTTCCTTCCATGGACCACCTCCATGAGATGGTCTAAGTACTGTTTAAAGGGGATTCTTGCATGAACCATTTAGAGAACTATTAAATAAGGTCACACGGGGGTCTTGACTGCAACAAGTTCAATAGAAGCTGAAAAACATTTATTGTACTCTCAATCCCCAGAATGAATGAAAAGTCTCATAGAGTGCATTTGTTAACCTATTTGGTCCAAGAATCCTTATTTATCAGAGCATCTCCCAAGATTGGTGTTCTCTCCGACACTTCTTAGGAAATCGTAGAACAGGAGATCAAATAAGGATGGAGGCGGCAAGGGACAAAACAGTGTCAGTTGGTAGAGTAATAAATACTAATCATTAGCTTATTCATCTCAGCATGTTAAAAAATCAGAAGGCTCTTTGGCTATTTATTTAGTTCATTCGGAATAACGTCCCATCCTGCTGGCAGTACGATTACAATCATGAAACTATGGAAACATAATTGGCTCAAAGGCAATGATGACAGCATTTATCACGCTAACAGGGACTGCAGAGCTGATCTCCAGCATAACACTGTCATCTTTTAATCAATGGCAGCTACGGATACAAGCTGGGAGCCTCCCACCCCACCCACTGCCCCAGGAGGAACAGAAAAACATAGTCTCTTAAGACTCTCCTAGTAGATCACAAAGGGAAGGTTTGCTTTTGGGGTTTAAAGAAGGAAAAGAAGCATACTTTGACATTCAAAATGTTTTCTTCTTCCAGGTGAGGGGTCTACAGGCTTAAGAATGGACAAAAACTAATGGGAGTATTTCCACTTTGGTTGAATACTGCCCTCTGCAGGGACGTGCGGTTTGTAATGTGTCCTCCAAGCATATACAAATCGAAGCGTTGCCTACAAGGGTCTATGTACTACACACACTAATTTTTTGGGGTTGGCGCGCTTGGGTTTCTGTCCAAATTCTTTTGCTTATTGGCTGTATAACCTCAGGTACCTTACCATGGCTGTTCCTAGACCCATAAAACTCAACCATACACAACAGAGTAACTTTTTTTGTCATGATGCTGCTTCCTGTAAGGTCTCGCCCAGTTACGAACACACTGGGACTGGAGGAATCCACCCCTTCCCTCACTGCTGACACCCACCTGACATCCTACACCCATAGGGTGGTCCCCATCTGTCCCCACCTCTCCACTGTCATCACAGTGCTGTGGTGCAGACCCTCCTCTGTATTCCTTACAGCAGCAACCACCCCTGACTCCAACTCCTCCAATCCATTCTTCACGTTCTCACAGAGTGATCTTTGGAAAATAATAATCTAATTTGCCTGAAGCAGCTCTCACAGCTGTCAGGGTGAGGTTCCAGTTCCTTGCTTTGTGTGCAAGCCAGCTTGATATGCCTCCCCCTCAAGCCTGTGTCACTGGACACACACACACACACACACACACACACACACACGAAATCGACAGGACTACAAAATGATCTGCGTTTCCCTCAATTCACCCTGTGGTTCAGAACTCCGTATTACAAATATTTCCATTGTCTCAAACTCCCTTCCCTCCATTTGATCACAGCTGCAGGGTCACCTCCTCCAGGAAGCCTTCCCTGCTAACAGTCAGAAGCCACAGAGCTCTCAGAGACTACTGGCATATGACTCCCGTTTCACTTATCATAATATACTGGGGGCAACATGTTTTTCTGTCCTAATGCCAACTGTCCACCCCTTAAGGGCAAGACTTCATTCAGACTCTACTTCATTCTAAATTAGTTTAAAGGTAGATTAGAAAAGAAACACACACAAGTAAAAATCACAAGGAAAAAGCAAGGGTGAAAGCTTAATAAATAAGGCTAATACAAAAATGAACTTAGCAGTACCCTACATATTTGCAGGTGAGAACCTTAGCTCCAAGTCTTTGTTTTTGTTTTTTTCAACCAGCTTCAAGGAAAACAAAAACAAAAACCTGGGAAGTTACTGTTAGAGCAGTAAAAGCAAGCCAGATGCTCAGGAGAAGCCAGCATTGCTGACACCAGACCAGAAAGAGGTTTTCCTACAGGACTTCAGGAGAAAGCATAGTCGCCCACAGCCTCTCAGACAGGCAGGGCAAGCCTCGGCTCCTTGGTGCCACCAGCACAGCATCTACAGGACACACGAGTGAGGGCAACTCCACAGGGGCCCAAGCAGGTCCGGCTTGAGCAGGAAGCTCAGTGTGTCACCTTACCCCTCGAGTGTGTGCAATATGGGCACACGGACTTGCAGCACCTTGCTACAAAACCTCCTCCTCCAAGACTACTTTTTAACAAACACGGAGGCAAAGAGTTTAAGATGTTAACAGCTGACAAATACTTATAATGCAACTAGTCTACGTGGCCAGTTACAAGCAGAATCAAAAATACTAACCAGCGGGCCACCTGGGTGGCTCAGTTCATTAAGTGTCCAACTTTGGCTCACGTCACGATCTCGCAGTTCACGGGTTCAAGTCCCATGTCAGGCTCTCTGCTGACAGCTCGGAGCCTGCAGCCTGCTTCGGATTCTGTGCCTCCTCCTCTCTGCCCCTCCCTTGCTCTTCTCTCTCTCTCTCAAAAATAAATAAACTTAAGAAAAAAATCCTTTTAATTAAAAAAATATATATTAACCAGTAGTCAACGACACTGGCTTAGGGGCAATGGGTTTGTCCTGGCTTCTCTCCCTAATGCCAGCATCTAATATGGTGGTTTCCAGCCCTATCCAACTACTGTCCCTTTACACAATAGATATTTTGTAATGCCCCTCCACTATCCTGAAATTAAATAATAATGTAGTCATGCCCCCATATATATATAACCCTATCCTCACACCTAATTTCAAAGAAAAATAAAAAATATTCTTCAACAGAAAGCAAAAGGAAGGAATTAGTTTCCACTGTGCTTCACTAACTACTTTAACCACCAGTTAACCTGTTAGTTCCGAGCACTCTCTGGGTTCCCCAGTGTGGGGGAAGGAGCTTGCATACCTTCTTCAGTTTCCACAGCACTGGCGGGCATGGCACGTCTTTCCTCCGGCCTGGCTTCTTGATCTTCAAGAGCCTAAGAAAGAAAAAACAGATTATTGAAAACAACTGGAGGCTTGAGATAATGGGACAAGGAGATGGAAATCACAAGCATGGGTCTTGAAGAGAGACAGGCCAGGCAAGGCCTGGGGAGGTCTGGAAAGACAGGGAGGGGTAAAGCCACCGGGAGTACATAGAGGCGGCGCCCCAAGATGATGATGAGAGACACTGGGGGGAACCCAGGGGCATGGGGTGAAAGTGTCCCTGCCACTAATGCTCTACTGCTTGCTTCTCCATGTCACAACCGGAAGGTCCTCAAGAAAATAATGCATGAATCAAAAACGGGGGCAGAAGAACAGAAAATCATGACACTGTAAGGAAGAGCCACTATTTATGCATGTGCCCATCCTGACCAACCTCTACCCATGCCATACAACACAAGGGTCCTGGGGACGGGACCCCCATCAGAGAGAGGGCCCAGGATGACCACTGGCCTTGGGCTGCAAACCACCATATGCTGGTGCAGGCTGCCCAGGCTGAGACCAAGCTGGTGCCCTTAGGGAGTAGGTGCCCTTAGAGAGTAGCTGCCCTCCCGGAACCTTCTGCATTCTCTTTTCAAATGGATCCCCCGTGGCCAGGGAAATGCGAAGAGCCACAGAATTACGTGCTGACGTGCCAAGTGGTAAAATAGCCCAACACTGCAACAAGACATGTTCCAGAACAAATGCATGAGTAAACCTGGGCAGGCAACCCTACAGCTGGCCGAGACCCCTGAATCCTCATGGACATTTTAATTTTTTAAAAATTGTTTATTTATTTTTGAGAGAAAAAGAGAGACAGAGAGACAGAGCATGAGTGGGGGATGGGCAGAAAGAGGGGCAGACACAGAACCGGGAGGAGGCTCCAGGCTCTGAGCTGTCAGCACAGAGCCCGACACGGGCCTAGAACCCATGAACTGTGAGATCATGACACTTAATCAACTGAGCCAGCCAGGCGCCCCATCATAGGCATGTTATTAATTAATTAAACTCAGTGTATCAAATGCCTTGTCCTTGACTATTTCATAAGAACATCCTGCAGCCAGAACAACAACAAAAACCCAAGAAAACATACACACTTAACCAAACCACAAAGGGGGCAGGAAACAAGCACCCAGTTACCTACCTTCCATAGCTGTCAACTGCTGTCACCCTTATCCCCAAGATGTAATATTCTCTCTTCTAGTGGGCACCATGGAATTAAAGGGTGGACCAGACCAGGTACATACTGGGAGAGGCTAAGGAGATGGGATCTAGAGTGGCTACAGTGGGAAGAGATCTCGCCATGCAGGCTCAAGGCCAAACACAACCACCAGCCTACTTAATCGCCTGGTTAGCCCTGACACTGAAATCCTAGTCCTTCAGTGAGGACAAATGGCAAGCCTGTGTGAAAAGGGCATCAGGCAATGCCAGTTTCTGATTACAAAGCAAAACCTGAAGGAAATACTTCTTTTTTGGTAAATGGCAGGTATTAATGTAATTGGTATTCTTCTGAGCAAATTTCGATGCAATTTTAGAACACTTTAATTTCCTAACTGAAATTATTATTAATGTTAGCCAAGTTCTAGAACTCAATTCTCAACATTCTGATTAACAGCAACAACTCTGTTACAATGAGAAAATTAAAGCATGGTTAGAAAATGTACCTAAGATTTTGCCTATTATCTCATTTCCTAATATGTTTACTGTTTGGATATTTAGCACCAACTTGGCATTTTTTAACACTCGATGTTTACTGCCAAATTATCAGTTCACCAGTGTCAGCTATAATGCAAGGGGCTAAGATGAATCCTCTACAACTCTTAACAAGTATGGCGTCTGAATGGGATCACTTCCTGAATAGCTCTTGTCTACAGTAAAGCAGACTCAGGTTTCTGCAGCAAGGTTTTATTGCTGTTGTTCTAGAAGGGCTGCAGGTACCTAAGCCCTGACCAGATCCCGAGACTCAAGATGCCTCCTTGACAAGACTAAGGCCATGATTCAGTTCCTTAAGAATAAATTAGTACCTCAAAGTCATCTACACCTGTTATGTAAAAAACAGACTTTTCCACATCTAAGATTTAACAGAACATGAATACTTTATTACTATACATAATTATATATTTGTTCTCCCAAATTATAAAGCTTTAGCATAGACAACGTGTAACCATCATCAACTGTTTTCTTTTAAATAGCAACAAACCAGAAAGAAATACCACTGAAAACTTCGAATTCCAGAATACTATGGAAATATTTTGTAGGACAGGTAAGGATGAACTATTGTGGATGTCTGTCAGGGTTCTGGACCCAATTCCAGGAGCGGGGGAGGGGAGGTTCCTTACCAAGGAGCAATTCTCTGATTACCCAGCAAGACTGGCCTCATCCATTTCAGATGCCCCTTGCAAGTCCCAGTTGTTATTTGTACTTCTGACCAAGTGACTATAAATCAGAGGTTCCCACAACCTCCCCACCTTGGATTTGATTAATTTGCTACAGCAGCTCTCAGACCTCAGAGAAACATTGTACCTACCAGATTACTGGTTTCTTATAAAAGTATGTTCAGGGACAAGGACTAAGGTATAGGCAAAGGGCAAAGAGCTTCCATATTCTCATGGAGCATACCACTCCCAGCACCTCCCTGTGTCACCAACCCACAAGCTCTCTGGAACCCTGTCCTTTAGGGTTCTTATGGAGGTTTCGTTACATAGGCAGGACCCATTAAATCATTGACCACTGGTGAACTCCATCTCCTGCCCGCACCCCTCCACCCAGGTCAGAGGGTGGAATGGAAGAAAGTTCCAACCCCATAATCACAGTCCCCAACATTAGCTACCTTCCCAAAGTCACTTCATTAACATAGCAAAAGACACCTATATCATTGTCAACTCTTCAAAATCCCAAAGGTTATGGGAGCTGTGATCCAGGAAGCACAAACAAAGATTTTCTTAGAAATCACAATAACCTCAAGAATCTCTGCTCTCTTCCCTTCCTGTTCCTCCGCTCACCACCCAGCCACACAACTTCTACCATTCTATCCAGCCCTTCTCATAAAATGACAATCTGCAAGAAACTGGAAAGCAATTTCCATTTGGCCTCTGGTACTGAATCCATTACCATCATTTACCGAACGCGGACATCTCACCCTACAGCTTCCAAGTCCTCAGCACTATCCCCAACGTGTCATGAGAAATCATGAATCCAGCCTCAGAAGTTGGTCACTTTTTATAATGAAACAAATGTTCATAGTTTTTGCTATATACAGGGTAGGCCCTATTGCTTTTAAAAGTTTTGTCACCAGGTGCCGCACTGTGACCAGATCACCCCATCTAAGGACACACATGCTCCTGAGCTCTGCCAGTGCACAGGTGCAGGGAGCCGAGAACATCGGGAGCAATGTTGCTTTCAAGGCCATGGCTTGGCCTGGTCAGAGTATCTGCCCCTGGGGGCTTGGGTGAGAAGACAAAGGGACAACTGATGGCTTTAGTATCTTTAAATGACAAGCATTCTTGAGCAAATGAGGAAATACTGTATTGCCAGCAAATGATACATTTCCTAAAACCCAACAAAGGAATGTAGTTCATACTGAGGAGCATGTTTCATTTTATTTCTTTAATTTTTTTATGTTTATTTTTGTGAGACAAAGAGAGAGAGTGGAGAAAGGTCAGAGAGAGAGAGACACAGAAAATGAAGCAGGCTCCAGGCTCTGAGCTGTCAGCACAGCACCCAACATGGGGCTCAATCTCACGAACTGCAAGATCATGACCTGAGCTGAAGTCAGATGCTTAACCAACTGAGCCACCCAGGCGCCCCTCATTTTACTTCTTTAAATAAAAACCTATATATGGACTAAACCAACCATAAACTTTGACAGCAATTTTTTAAACTAAATCTGCAGTTTAATTATATGAAGGAAACATTTTATAAGAGCCAAAGCTGTGATAAATGACAGTATCATTTTTTCCAATGGTTTCCTTTGTAAAGCCTATACAGTCATGAAACTTGTGTCTTGCTCCAGGATTTGCTTGAGAACACAGAACATCAGGGCATGTGGTGAGTGAATCCATGACACCCTGGAGCACTGTCAACTAGATGGACTCAAGTTTTTTACTCATAACATCTTGCTTCATGATAATTAAAAGATGTAAATTTTCTTTATATTCTTCCAGATTCTACAAAAAATTTAAAAATAATGAAGATGAAACTTTTTCAGTTCTGACAGGAGCATGCTATGAGGTCACTGAAGGCTGGTGTTTGAACCGGCCTTTGAAAAGGAACGGGTTTCAAATGCCCACTCCCATTCATGAAGAACCAACATACTGAGACAAATGCTTAACAAGATTTAAGCCTTAAGAAAGCCCAGAAGTGGGTATTTTTCACGTATAACAACCATAAATACAATGGCTTTAAATAAAAATTAAGTAAAATCAGGGATGCCTAGGTGGCTCAGTCAGTTCATCGGGCCAACTCTTGATTTCAGCTCATATCCTATTCTCATGGTTCGTGGGATTAAGTCCCTTATTGGGCCCTGCACTAACAGTGTGGAGCCTGCTTGGAATTCTCTCTCTCTCTCTCTCTCTCTCTCTCTCT
>NW_027529433.1:8537167-8557095 GCF_008692635.1 Crocuta crocuta
CCCTCACCCCACTCATGCTCTCTCTCTCAAAATAAACATTAAAAAAAGAATGAAGTAAAATCAACAAATGAATACAAAATATCCAATATTAGATGATTAAAACCCAACATTTGGGATGCTGGCTCCTGGAAAATAAATCCTTACACAAATTTCTATTTTCTACCTCCAAAATATTATGCAAAAATCTTCAGCCTACCAATGTAACACAGTTTCCAATTCCATGTCCCCAAAGCTTCATTAGAAGAAGATAAAGAGCTACCCTCCAAAACTCTGTTCCCAAAGCAATGAATTTGCCGTCTGTACTCTCAAGGAGTATCAGTTATTACCTACCAGGACGAAGGGACACACACCTGGATGAGAAAGGCTCTGTCCCAAAAGTATTTCCTGAAGAGTTTAATATCTCCCTCCAACAAATGCTCAGCGGTGTGGTTCACAGTCAAGGTCAGCATTTCTGATGAGTGAATATACTGCAGGAAGGCATCTTCGCTGAGCTGCACTCGGGAAAAGCCCGGGGAACGTCTGCCCTGGAAACTGAAATGTCACAAATCAAAACCCAATGGAAGTTTCAGAGATATCATCTCCAAGGTTCCAGTACCCTCACTGCCCCCAGTATTGCAAATTTAACTGGCCAAAAGATCCATGCAAGCCATCTACTGACAATAAGTATGCAAGACCATGTAAAGAGAGCCTAATAAAGTTACCTTCTTCCACCTGCAGAAGATGTCAGCTGAAAAGCTATTCACATATACTGCATAAAGATATTCATGTAACTAATCAAACTACTGACTTTTAAACATAGTGTTTTACCTCAATATTCCATTCCCTTTTGAACTCAAAAAGATGCCTCTTGCTTTAATGGGGTCACGTGTAAAAGAACAAATTAGCTGGCAGCCAACAACTTCTTAGGTGATTACAGTGGAAAAACAGGTATGATCTCCAGGGAGCACGATGAGGTTTGGATGTTACAAACAAGTGACATATTCATAACACACTGGTCCACTGTTATAAATAATTTTATCATGCAAATTAAAAATCCATCAATTTCATCTTGTTCTATTCTTGAAAACACCCATAAACAAAGAAACAATATTCCCAAACTAAATTCTTGAATACAAACTAATTTTCTGTTTTGTTTTAGCCAAGAACAGCTGTACATTTATTAGTTACACACAGGCTTTACAGTTAGTATTATAATATTCTGGACGGCTCATAAGGTCACGCAATTGCAACAGTAAAGGAGCCTCAGGAGGAAAATGCTAGGGCTTCCGGATAGGAGCTCACCTCAGCAGGTTGTCACGTCCCCACAGATTGCCCCCAGGTTCCTCACTTCACAGAATTAGTTCTATGCCTCTTTCCTCCTCTTACATGACCTCATCTTGTTAATGAATGTTTGCTTCACAAAAATAGAATATACTTTCAATGAAATAAATGTTATCTCCATCATATGGAGCAAAAAGAGATCCTAAATTCTTGGCATGAATTACTCACAGCACCTCCAGAATCTTCTAAAAAACAACTCCCGATGCTAACATGCCACTGAAGCAAATGGACTCTAAAGCCTGAGCCAAAAAACACTGTTGTTAATTTAAAAAACGGAAGCTTCATCATATACTCGGGATTTAGCTCACAGTCTACTCCCAATACCATTCATGAACAGATTTGTTAGACATGCCAACTTTTAAAGCACATCATATCTTCTGGTCCTGGAGACTGCAGAAAGGTACCGAGCTACCCAAGGTCAAGTCAGCCTTCTGGACTTTGATCTAACACTGAACCCTCCACAATGACAAAGTCCAAGAAAGTAGTCCTCCCTTGGTCTTTTTAGCCAAGCAAGTGGGGTCACGTTAGAGCCAAGAAAAGGGCAACACCTTTTGGATTGGCTTCTTCCTCGGCTGGTGGTCATGTGACCAAAATAGGACAAAAGGAAACAAAAAGCTCTGACTTCTATGCGAATATCCATTTATGCACCATCAAACCATAAATTACATTGAGTTTCATAAGCCAAACAAGAAAAACCAGTCCATTAAGATACACCAGGTAATAATACTCTGATTATACTTAATATTTATGTAGAACTTCATAATTTTCAATGCACTTTCCCATTTTTTAACACCTGGTAAGTCAAGGAAATCATTATACATGAATCTCCCTTTCTTAAGAATAATCACCAATCTGAACGATTGTAAATAAGAAACCACACATCCTTCCTTCAATGACAATGTTGATATCATCATCAACATAGTAAACTTTATAGCTCCTTTACATTGTTATTTCTTTTACATTATTTCACTAAAACCCTAATAACCACACAGTATCTTAGAGTTTGTCTATTACTGATTTAACAAAAATTTAGGATGCCTGGCTGGCTCAGTTCGTTCAACAATTTATCTTCTTTCAGTAAGCATTATATGCTGAAAACGTATCAGAAATACTACAGTGGGAAAACAGTTTCATCCCTCAAGTGATAAAGGAAGGAGACCTAGGCAATAAATGATGACCATATACAAAATTCTAAATAATATTGTTAAAAAAATATTGTTAAAATTCTAAATAATATTGTTAATAATTTTAATTACCATGTTATAAATTAATCATAGGGCACCTGGGTGGCTCAGTCAGTGAAGCATCTGACTTCAGCTCAGGTCATGCTATCAGTTTGTGAGTTCAAGCCTGGCGTCAGGCTCTGTGCTGACAGCTCAGAGCCTGGAGCCTACTTCAGAGTCTGTGTCTCATTTTCTCTCTGTCCCTCTCCCATTAGTGCTCTATCTCTCTCAGTCTCTCAAAAATAAATAAATGTAAAAAAATAAAAATAAAAATAAATTAATCACAAAAGGCCCTAACAGAGATGGCATCTCTGAAAAAAATGCTGTTTATTTATATAAAAAATTTTTTAAGAAGTCCTATTTGAGCTTAAACCTGAAAGATAAGTAGGGGGTTAGGCTAGTGTTTGCCAACTTTTCTCTTCATTATAACTCTCTGTGAGCCTTTTAAGACTTTTCCCCCTAACTGCCCCCATGAAATGTTGATAACAAATATATCTATCTGCTCACATACTCTCTACTTTACACATGAGAACTAATGGTAAAACATAAACCAACAGTAGCTTGTGGTTTGGTTGTTTCAACTTTTCCACGATACCTCGAACACTTTTTATACAAACAGATCAAGAGAGAATCAGTCTATCAAGTAGCCAACTCACTTTGAGATGTCTTCAACCAGCTTGGCGTTTCCGGCATGTAAAGCTAAGTCTAATGGTGTGGCACCTTCTTCGTTGGGTAAAGCCAAAGCCTGGACTCCACCAGGGAGACACAAGAGGAAATGAGAGAGCTTGGGTAGGCCCCATCTCACAGCCAGGTGTAGGAGAGATTCTCTGCATAAAGGCACTGAAAAGGAAAACATAGGATATGAGATCCTGTTTACAAACTTTGTCTTACAGGATTTATCTAAGATGCCCATGTATTTAGACATAGTAAGAATGTTAGAACTGAAAGGAACTATCAAAAGCATCTAATCCAAAGACCTCACTTTATAGCAGTGGACAGGCCAAGTGATTTTGTCCAAATTTAGACAGCCAGTTAGTGCTGGAGACAGACTGCTCATCGCGGCCCAGTGCTGCTTCCGCCCACTACAGTGCACACTCACGCCACTTTTCTCATGTGCTATAAAGTCATCTGGGAAAGCAAGTGCTGGGAGCACACCACCCTTTAGAAACACTTCAAGGTGCCCTTTAAGGAAGGGGATGCTGCTATTTCCATAGGGCAGGCTCTCGGAGGCCCCACCTGTAAAGGAGCCCTCGTTCCCACTTTTGAGAGTTTGCTCCGCCCCTGATAAGAAGCTGGGACAGAAATGGGTTTCCTGTGTCCAGAATACTTGTGACCAAGATCCTTCCCAAACTTCACGGAGGCACTTTCACCCATCTGTTAGATTATTTCAGTGCTGGAAAAACCACTCGGACGATCTGCTTAAAAAAAGTCAGCCTGTGCCTTTCACATGCCCCTTGACAGAGGGCTCTTGATCAGTCTTGATACTGTTTTCCCTGTAGTGTTTGCTGCTTTACATTGTGGTTGCTTCCTGTGTGTATCATTGTATAGGCTGAGAAGTTGTTGCTTTTTTTTTTTTTTTGTGTCTCATTTTCTCTCTGTCCCTCTCCCATTAGTGCTCTATCTCTCTCAGTCTCTCAAAAATAAATAAATGTAAAAAAATAAAAATAAAAATAAATTAATCNATCTCAACACCCAGCATAGTATCTGACAAACTGAAATCACCCAGTTTTGGGGGAGTTGAAGAGCAACTATTAAAATCTCCGATATTTGTCTAAAATTGCCTTCTTTGTACAGTTTGTACACCTATGTTTCTTTCTGTTGCAATACCCAGAGCCTGGAACACAGATGGCTCGTGATAAATATTACACTGGAAATATGGAGAAGAGTAAATATGCTTACATTAAAAAAAAAGTAGGCCCATGAACTCCCTAGGCATCAAGACGCCCCTTGAAACAATCCTAGTCTTTACAAACTCAACCTGAAAATCCTAACAATATTTGTTGGAATAACCATGCAGTAAGAATTTGAATTATATACACCCTCAAGTTGAGTCATGTTATTGGCTGCAGTTCTAATAGGAAAGAGGTCCAGAGCACACTGCATCACGCTGCAGAGAAAGGCCAGAAGGGGAGGGACCTCCTATGTCTTCTACTCTAGTATCGTGGCTGGCGCATGTATATGCTCTAGAAATATCTGCCTATTGAACGAAATATGACCAAGGGGGGCCCTTTCCCTGAGGAGTACCCATGAAAATTAGCTTTTCATATATGACTGCACATGCTAGCTACCATCCTTAGTTCTGCCTCTGATACCACAACTAAAATCTGTGAACAAAAACTACATACTCTCATGGAGTCTCGACACTGAGGACAAAAACCACCTACTTCCCCACACAGTTTACGGTCTCCTTGAACATGATTTTACTCTTCCATTGTCTTCATTAGCATAACTCGACTAGTCCAGGAGCCTCTTCCCTGGGCAAATGACTGTGTGTTCATTATCCCTTCAAGACCTATCAGCCGTTCTGTAAAAAAATGTCAATAAGCTTAAGCCCTGAAACCAATCTTTAACTATAATATCACAATCCTTATCCAGTCCTAATCCAACTCCTTTCCTTGCCTACCGCCGCTCCTCTGCCTTAGAAGACCATCATTAAACCCAACTCCAAGTTCTCATGACATTGCAACCCTGCCCTCCCCCTTGAAGAGGCTCCGTAGAGGTGTTGTTCTACCTTAACAGGGTAGGCAGTTAACTCAGCTTTCTTTCCCCTGCAGGCTGTACTGATGCTACTTGGAGAGCCAGCATCCAACACCACCTGACTTTCAAACAATTAGAAGGAAATACTCCACTACACAAAACCAGGAGAAAACGGCTTAGGCTGCATTTTTAGTGGGGTTTTTCTTAACGTTATTTATTTTGAGAGCGAGAAAGAGTTCTCACAAGCAGGGGAGGGGCAGAGAGGAGAGACAGAATGCCAAGGAGGCTCTATGCCACCCGTGTAGAGCCCAATGCAGGGCTTGAACTCATGAACTGTGAGATCATGACCTCAACTGAGATCAAGAGTATGACACTCAACCAACTGAGCCACCCAGGCGCCCCTAGTGGTTTATATTATTTACCTAGACCTTTTTTTTTTAATGCTTTTTTTTTTCCAGTTCCAATTCATTTTTTTCAATTTTTTCCATTTGTTTTTTTTTTAATTTACATCCAAGTTAGTTAGCATATAGTGCAAGAATGATTTTAGGAGTAGATTCTGGTAACTCATCCCCCATGCATAACACCCAGTGCTCATCCCAACAAGGGTCTTCCTTAATGCCCTTACCCATTAGCCCATCCCCCCACCTACAAGCCCTCCAGCAACCCTTAGTTTGTTCTCTGTATTTAAGAGTCTCTTAGGTTTTGTCCCCCTTGTTTTTATATTATTTTTTGCTCCCCTGTAAAGGCTTCTATCTCAAATATGTAAATAAGCCCTCGCAGTGAAAAGCACAACCTCACCGTGCATTTGCTCCATCACCTGTGTGACACAGCACAGACCCCCTGTCCCACGGGAGAACAAGTGAAATGTCAAAACATCTAACAACAAAGTGGTGCGTCCCTGCCAGGCATCTGTTTAATACACTCGATACCTTCAAAAGGCTATTAAAGAACTTGTGTTTATTTTATCCTTTAAGTTTTTGACCTTTAATCTCATTTTATTAGAAAGGAGGGTTCTCCTTTTTAACAGATTCCCAACAAGTCATGGTTGAGATTTCCATCTTTTTTCCCCCTTCTTAAAAATGAGGAAGAGACTGGTTAGGATCCGGTGATGAAACCGACACGCATGCACAAGAACATCCCTGAACATGTATGTCAGCATGACATCATGACCAGCGATCCTAGGATGGAATTTCTAAGTCCTAGATCCCAGCTTAAACCTGGTGAGAAAAATCACATGGTTCTATGGGATACGATTTTCTTCCAAGAAAAAGAAGACCAAAAAAGAATATCTAAACCTTTTGCATTCATTTTTATTTTTTTAAATAAGTCACATCTTTTTTAATTTATTTATTTTGAGAGCAGAAGAGAGCACGAGCAGGGGTAGGAGCAGAGAGAGAAGGGAAAGAGAATCCCAAGCAGGCTCTGCACAGTCAGTGCAGGGCCTGCCGTGGGGCTCAGTCTCAGGAACTGTGAGATTATGACCTGAGCCTAAACTAAGTGTCTAACGCTTAACCCCTTAACCAACTGAGTCACCTAGGTATCCCTACGTTCCCTTTTAAAATAAAAGGGTTGATAAAGTCAAGTATGGTGTCAATCATTTAAATACAACTCTCTACACTGCCTGGGGGCAGTGACGCACCTGCCCTTGAACCTGGGAATTAGATCAGTGTATTCAATCAAGCTGACAGTGCGGGTGTGGGGAAAAGTTTCCTCCTCTGGGGCGCTTTCCAGGACTGTTGTGCCCTACTCCTTCCTCAGGCTCCAGGCTCACAGCTAGTTCATAAGAGAACACAGCAAACTTGTGGGACTGAACTGCTCACTGCTCAAACTGTCCCTCCCTCTCTCTCCCTCCCTCCCTCCCTCCCAAAGTCCTCCCTTCCTGGGAAGGCGGGAAGGCAGGGGAAGAGAGGATCTTCGGATCTTTGAAGAAAACAAATAAGAAGCTGACCAAAATGTTTTGAGGGAGAGGTTTCTCATTCAGTATGCAAGTTCCAGGCCCAGAATCAGGCAAACAGCCTGAAATAGGAACCACTGTGACATATATAAATAATTCTGCTTGTTACAGAGTTTCAGATTCTTAACAGCGGTCAGGAAAACAAGCTGTGAAAAGAGGTTATACAATTTGGCAGACGTGGGGAGGAGGGTGTTTAAAATGTCTTTTTAACCAAATAAATAGGCCTCTTCCTGTTTGGCTGGTGCCAGGAGTTATGTGAACTAATGTTTCTAAAACAGAATTCCTAGTAATTGTTCTAATGGCAAACAGTAGAAGGTATGACCTGTCACATCCCGGGAGCAAGATCACCCAGACACAAAACAAGAAGTGAGCAGGCTGTGACATTCAGCCAGCATTTCCCATCCCGGCATGAAGGGATCTGCACTAGACCAGGAAGGAGGTGCAAAGCTCAAGACTTCGGCTCTGTCATACCTCAGTTTCTCTGCCTGGAAAATGAGGCTGTCAGATCAAAGGCACAAGGTCCTGAGAGCATTCACCCTCGTCCTGACTGACCAGGGATCAGCATCCATGAAATCCAGGACACATCAAGGGACCTCCCAGACAGCGTGAGCAGAGGAGCAGAGACAGTGTGTCTGATCCTAAAGGAGAGTGACTTTGCATACTGTTCAGTCCAAATATGGGACCATTATAGCTTCCCATCTATGCCTTTACATTAGCAGAAAGGTCACGTTGCAAGACTGAAAAATAAATGATCAAGCCCTCAGGAATTCACAGTCACTGCTATGGGAAATGTAAATTGGCATAACCACTTTGGAAAACACACTAGCATCATCTATTAAATCTACCGAAGCTTATGTTGTATCTGACTGAGCAACTCCACTCCAACATAATCAACCCCACTGAGGACTACGGTTTATACACATGAGCAACACACATGAAGATGTAAAACTGCCAAAAACTGAAGTGATTTCAATGTCCATCAACAATAGATTAAACTGTAATATAATCACACTAGTACCCTAACAACTGAAAAATTAGGTTAATATAGAAAAAAACTAAGAAATATAGGGGCGCCTGGGTGGCTTAGTTGGTTGAGGAGCTGGCTCTTGGTTTCAGCTCAGGTCATGATCCCAGGGTCCTGAGGTCAAGCCCCATGACAGGCTCCACCCTGAGCACAGAGCCTCCTTAGGAATCTCTCTCTCTGCCCCTCTCCCCCTTTGCGTGTTCTCTCTCTCTCGCAATTAAAAACAAAAATGAAAGAGAAAAAAAACTAAGAAACACAATGTTAGGGGAAAGTCACAGAAGAAAAATGCAACATGTTTCAATTAATAAGATTTTAAAAAGCGAAAACTAAGGTGTACGTTTTAGGAATACGTAGGTAGCAGAACTTCAAGGAAAAGCAAGGAAAGGATCACTGTACAAGTCAGCATTGCCTCTCTGGGAGACAGAGGGGACCATGAATGGGACTTTGCTTCTTCCGGGGTCCAATGTCTCTCCCCACACATGCAGAGAGCTGTGTTTAAGACTCTCCCCAGGACAATTAAAACAGAATTTCTGGTGACAGGACCCACGCATTAACTTTTTTCTCAAGATTCCAAAGCAATGCTAATGCAACATCAGCGTTACGATCTGCTACTTTCAGTGAGTAAGTGGTTAACAAAATGCCAATCTCTGCTTTCTTTTTACACCACTCTTTTCTCAATCATCTCTTAAGATCTATTAGCTAAAGCAAAATAAGTTGGAAAAAGACAGGTATCATAGGACTTCACTCATATATGGAATTGGAGAAACTTTACTGATAAACACAGGGGAAGGGAAGGAAAAATAAGATAAAAACAGAGAGGGAGGCAAACCATAAGAGACTCTTAGATACACAGAACAAACTGAGGGTTGATGGGTGGGGGAGGAGGGCTGAATGGGTGACAGGCATTAAGGAAGGCACTTTTATTAAAGAGGGCACTTTTCAGGATAAGCGCTGGGTGTCAAATGTAAGAGTTGAATTACTGGGTTGTACTCCTGAAGTCAAGACTATACTGTATGTTAATGAGAATTTAAAATTAAGAAATAAATTTTGGGGCACTTGGGTGGCTCAGTTAGTTAAGCATCCGAATTTGGCTCAGGTCATGATCTCGCAGTTCGTGGGTTTGAGCCCCATGTCGGGTCTGTGCTGACAGCTCAGAGCCTGGAGCCTACTTCAGATTCTGTGTCTCCTTCTCTCTACCCCTCCCCTGTTCCTGTTCTCTGTCTCCCGAAATTAAATAAATGTAAAAAAAATTTGTAATAAAAAATAAATTTAAAAATGGTCTATTATCCAAAACATTTCACCAATAACAGAAACAAGTTTGTAACTGTCCCAAGTTATTTTTATTCTATGATACTTGCTACCAAAACAAGATATATCCTTAAACACTGTAAGCAAAATATTAAAGATAAATGTGACAGGGACAATAATCTAGAAGCAAATATTTTTAAATACAATTTAAATTCAGAACTACTTCTACTTTGTAGGACTAACATTTCATAACTCGTGAGTGGAGTCACTGAAATGTATTCAACACTATAAGTTTATGAATAACACAAGACTTTTTTTTAACTCACAACAAAGGTTGGTTAACATTTTATTTTACCTTGTGGAACTAGTACTAAAACAGCTGAAACATTAAAAAGTCCTTATCAGAACTCAGAGATGGCCATCCAATTTCTGGCCTTCACTCTCTGGGGACATGTCCAGACTGAAGCATACAACGTGGGCATCGATATTCTGTGTTAAGAATCCAGACACAACAGCGTATAGCACAAAGGTAAATGGACCAAAGAATTGAAAAATCTGGATTTAAACACAGAGAGATATAGCTCTGGAAAGGTCACTTAATTTTCAAGTTTTTTTAAGTTGCTTGATCTGAAGAAGCGAAGTGTTTCCTTTCCAGCCTACTATGCAGGATGGTCAGGGTCATGTAATGAAAATACCACATGAGACGGGGTTCTCAATAACTATGAAAGCCAGTACTGGGGGACTTACCAGTAGTATACATTTATCTGCTCTTCTGCATACAAAAAGTACAAGTGTCACTAAAGAGAGACACGATATACTGCACAACAATTTTCCTCTGGTTATAATTTAAAAGCATAATTTAAGAGAACCAGCCATCTGCTTAGGAGGGCACTGTAATTGCATCTATGTAGGACACCAGATGTGCCATTAAGACAAATGTGCTAGAGCCCCACACCTTGGGCAGCAGGCAGTCATTAGGGACCATAAGCGACAATTATGTCCTATCTCCTTTCCTGACTGTGCACTAGAGTTTTTTTAATCATTTGTTAATATTTCTGCAAGCTCTTGTGTTCTCCATTTAGTTATTCATTTGACATTTGCTGAGAGCTTACTACGCACTGAGCATTCTTTCCCCTCGCACCACAGGGGAGCCTGTGGAACTGCCAAGCACCCCTCCAAATTGCCCCTCCAAGAACCCTGTTCTGTTTGAGAGACAAAGGAAAATACATTACCATCTAACTTTATTATTGACAAGCAGAAAAAAACTGTAGATTCATCAAATCTTGGCAATGGCCTTTTGAAATCTGCACTGGGAGTGTGAATGGAAGCACAACCTAGCAAGCTCTCATCTAGAGCTGGGCAGGGCCCACTCACTGCCCTCACCCGGACTGGAAGCCAGAGCCCCGAGTGCACGGGGCTAGAGTGAGATAGTTAACTCCATGGTTATGAGGCACAGCACCAGTGGGGAGACCTCATCCCATCTTTCAGCATGAGGGGCACACTCAGCAAGGGATATTCTGGTGACAGAGAAGAGGAAGTTAGATGGGATAAATCAGGTAACAAATCAGTGTTTAAGGTGCTCCCTACCTGGGATGAGGTTGAGGGTGGGGAGATCGAAAAAGCTCAGTGGAAGTCCACATGAGCAGCTGTTACATATGAATGAAAGCAAAGGAACGAACCAGCACAACCACCTTTTTTATTTCAGGCTTGTTAGTTCCAGCGACTCTAAGAACGTTACATTCCTTGTTTCCATCTAACATTTATTATGCGACTTAGATATGTTATCTTATTTGATCCTGATAGCCACGGCACAAGGTAAGGCCTATTATTTTCTCCATTTAATAGAAGCAAAAACTGAGGTGTGACACCATCATGCAGTTGTCCAAGCTCATTCAGATACTAAATGGAGCACCAGGGATTTGAACCCAGGCTTTCCTACCTCCAAAACTCAAATTCTTAATGGCAAAGAAATGATTATGTAAAAGATGGCAAAAACAAGAAGGGCGGTGAAGATGGAGCTTAAGTCAACAAAGCGAGAGTAAGGAAAGCAAGCATCAAGAACTAAGCCACATCAACCCCCAGCTCTGCACATGCTGGCCAGATAGGTCAACACACACACACACACACACACACACACACACCACCGTCTNTAAGAGCGCAGGCTCATATCCAACTCTGCACATGCTGGCCAGATAGGTCAACACACACACACACACACACACACACACACACACACACCACCGTCTCATTACAGGTCTACAAATTAAAGTAGACTACCAATGTAGGGCAGAAAAACAAGTATGGCAGCATCACTATGAACTAAAACCCAGGACAGAATTACAAAAGATCTGGGGGGAGGGGGTTCTACTATATAGCCTCATGATCACATAAAGGCACACATTTTAAAGAGTCAAGACAAGGCCTTTTAAAGTTCACTGGGACCACAAGGAACAGGTCACTGCCAAAGGACACAGGTTGGTCATGTCCCTAAGAACATCTCCTTACTTGTGCCTCACTGCCCACCTTCTTTCCAAGTCTGTCCCACCTATCTCTTCAACCATCAGCCTTTATATCTGCAAGGCTTGGTAGTTTTAAAGCCATTTTTTTAAAAAAATAAAGTAATACAAGGACAGCTGCTAGCATTCAAATCCTCTTAAAGAAATCTAGGGAAAAAAAGCAAAAATCGTATGTTTCTCTCCTTGAGTATTAGCAGAATCCTTGAATACTGTCATTTTCAAATTCAATCGGTTAGTCCCCTGAGTGCAATCAAAAACAGTCATATGTATCCTGCTGTTTGAAGGGTTTCCAGATGAGAGAAGCAGGGATGGGATATGACCACCCAGAGGTAAATCCCAAATCCTTCCACTGTCCTAAGTTCTTTAGGAGGCATGTTAGGGTAGGGCGTTTGAAAAAAATAAGAGCTTCCACTTAATATTATTTTTCCGTGACAGTTATGAGGGAGGGAGAACGTAGCCTGAATACAACCCTCTGCTCTGTCCCCGATGTGAGAACGAATATGTAATTCTCAATTGCAGTCTAAGGGCCATTAATGCCAGATAAAAGTAGGAAGCTTATTTTTTAAGGGAAACTTTCAGCTGCCTTCTCATCTTTAAAAGAGAATATCTTAAACAGAAAATGTGCCTAATAAGACTTTAACTGAAAAATAAATTCAGATTACTGGATGATGGGTTCCTTTTCCTTCAGCGTTCAATTTCATATTAAATTCTTTACTGCCAGAAAACCCATTCCTTAAAAATGAAAGGCTAAAAAAAGGGATGGAAGACATAGAAAACATTCTTAAAGATTTAAAACTTCAGGGGTGCCTGGCTGGCTCAGCCAGTAGAGCATGCAACTCTTGATCTCAGGGTTTTGAGTTCAAGCCCTACAATGGGTATAAAGATTACTTAAACATAAAATCTTAAAAATAATTATTTAAAACTTCACAAATGATGCATATTTGTATTCACAACTTAAGTAATGTGTAACACTTTTACCAACTTAACATGGAACCTATTCTAAAAAAAATTCTCTCCACCACTAGCACTCATGCAGGTTACCTTAGCAACTGAAGGAATAGAATTCAAGCTTAAAATGTCAGAAAAGGAAGTGTGGAGATGTTTGTTCCATGAGATACTATCAGAAGTAACACAAGGTTAGAAAGTAATATTGAGTGTGTACATAACTATTTGAAAAATGTCAAGATTTCCAAGAAAAACATTTAAAAACCTCAGAGTTAGTGGATACCCGTCATGCATTAATTTCTAAACTCTTCAATCTTGTTTGAACTGAAAACCTGTGTTTTGTAATAAATCTGTCCTTTATGGGTTTCCTATCCACTGATAGGACACCAGCTGATGTTATTTCAAACTTGCTGTCCAGTACAAAGCTTTGGGGCTCAAAAACAGAGCTGACCTGTCACAGTCAATCTTCAAGTTCGACATGCCATCTCCTGGCTAGTAAGACCTAGAATACAAGTCAAAGCCAACCAACAGGGTGATGCTCCTGAGCCTTGCTCTATTTTTTTGTATTTCTACAGCCAGCAAATTGTACTCAAGGATAAAAACACCAGCCAAGCTCTACTTCAAGTGTTAAAGAAATCTTGCTTCTTACTGGTTACAGTTCTCTTTCCTCTATTCAAAGAAAGGTCAACAGATATTTTCCTTTGTCAAACATTACTGGCCCACACATTTCCTTCTGCTCTTGCCTAGAAAGAAGGTGAGGATTCTGGGTCTGTGGCTTGAAGCACAATGTAGATTTCACAGAAAAGTGACAGTTCTCCTTGAGTCTTTAGGTAAGAACCTTTAATTCCCAATTAATGGCTTTGCCTAAAAATAAAACTCTTTGTTTTTATTTGCTCTTTAAACCCCTTAAAGTAACAGTAAACAATCAAGACACGCTTTAACAATTGCTGAATGACCCCCGCCTTTATAAACTTCCTTCCAAAGTTCTCTTGGCCTTCTGCATTTCTTTTCCCTTTCCCCGCCTTAGTCATCATGTGTAGAAAAACAAAGATTCTCCTTCAAGGGGAACTGATTTACAAAGATCCTATTAACAAAACAGAACATAACACCAACCACCCTTCTTGGTAAGAGCATGAGCTCTCCATAAAACTTACAGTCCCTGACAAGGCTTCTACTTTTCCTTTAAGTCAGTATTAACTACAATGTGATTCGTTTTTACACAGACTGATACTACTTAGACTTACGCTTCCGACATATACTCTGCAACTAATAGATTTCTTTAATTAGTGGATTCTCAAAGTTTCTCATCTTTGAAATCACTAATTAAATAAATAAATTATCTAAGCTGCTTTCAATGGATCCTACTAGTTCCACCCATTACTTTTTTGGGGACAGCTCCAGAAAGAGAAGCTGGTTCCCTAAATAGCAGTTGTGTTTAGGTCCAAGACAGCCCTGCAGAAAAGTTTCAGAGACTCGGTTGGCTCTCCCTAAAACTTTCTTCCATTCATAGAATCAACTTAAAAGGCAAGAGTAAAGTTTAATCTTTAAACTTGATAGAATGTAACAGACAGAATTTTCTTTTTTTAATTAAAAATTATAGGGGTGCCTGGGTAGCTCAGTCAGTTAAGCATCCAACTTCAGCTCAGATCATAACCTCACAGTTTGTGGGTTCGAGCCCCACAACAGGTTTTGTGCAGGCAGCTCAGAGCCTGGAGCCTGTTTCAGATTCTGTGTCTCCCTCGCTCTCTGTCCCTCCCCCACTCATGCTCTGTCTCTGTTTCAAAAATAAAAACTATAAAAAAAAATTTTTTTAATAATAAAATAAAATAAAAATTATACAGTGTGGGGAGCCTAAGTGGCTCAGTCAGTTGAGTGTCCAACTTCAGCTCAGATCATAGCCTCACAGTTTGTGGGTTCGAGCCCCACAACAGGTTTTGTGCAGGCAGCTCAGAGCCTGGAGCTTGCTTGGGATTCTGTGTCTCCCTCTCTCTCTGCCCCTCCCCTGGTCACACTCTGTCTCTAGAAAATAAACAATAAAATTTTTTTTTAATTATGCAATGTGTGCCCTGCAGGCTGAATTCACGGTATCACTTTTCTTAAATGTTCCCACCACAAAAAGGAAATGGTAATTATGTAATGGATGCCGTTGTTACGTAATGCTATAGCGGTAATCATTTTGCAGTACATAAATGCACCAATGAACACACTGTATACCCTGAACTTATCCAGTGTTATATGTCAACTATATCTCAATGAAGTTGGAAAAAATTTTTTTATGTTTTCATAATTGGAATAATAGTTACATCTTTTCCATAACTAAAAATTTGTACCCATGAGACCTTTGAACATATGAATTACTTTACCTAGAAAAAGTCCAAATTGACTTTCCTAATAATTTACTGTAGCAGATAAGGTCTTGAAGCTGAAAATCGTTGCTACGTATTGGTTTTTCTACTTTATTTAAAGATTTTAATTTTAAGTGATCACCACACTCCCAATGCGGGGCTCAAACTCACAACCCTCAGATCAAGAGTCACATGCTCCACCGACCAAGGCAGCCAGGCGCCCCTATATGTATTGGTTTATTTATTTATTTATTTATTTATTTATTTATTTATTTTTAATGTTTATCTGTGAGATAAAGAGACAGCATGAGCAGGGGAGGGGCAGAGAGAGAAAGAGATGCAGAATCCGAAGGAGGCTGCAGGCTCTGACCTGTCAGCACAGAGCCTGATGCGGGCCTCGAACCCATGAACCATGAGATCATGATCTGAGCCAAAGTCAGATGCTCAACGGACGGAGTCACCCAAGGTGCCCATACATGTTGGTTTATAAATGTAAATATATGCTGAGAGAGAGAGAAACTCTATAGGAGTTTGTTTTTAATGTAAGTGGGCTTATTTTTCTTGTATCAGAAAGCTTACGCAGGACAGCATTTACTTATTCCATAAGTTGGGATAGGAGCTATTACGTTCCTAAAGGCAATGACATCAGTCCTCCGAGACGGTATTTCTAGTCCCTTTGGGCTCTTTACTCAAATGGGAGCCTTCTCACTAGAGGTGGCAAGGCTGGTGCTTTCCAGGCATGTCAGGCTTCTGGGAACACGAGTGAAGTAACATGGTTGAGCACGAAGGGAAGACTAGCTCACCACCGGAAAGAAACAAAGTATTTTATCTGAGAAAAGCTCTCGGTCCAAAACAGAAGAAAACAAACAAAAAACAGCAACAAGAAAACTCACCGAGCAAAATACCCAAAACAAAAAAACACATCAGTTGTACCATCTTATTGGATATATGACTATCCTCCAAGTTTTACTGCAAATATAGAGTCCTGAGATCCTGCAAAGGCTTTTATCATGAAAGCTATTTCACAGAGAGAACTGGGTTTGATTTTATGAAATAGAAAGCCAATTTATTTATGGCACGAAATTAAATAAAATGAGGGACATTTCCTTTCCTAGAACATATGATAAAGGTGCACTGTGAGTACTGACAGGTAAGAAGCAGGGCCAAGAAAAATCTCCGCTTTTCCTTACAAGACACAACACCCTGCTCAGACTGGCCCTTCTCTAGGAGCTCAGCCTTCCTGATAATGCTCAGTGATTAAAAAGGGAAAAAAAAAAAAAAAAAAGAGGGATTACAAGATGCAAAAAGCAAAGAAATACAGTAATGCTTCCCAGTAAGGCTTCCATCAGTTTCTTCTAAAACAGTCATAACAGAAATCAATTAACACCCATTCAGCACATCCATTTAGCTGGCAAAAAAGCATAAATAAAGAAACCCCAAGAATTTTTAAGTGCAAATGGTGAAGTTTTAAATAGTTTCTGGGTAAGTGGTAGGAAAATTAATTACTAGGAAAAAAGAGTTGTTTTCAATGATGCCACTATCCCTTAACACACAATAAACTTCAGTAGGCCTTATGCCACAGTTTCTCAGTTTTTATTTTTCTACATTGAAGACAGGCAACACTAATAAAATAGATACATTAGGAAAAGATGTATTGAGTATGTAAAAGATTCTAAACTGCTCAGATTAAAACTCAACTGAATTGAAAATGAGGGACCAAGCTGTTGACACAGGACACCCCTCCTTCAATGGAAGAACCAAATGTAATTTGGTCTCTCGGTAATTCCCTGAGAGGAATTTAAGAACTAATTGAGTGACTCTTATGCACAGGGTGCATGAGAAAACACCCACATCAGAACAGGTACAAAAGGCTGAGACACACACACCATGAGTTCTAGCTCTGGCAAAGCACAATACAACAACCAGGAGGGAACCCCAACTCCCCGCTTCCTCCTAAGGAATGGAAGGTTTGGATCACCCCAACTTTTCAGGACTTCAGCTAGCTGTGAAAGCCAATGAAGCTTGCACCCATGAGTCCTACAGGACTATAGCAAACAAAGACACACTTAACAGACATTCACCAAGACTACCCCCACAGGGCTCAGCATAGAGGAAGGAGGCATAAAACACATCTCCCAGTCTTTCCCTGGAAGGAATGTGACTGCATACTTTATAAACTGCTATGGAAGGGTCCACTTTCTAATTAGCATGCATCTAGGAGCTGACTGTGATCCTCCCTGGGCCTCACAGGAGTCAATGGGCAATTTCCTGCACATTCTTGCTTTGGTTCATTCCAAAAATAAAGCCAGGTCACCAGCATCTCTCTGGAACCAACTTGTACACACATCTGGCACCCCAGGTTTTACAGCTGTCCCCCGAGGGACAGCTCCCCAGACTGCCTAGCTTTCACAGCCAATGTGGCTTGCATTCATGAGTCCCAGAGGATGGCACTGGAAAAAGAATTAGATATTAATGGGTTCACACAGAAGCACTAGCTGCAACTATTCCCTCAGGGCTCAGCTCAGAGAGAGCCAACAAAAAATGCCCACCTGCCATTCTTTCCCTGCAAAGCATCTGACTGCATATTCTACCAACCTGTGTCTAAGCGTCAGCTTTCTAATCAGCCTGCATCCAGGTGGTGACTGGGAGCCCCCCCTTCAGGATACTGATGGGCCTAAGCACACCTTCAACTCTCGGGAGCCACTAAGAACAAAGATAGCAGCCTGGGCAATCACTAAAGTCTGAGAGGCAACCAGGCACTTGGGCTAGGCTGATGAACAAGGTTCATCTCCAAGAGACCCGTGTGTCAAGGCTGGGAGAGGTGTCTGATTCATTTAAGGGAGTCAAAGAAAATGAAGAAACAGGAGAATAGGTTCCAAACAAAACAATAAACAAGATAACAAGATAAATTCCCAGAAACCAACCTTAATGGAATGAAGTGATTTATCCAACAGAGAGTTCAAAATAATGGTCAAAACGATCCTCTCCAAGTTTAGGAGAGCAACATGTGAACAATGTGATCATTTCAACAACAAAAACAAAATAGAAAATACAAACAAGTACCAATCAGAACTCACAGAGCTCCAGAATACAATGAATGTAATGAAAATTCAGTAACAAGATTCAACAGCAGGGGGACCTGGGTGGCTCAGTTTGTTAAGTGTTTGACTCTTGATCTTGACTCAGGTCTTGATCTCAGGGTTGTGAGTTCAACCCCTGCTTTGGGCTCCATGCTGCTGTGGAACCTACTTTAAAAAAGATTGAACATTCAACAACAGACAAGATCAAATGGAAGAAGGGGGATCAGTGAACTTGAACTTGAAGACAGGGTAGGAGAATTCATCCACTCAGAGGAGCCAAAAGAAAAAGGGCCATTAACCCCATCCCTGAACAGTGATGTCGTAGACAAGTCCCCTTCTAAGTCTAGGCTGCAGGCAATGTTATCTCAAGCACTGTAAACCATTCCGAGAGAAAGTCAAGAAAAGTTCCTAGAAATTTTTAAGGAAATGTTTACAATACCAGTATTTTATCCTTTGTAGACCCATTTGTCCAGACCAAGTATAATTTGCGTTCTACATCTGTACAAACAATATATTCTATATATGGAAATCCGTTCACATACACCTGTGAAAATCATATTCTACTGAGAATCTGAGAATGTAGTATAGTCAGACACTGTTGGAGAAGATTCACTATACATTATCTAATTTAATCGTTATAACAAGCCAATGAGGTGAGTACTATAATGCTTCATTTTAGAAATTAAACTATATGTCATTAGAGCTGAAGTAACTTGCCCAAAATGCCTCATAGCCAGGAAGCAACAGGGTCAGGATCTGAACCCAGCTCCCAAACACAGGTTCTTTAGGACACTAGAATTGTTCTCCCGTCTATACCTCACCATGCAAAGGAAAGAAACTCTTGGTGACATACATCTGTCTACTATAAAGATAGGGATAAGCCAAAGATTGTGACCAAGGGAAGCTTAGAGAACATGAATACATTTCCAAACAGCAATAAAAATGGCTGTAAGGGAACCCTTGAAAACTTGGTGATTAGCCTACTGTGTGCCCAACTTAATTTATTACATATCTCAGCAAAATGACCGCGTATACATACACCCACCCACCCCCAACAGAGAAAATTGTTTGCATGTACTATTGCCAATCCACAGATGAAAGGTTAGGAAATCTTAATCCATTACTAAATTTTTGGATGAAAAGATAGCATGTGGGTAATGTGAATCCCATTTTGACGGCTCTTAGTTTAAGTTATTCATGTGCTTTACTTGTGCCCGAGTGTAGTGACTGGTGAGAAATTATGAGAACTTTATGCCTTTGCCAAAACCAACCTGCCTTCCAAAAAGTAAAATACCCTCCAATATGAGAGTTTTTTTTAAAAAGCCAGGAGGCTTAAGAAAATGAAGTTCCTTAGCCAGAAAACACATATATACACCAATGAATATATATGTATATACATGTATATGTGAATTTACATGTATATGTATGAATGTATAGGAACAGGTTTGTGTATATATGCATACACATATACATCTATGAATAAAGTTCCTTAGCCAGAAAACATATACATTTTTTCATATATATATATATACATATATATATATGTGTATATATATATATATATATATATGAATTA